>NW_027507903.1:481457146-481663171 GCF_037356315.1 Lithobates pipiens | reverse complement strand
AATGTTTTGCCACATATGCTAAATGCATGGGCATAAAGTCTGGTCTCTGAATTAAGGAAGGGCTGCATAATATGAGTTCCATCTACCTCCTTAGTTTATGTTGCCTTGGTCCCATAGATGTCTGTGAAAGACCTGACTGACCTTTGCACACATGTCATGAGACCCGGGAATCTGCATATTTATCAGTCGGGGACACAGAGGCTAGTATAAAGGCCCGTTCACACTTAAAGTGGTTGTAAACACTTGCATTTACCCAGAGAAGGACTGGCCGCAGGTGATACAGAGATGAAACAAATATAAGTTGTATCTGTTTATCTGCAGTCTTCTCTACATCCGTTCAAAGAATTTTATACAGCTTGTCTCGGCTTCCAGAAATCAAGGGGGGCGGGGAGCTGAATTTATACTTTGCAGAGCTCTGAGAGAGCTAATTGGAGGGAAAGGACACATTCCCCCCCCCCCCCCCCCCCCCCATTACAGCACACAGAAACAGAGCTGAAGCTGTCAATCACAGGTTGTGTGCTAGAGCACGATTTTCTCTGTGTCAGAAGTGACTCGTACTGATAGCAAAGGAACAAAGCCGCAGACAGAAATTATGCTTGGTACTCTAGATTGAGACAAGTACACTTTTTTTTTTTTTTTTTTGTGTCATGTTTATAACATTTAAGCTTTTTGTTCCTGTACATTATTGCACATGCTTTTATATGCATTATGGCACATGTTGACGTACATTGCATTAAGGGAACCTTGTTGTGAACACACCATGATGGTTGATGACCAACCACAATGCATGGCGTACAGTGCCTTGGGCTCTACTGTATATTGGGGTTGATTTACTAAAACTGGAGAGGGCAAAATCTGGTAAAGCTGTGCATAGAAACCAATCAGCTTCCAGTTTTCTTTTTGTCAAAGATTAATTGAATAAGCTGAAGTTAGAAGCTGATTGGCTACCATGCACAGCTGCACCAGATTTTGCACTCTATAGTTTCAGTAAATCAGCCCCATGTGTTAGGGCAGCATTCACAGGGAATATCACAACAATGCACTACACATAGGGTGTTATTTACGAAAGGTAAATCCAGTTTGCACTGGAAGTGCGCTTGGAAGTGCAGTCACTCTAAATCTAAGGGGTAGATCTGAAATGAGTGGAAGCTCTGCTGATTTTATCATCCAGTCATGTGCAAGCTGAAATGCTGTTTTTATTTTCCTTGCATATCCCCCTCGGATCTACAGCGACTTTACTTCCAAGTGCACTTGCAGTGCAGAGTGGATTTTCCTTTAGTAAATAACCCCCACAGTGTTCATTGTGCAGCACCCAAGTGTGAATGGGCTTCTAGTTGCTTTATTGACATCTTTATCTCAGAGGCTTGGGCCCTTTGGTGGCAATTAAGGGGTTCACACGATGGTCAAAATGGGTGATTCTAAATGTCAATGGAGGACGAACAAAGTTTTCCACTAAGGATAGGGCAAGAACATATGGATTTAATCATTAGTACAAATGCATTGGGGGGGGGGGGGGGGATATTTCGCATTTGAGGGTTCATGCATACAAGGGATGATTGTTGTTAAAAATAAAATTGATGATAATTCCAATATATTGATACCAGTGTAAGAAGAGGGTTGGAAAAAAAAATGCAAGTTGCGTATATCTCAAGACCACATGTTTATTTGGTCCTGAGAGTTTGCTGAAGTGTGCCTTTTCTCTGTTGTCAGTTGTCCATGAAGGGTTAAGCTGGCGGAGTGTGGGGCTGTCCTTGCTCCCTCCTGTGGCTCTCTTTTGGGATGCAATCTGCTGGATGTAATGGAAGGGTTTTGTTCTGGGTCCTGTTGATAGTTGGTGGAGGGGAGTGGGCTGGGTGGATGGGCTTTGGCACTGGGGGAAGCCCCTGTGTTTGTTTTGTTCTGGCCACTTTGTGTCATCTCGGGCCAGCACTGCTTCTGGGAGGGGGACAATATGACTGAGCTGGGGGACAGGGATGTGCACAAGTTGCACTTTGCATTAACCCGTTCAGATTATGACTTCACATTTTCCCTTTTTAACTTTTTCCAAAGCTGCAACAATTGTACCATGAGATACAAAGTTGCACATCCCACCAGCTGTGGGAGAAGCCAACTATGTCTGATTGTTAGATAAAACTCAAACAGATAAGAACCTGTTCACACTTGTCTATTGCATTGAATATCCAAACCATTGGCTGTTTATGCAGATGGTATGCTGCATAGTCTTTGCATCAATTCTCCCTAAACAGGATTGGAGTAATAAAGAGCATTTTTAGGCTGTCTGTGCCATGAAAATCTCCATATGTGGATAACCGGTAATGCACACCTAACCATCACACCTACATGGGCTTGGATATCCCATTCCAAAGCCATGGCCAGTGATATGACGTGGCACCAGTGCACCACCTTTAACAGCCTCCACTCTTTCTGATAAGGCTTTCCACAAGATTGTAGAGGACGCCCATGGGAATTTGTGCCCATTTGCAGTGTGAGATCCTGATGTTGGATGAGAAGACCTGGATAGTAGTCATTGTTCCAATTCATTACAAATGTTTTCAGAGGGGTTGAATTCCTCCACACCAAACTGGCCAAACCACATCTTTTATGGAGATGGCTTTGTCATGCAGGAACAGTAGTGGACCTTCCCCAAATTGTCTTTGTTTGCAGTAGTATTACCGTACCTTCAGTGCCGGGTTAACACAGGGACGACTGCAAAGTCGTCTGATTCTAAAGCCTCCTCACACATCTCGACCTTGGCGTGGCCTACAGACGACTTTATTAGAACTCAATGTAAGCCACTCCAAAGTCACCCCAAATTGGCACAGGAACCATTTCCTAAGTCGGAGTGATTTGAGTCGCTCCTATTAGAACATTTCCATTGTACTGAATGGAGCACGACTTGTCAGGCTGACAGGTCGCCCCCTGTTTGAACCGGCACTCTCTAAAACCTCCTAAACTCAGCCTTTGGGAGCAGGGTCCACATACTTTCAGCCATATTGTGTGTGTGTGTGTGTGTGTGTGTGTGTGTGTGTGTGTGTATGTATGTATGTATGTATATATATATAATTACACATACACACAATTCCGCTCTTGCTTGCGGTTTCCCCCATCGCTCCTGTGTGAGCCCAGGCTAAAGTCACTAGGACAAGCCTGGGCACACACAGGCATGTGATTCGGACAGGAATCGCACCGCATTCCTGTTTAAAATCACATGCGACTCTTTGCAGTGCAATTTAAGCCCATTCATTTTGTATGGGCTCAAATAGCACGGTGCTATGCGATAAAGGTATCGTTTTTAGATATCAAGTATTTGTGCAGATGCTTAGGATCGGCACTGGTATTGGTGCAACCCTAGTGTATTTAGTATTAACGTGACGGTTAGGATTTAAAAATTTCCTATAAGATTTCAAGACCGTCCTCCCCATTTATGGGGTGTAAGTGATCATTTTGACAAGCTATCGGGATGGTGCCCATGGATGCTGCTGTTTTGGAAGGTGGAGAGCTAACTTTGTTTTCCTTCACAGCCCATAATTGGGCGATCGGCTGGAATATTAGATGCGCATGTTTGGTAACGTAGGGTCTTTCCCTTCCCGACATCAGATCCCTGTGTGTATGGCCAGCTGTAGTGAAGTCATTATAGCCTCTTGTCAGTTGGCAGGGTGATGCAGCTTCTCTTTGTAGTGTTAATGTGGTTGGAGGAGCCTGAAAAACTTCACAGGGAGGGGGGCGTGTAACTGTTCGCTTGCTGGAGCCGATTAGTTCTTGCAACAAAAAGTTTAACTTTTCCACTATGCCATATTTTATTGCCTGAAAGGTCGGACCCCTCCTGGGGCACTGAAGGGGCTTCTTGAGGGTTCCAGCTCTCATCAGTTGTGCTGTATTTCATTTTCTAGCACCGGGGTAATGCTTAGAAAAAGGAATACATGTGGGTTTTTTTTTTTTTTTTTTGCTTCATTTTAATGGACCATTGCAAGAGGCACCCTGTCCTAAAATGGTAATAATGAAACAAATAACTTTACATAACGCAGCAACATCCACACACGTATGACATCCAACGTTTAAAGGTGATTTATTCTTCCAAAGCAAAATACACCTTTTCACACAGGTTCTGAGTACCTGTTCCAATCTTTCTCTTCCTCGCTCTGCTAATGTAACTCCTGTGCTGGCAGAAAGGGGCAAACAAGGATGCTGTGCAGCCACCTGATGTCCTCATCAATCCATGGCTTTCTGTAACTAAAAGGCAGGCTTTTGCCACCCTCTGCTGTGTATACAATTTTTGGGCAATTTTTAGTAATTTTGCCAAGGCACCCCTGAAGAAACCTGAAGGCACCCTGGTTGAAAAAGGCTGCTTAAATGTATTTGTTGGTTCACACTTATTCAGGTTGTGATTTGATATATTTTTTTTAGAATGCATTTTTAATGGTTCGTTTTTGGGAGGTGTCGGAGGTGAGAGAAACCAGCAGATGCACCAAAAACTGCATTTTTGACGCATTTCCATTAGTCTATGGAACCAAAAAAAACTACCAGCTGCAGGAAAAAGTTCCTGACCCTTTCCAAAAAAGGCACCGGTGGGAAAACGCCCAGATATGAATGTGACCCATAGAAAATCGTGTTAAATGGACTGTAGTATGTTTCTGCAAAACTCAAAATGTGCTGAAAACTACATAGGCATGAACCAGGCCTTAGGAACATCATGTACATAAGCTGTTGCCTATTAACCAGGCCATGTCCACACTTATGTGCATGCTATCACGTGTTTTCATGCATCCACACACTTTGCTTGTGAATGCTGTACATGCTTTTTTTGTATGGCCCTAACAATTTCCAACAGCCCCTCAAAGTGCATCAATAAATGCACAACTTTATTTTTTTTTTACCAGCGTTGCACCAAAATGCATGCAGTGCAGTTTGATGGAAAGTGCAACTTCTTCTTTTTGATGCATTTTGATGGTCCATAAGAAATGGATAGGACCATGCAGAGAGGCACATACACCAATGTATGCAGGGCTGCTGTTAGAAATCATAGGGCCCCATACAGCCTTCCTGATGGGGGGGGGGGGGGGGGTGGTCCCCAACTCCACCTCTACCCCCTGAGGTGCAGCGGAAACAGCATTATATGCCCACACTCCGAAAATGTAAAATAAGGGGCTCCTCTGCTCTCAACTGTGTTCAATACTTTTTACCCACTGTGTGTGTGTGTGTGTGTGTATGTGTATATATATTCACTTATTTTACCCGAAATTCTAGTCAAAGCTTATTAAAATGGCTCTGTTTATTGCTGGCTCTGGTGATGTGTAGCTAAAGATCTGAATGGGAATATATTCAAAACCCAAGAAGAAATGTATCTCTATTGTCCATAACTAACCCAACAAAGTCTTCTTCTTCTTTTTTTATTTATTTATTTATTTTTCTTGAAGAATAATTGGTTACATTTAGCCTCAAAGCCATTTACTTTGCTATGACTTTTTTTGTTTTGGTATAAAAAATTTTTTTTTTTTTTGCAAAAAAATAACTCTTTCTGAAATCTTGATTTATTTTCTGTACATGATGAAAAATCTGTAACTGCAGAAACAATTTGCACATGCGATTTTGTAAAGTTTGAAGTCGATTCCTGGGATGGGGAAAATGTGGCTTTGTTTTTGTCAAAGCTAGAACTCCTAGGTGGGTTTTCCTTGTATGAGCGGAGGGGATAATCCTGCTCCAGCTCTGTGTTTAGGTCGATGTGAGAGCACGCACGTGGCATTGTGTTATGATGAGGATGGACGCTAAGCTCTACCCATTTCATGTAGATGGTTGACGCCCCCAATGCCCCCAGCTCCTCCCCGATTGATGTGGAGGGGGGCTGGGCTGGAGCAGATTGCTGCACGTAGCCTGTGCTGCCAGCATAATGAGTGTGCGATAATAGCTTTTCTCATACAATGTCAGATTGTGCGATTTTTAGTTTAATAAGTACAGTTGTCCGAAAATACAATATAAATGCACAACACACTACATCACTTCTGAGTTTTTATTCTGTTGTACGAGAATTTTTGTACCTTCATTTTCAATATGAGACTAGAATGCAAAAAAAAAAACAATTATTCATCCGATAATCTCATCATGTGTACCAGGCATTAAGTTGGCCATAGGCATAGCAATTTGTGATTGATTTTAGGTACGAGCGTTTTTGAATGAAGCCACACATGCGGTACTGTTTTGCTTTTTGTGGTCAACTGAAAATGCTGATCAAAAAACACGAATTATCAGGAATAATCTTTAAAAATAAGAAATGTGAATTCTCTAAAGCGCAGGCGCACACACAGATATTTGATCGCTCAAAAGTCGTCAACAAAATTCAATTGCAGCCAATCCTATTGGGAGCACACTTTATTGAACTGGTTTAGGTGCCCTGATAATATCGATATGTGTGGCCACCATTATGCTGGTAATAAAGTTTTTTAGATTTCCTCTTTTGACTCAGTTGATTTTGGCAGAAATAATTAAAGTGTAAATGATCCTTGGATGCGGTGGCTGCACTCGTTTTCTTTTAGGCAGTTTTTCCTTTTTATTTTCCCATGGTGATCCTGCCAGTAACACACATTGGGGGTTATTTACAAAAGGCAAATCCACTTTGCACTGCAAGTGGACTTGAAAGTGAACTTAGATTTAGGGCGACTGCACTTACAAGGGGTAGATCTGAAATGAGGGGAAGCTCTGCTGATTTGATCATCTAATATGTGCAAGCTAAAATGCTGTTTGTTTTCCTTGCATGTCCCCCTCGGATCTACAGCGACTTTACTTCCAAGTGCACTTGCAGTGCAAATGATTTTCCTTTAGTAAATAGCCCCCTTTCTGTCCTGGATTTCTGGTAGTAGACAGGTATTTGATGTCTGGGCGAGGGTGGAATTAATAAAATCACTAGTAAAAAAATAAACTTAATTTAAATCATGATTTTTAAAGAGCGCCTGTCATCTGTCCCACAGCGGCTCCTCCTCTGACCCACTATTGACTCACCAAGAGTCCCATTCGCTTTAATGGAATGGCTGGTGAAGCAGCAGTGACACAACAAGGTGAGGGATGTGGCGGCAGCAGGTTAGTGGATGCCCGCTAACAGGCGCTGCCATGATGGGTCTGGGGTGGGGTGCCGGAGACGCTCAGACACACTTGGAGAAGCTCCCGCATGTCTGACCAAATGCAGTACTGCACACCTTAGAGCAGGTTTTCTCTAACTTTTCAACACAGAGGAACCCTTGAAATAGTTCTCTGGTCTTGGGGGAATCCCTGCTAAAAATGTGAAATCTACAATTCATGATACATTAGTGTGATGGTCAGTGGGAAGAAAGGTCCTTACATTTGTGGTCATTGGGAAGAATTACCTCCTTACAGATAGCTAAAAAGATCAATGGTGTCAGTGGGAACTTATCTCAGAGGCAGAAATTGCCCAATGCTGAAGGAACCCCGAGCAACCTCTGGAGGAACCTTGGGGTTTCACAGAACCCTGGTTGAAAATCACTGCCTTAGAGGCTTGAATCCTGCTTGTCTTGCGAGACAACGCTTGCAAACCAGGATTTTGTTTTGTTTTTTCCTTTTTAAAAACACCTTGTTTTTGCGAAACGCTCATAAACCGCGTTACTCGCAATCTGAGGTTTTACTTGTTTGCTGATTTTTATTTATTTTCCTCACGTTCATCTATTTAAAAGTGGAAAAATTATTGGGCCAGCCGAAATTTATAAAATGATCAGATCGATGTGTTGCCGCTGGTAAAACAAGTTCTTCTTAGATTTAGGTGTATTATTAGAAGCGTGAATATGACTTCTAGACATGAAGTTAAAGAGTTCAGGAAGCATGTGAGGAACTATGTGGCATCTGGCTGCTGTGGATCTTTGGGAAAGGATAACTTAATTTTTTCTTTTATGCACAAAAAATAATCATAGAAATTAATCCTTTTGCCTTGGGTGCCCGAATCATGTCTGTCCAGAGTTGTGTGTTTTTTTTTTTTTTTCTTTATTTACTTCTATGCATGCATTCAAAGAGATGTGTGGGATTGAGAAAAAACAAACAAAAAAAAACCTTCATATTTCCCTAGGTGGATGCAACATTGGTCCCCTGTCACCTCCAAGACCAAGAACTGAGCGATCAGACTGCTGATCACTCAGGTTTCTGTCTGCAGAAAGCAGTGATTGTGAACCACTGGCTCTCTGCTCTGCCCCTCCAGCCCTCACTGGAGGGGGGATGGAGCAGCTGCCTCAGGCTTTCAGTGGTACATTGAGAGGATGAGCCAGCTGCTGGTCCCAATCATCTGGGTGGATCCCAGCATATAAAGTCAGGATCTCTCCAGAGCCTGGACCGGCTGAGAGACATCAGCCTAAAGTGCACATTAGCTGAATATGGGTCACAGGAAAGCAGAATGAAGTGTACTCTTGTGACCCACAGGAGAAAAATTTCCAAAAGAGCTTTGGCCCTATTTCTTTTAGCCCTTGTTCACATTGTACGTGGCTTTGAAATCATTGGACTTTATCTGAAGCCACACGATTTCAAAGCGGCATGTCCATGTGACTTGAAAGACATCTATGCGGCTTCATGCACAGATGTCTATTGATGTCACCCCCCAAATCAGCAAAAGTAGTGCAAGGACTACTTTTTGTTAATTAGTGCGGTACTGCAAAGGCTGCGACTTGTCGTGATTTGACCTGGAAGACCAATCGGAACAAGAGGTTTAAGGTAAAAAAAAAAAAAAACTTCCACTGTGTTCAGTCCCAACCCCACACCTTACCTGACTCCTGTGTCAGTCCAGTGCTGTGCCAAGCTGCAGGTCTTATCTTCCCCTCTTGCTGATCTCTTGGGATTTGAGGCTTTGCTGAGAGTGGAGGAATTTAAAAGGCATCAATATTGCCTCCTGAATGCCTGTCAGCCCCACCTGTGCACAGAAGGGATCTGCCATGGATCACTGTTTACAGATCAGTTCAGGTGTAGACAAATCCTTAAAGCAGAGCTCCACCCGAATGATAAAAAAAAATTCTCCTTTAATACTGTTTTTCGCTGTTATATACAAAGAGGACCTTTACCTTTCATGTCACTTTTTCTGTGACTTATTTCTGGCCATTTCCGGGTCCTGGTCGCTGCGGATATGGGCGGTGTGGCTACGGATATGGGCGGGGTTACAGCATCCAGGTCCACACTTCCTTTCTGCCGCACTGTCTCTTGGGATCCTTTTTTCTTCTTCCCAGAAGTCAGTGCGGCGGCCAGGCGCGAGTTATCGCGGGATTCCGAAACCATTTTTATCTCAGTTGCCATCACAACTGGGCGGGACTTCCTATGACGCCGCCCGTTGTGATGGCAACCTGAGGTGTTGACGGCACTCCAATCTGCAGTTACTGCGCATGCTGGTCCACAGGAGCACAGTGTCCTGGAAGAGAATGCCTGTGGGCTTCACATGCCCACAGGCAAAATGACAACCGGCAGCATCAAGTTTTTTTTTTTTTTTTTATGCAGTAAAAACTTAAAACCGAAGTCTTTAAAACGGAACAAGTGAGTCATACATCTAATAATCTTAATCATTGTAATTTTGCCCAAAAAAAAATAGTTGGATACAGTGGAACCCCGCTTTAAGAAAATCTTTTTTGGGTTCTGTTCAGAATATCTGCACACAAATGGCTTAGAAAATGGTATTGCTATCTGATGAGAGCCCAACGTTCCTGCTCTGATTCTCAGCGTCTAGCATTTTAGTTCTATTGCACTGTTAGTGCAGCGTATTTCTCATGTTCGCATGTGTTTTTTGTTGAGGCAGCCTAATCATTTGAAAGTGAGGAAAGAATGTCCTGCATCCTTCCCCCCCCTTTTTTTATTTTAAATTTTTTGCTTTAACCACTTAAGCCACGGACCATTTTGCAGCTAAAGGACCAAGCCCCGTTTTTGCGATTCGGCACTGCGTCACTTTAACTGACAATTGCGCGGTCATGCGACGTGGCTCCCAAATAACTTTTTTTTTCCCCCACAAACAGAGCTTTCTTTTGGTAGTATTTGGTCACCGCTGCGGTTTTTATTTTTTGCGCTATAAACAAAAATTCAAGCTTTAATTTTGGAAAAAATTCAATATTTTTTACTCTTTGCTAGAATAGCCCCCAAAAATATGTAAAAACTTTTTTTCCTCAGTTTAGGCCAATGTGTATTCTTCTACGTATTTTTGGTAAAAAAAAATCGCAATAAGCGTTTGGTTTGCGCAAAAGTTATATCGTCTACAAAATAGGTGATAGTTTTATGGCATTTTTTATTAATTTTTTTTTTTTTTTTTTTTTTTTTTTTTTTTTACTAGTAATGGTGGCGATGAGCGTAGGGGGGCATGGCTTGGCGTGTGATGTCACTGATCGTCTTTCCCTATAATGGGGAACAGACGATTAGTGACAGCCTCACTAGGAAGCATGAGAGGTTTGTTTACACTTGCCTCTCCTCGTTCTTCAGCTCTGTGACCCGATCGTGGGACACCGGCGGCAATCGGGTCCGCGGGTATAGCTATGGGTATAGGATAGTGTATATGGTGGTTTTCTATTTGTGTTTTTTATTTATTTTTTTATTTTTTTTAAAAACACAATTAGCTTAATAAATAAACCATTGGCTGGTCTAGTGTCTTCTTCCCTCCCTCTTTTTTGAAAGCATAAAAAAAAATGTGTATTAAAGTGGGTCAGGATATTTATTACAAAATAAAATTTGATTTCAAAAGTTGAAAAAGGGACGTTTGGAGCATTTCAATGCTGTTCGCATAGGACCACACAGAATGCAGACCGCGGAATGCGTACAGTGCCTAACACGCAGCGCTGACACAAAAACCAGTGTTAAAAGGCTTATAAAATGTTAGTCAGAGATTTGGCTGCCTGACAAAATATCTATAATAGGTACTTACTGTACTGAGGCTTGCTCAGTCAATCGAAATTTCAGCATTTGGATAGCGCACATATATTGCACATGTTGATGTTTTTAAAAGGCTTTGTATGGTGGAAATATTTCCTGTTCTGTAGGATGGTGTAAGTTTTATTAAATTTTTTTTGTAAAATGCTTTATATACAGAATTGTTTAATATGTCAAGGGCGTTAACTTCGATCACATGGGTTTTAGGTGTTCTGGCTGTACATTTTGATTGACACAAATATTTTGGACAAGGATGGTTCTGTGGTATTTCCTCCCCTTTTTATTTTATTTTTTTTTCCTGATGACATTAAAGGTGTGCAATAGGGTTGGCATTTTTGTGGAACATGATTTTCGATTTTCTGGAGTATTGATCGGATCAGTGGAAACTGCAGGTTAGGTTTCCAAATGCAAAATTAATTCTGTTAGGGGACATAATAATTCTAATGCTGTGTACACACGACCGGACTTTCGGCGGAGTTATGACAGACTTTCCGAACAAGCGGACTTGGCCACACACAAGCACACCAAAGTCTGATGGATTTGAACTTGATGACGTAAGACTGGACTAAAATAAGGAAGTTCATCATAGCCAGTAGCCAATAGCTGCCCTAGCGTTGATTTTCGTCTGTCGGACTAGCATACACACGAACTGATTTTTCGACCGGACTCGAGTCTGTCGGAAAGATTTGAAACTTGTTTTATTTCTAGGTCCGATTGACTTTTTTTGGGGGGGGGGGGGGGGGGGTATGCTGGAGCCCATACGTTATTGTAATATCCGGATTCATTCTGTCAGACCTAATTCGTCTAAGTCCGGACGTGTGTATGCAGCATAAGAGTACAATACTGGCCAGACCTACAGGGTAAAAACTGTTGCCTGGCATTGGAGAGAGCAAATAGTATTGTGGGGAACATCACTAGCTTGACATTTAGTAGGGAGGAGATTCCAGTTTTACTCTATATAGATCTTTAGTCTTCAATAGAAGGAACACCAGCAGGAGGAAGGAGGTTCTGATTCCCTCATTTAGATCTTTAGTTATCGCTAGAAGGATCACATGCAGAAGGAAGGAGGTCCTGATTCCTCTATCGGGCTGGCAACCCATTGATTGAGATCTACCAGTCAATCGCAGCCATGTAACTGATAGCTCACACCCTTGGCTTGCCGACCTGGTGTTGGCTGCAGAACCTCAAATCCTCATACAAACCAGTGGGAATTTTTTATTTTTTCTTAGGTTGGCCGCATCTGTTAATTCTGCTTCTCTAGTTCTGGTTGCAGGCGGAGTGACCTCCACCTGAACTCCACCTCTCTGTATCCCCGCATTAGTTGGACTGGATTGGGGCCAGCAGCAGTTGCAAGAGACTAAGTAGAAAAGCTTTGGTGTACTGACAGTAAACTCCTCTCCTGTATTATCTTTAAGCTTTTTTGGTCAAGTCAGTGTGTCTTTCAAGTGAAGCCTACACACAATACCAAACAAGTGTCATCAAGGGCATAACACCGTTTCTAACAGGCCAAGAAACTGGGAGCTCCGGACAGTAAGGGCTTGTTTACACTTGTGGTTTGGGGGGTGGTGAAACCATAGTTGGGCAGTGTTTTTAAACCCCCCCCCTCCCCCACACCCCCTTTAACTGCAGTGGCCAGAGGTGTAAACATGTTGTTGCCACAGCAGGAATTGTATATCCTATCACGCTTGGGGGTGTAGAGCCTGCCACGTGTCTTCCACCCATCTGCAAGTGTCTAGCACAATGGCTTCATTCACTTGAATGGGTTTCAGTTTGTGGCAGTTTGTGGTGTAATCCTGACACGACTTGTATACACCCTCGGCTGCTGCCTCTGCAGCTAAAGGGAATATAGTTTGGGGGTGGTCAAACCAAGGCTCAACCACATGATTTACTTCTCTATCAAAGCATGTTATCAAACTCGGTGGTACCGAGTCCATTACAGAAGCAGGGAGGTGAGGATTCTGGAAAACGCTGCGCAAAAATTAACTATTACTTTTTTTTGAAGCCAGGAAAAAAATACCTTCTACACCCAGGACCCAGAATTATAATTTCCCCCTCCATCATTTTGTAGCTTCAAGCTACAAAACGCTCAGGTGTGAATGGGGGCCTTAGTGTATTTTGAGCTTCAGTGTCTAGGAGCAGGAAAAAAAAATAGTTTTTGTTGCGTTTGGGTCCATACACACACGTGTGTGTGTGTGTGTGTTTTTTTAGCTTTAAGAAAAAAAAACATGCTGGTAATAGGTTTTTGTTGTAGCGTTTCTGGAACATTAACGTTTTATCCGTGTTTTTCCTTTTACTGCAAAAACGCGAAGGCTCTTAAACGCTCCTAAAACTCTGCAAAAAGCTGTGGCCAGTATTTTTTACAGCGTCTGTTTTTTTTATTTTTTATTTATTTTTTTAGCAAAAAAAAAAAAAAAAAAGCTAGTGCATGAATTTGACTTTGCATCAGCCTCCTGCAGTACTTGTACAGCAGAGTTCAGACTGGGGAGAGATATGTAGCACAAGGAGCCTGTCCGTTGTCATGAATTGAGCTCACCAGTGTGCTGCTTCTCCTTTCACTGCCCAGTCAGATTGCTGGAGGAATAGGACCTGCCTTGCAGAACTGTGTGGATGTAAAGCAATAAAAACTTTGGCAGGTAAAATAACTATTATTTATACAGGATTTATATAGCGCCAACAGTTTACACAGCACTTTCATAGTTTCATAGTTTGTAAGGTTGAATAAAGACACCAGTCCATCTAGTTCAACCTGAGTGTCTACAATTGTCCCTGTACATTGCACACTCACATTGGTCCCTACCCTCAAAGAGCCCACAACCCAAGGTCCCCATTCATATACTAGGGCCAATTTTGGACAGAAGCCAATTAGCCTACCTGCATGTCTTTGGATTGTGGGAGGAAACCAGAGTACCCGGAGGAAACCCACGCAGGCACAGGGAGAACATGCAAACTCCAGGCAGGTAGTGTGATGGTTGGGATTTGAACCAGTGACCCTTCTTACTGCTAGGTGAGAGTGCTAACCACTACACCGCTGTGCCGCCAATATAAAAGGGAGACAATACAGTTATAATACAATAAAATACAAGAGGATTAAGAGGGCCCTGCTCAGAAGAGCTTACAATCTAATAGGGTGGGGCAGGTGGTACAAAAGGCTGTAACTGTGGGGGATGAGCTGATGGAAGTGGTAAAAGTTTAGTTGGAGATCTGATAGGCTTCCCTGTAGAGATGAATTTTCAGGGATCGCCTGAAGGTAGCAATAGTAGTGGGTAGCGAGTTCCAGAGAATGGGAGAGGCTCTGTAGAAATCCTGGAGATGAGCATGGGAGGAGGAGACTAGAGAGCGTGAGAGTAGGAGGTCTTGAGAAGAGCGGCGAGGACGATTTGGGTGATATTAAAAAGCTCATCTATGTATTTAATGATTTAGCTTTAAAGTTCAGCTTTAAATTGCAAAGCAGCTTTCATTCTGTATGTGTACACACACACACACACACACACACACACACACACACACACACTTTATTTTTATTGTGAGTGGAGCTGCACTCCTCCTTCCTGACATCGATTATTGCTACCTCTGCCTTCATCCCACAACAAAGATTCTTGCGGCAGTCATCGCTCTTCAGTTGCACGTCTCCCAGGCTGTTTTGTACACGGCGCTCGTTACCATGCGGCCAACTGGGAGATCCCCAGGTGCAGGAAGCCGGAGCCTCAGTGCAGCGCAGCAGCTGCCAGGCTGATTATAGGGGTGTGGTGGGACCTATAAAGCCGCCACAAACCCTGAGAAGTCTCTCATCAGCAGTCGTGTCACACGGGTCCTGGAGGAGCCCAGGCAGGCTCTGCGCATAAACAACCCCGCAGCATCCTGTCACACCATTAACTCCTTGTGGGCAGGGAGTGCTCACAGCTGACACTTCATTTGTCTCTCATTATCAATATTGTCATTTGTTTTCCCGTGTCTATGATTAAAAAGCATCTCTGAGAGGCTTGTGAAAAAAAGATTTAATTTGGACGTCTTGCATTCCGTATAAACGTTCTACCTTTTCCTGAAGGGAAATCTATATGTTTAAGGCCCCTTTCACACTTGGAAACTCTAGCAGTGTTATTTATCCACAGTAGTTAGTGTCTATGCCCTTCCTACTAAACCGTAATTGGGGTGATGCAGTCCCACAGCTAGACCCATTCATTGTACTTTTATGTGGGTGTAACATACACCATATTTACCAAAAGTATTGGGACACCTGCCTTTACACACACATGAACATTAATGGCATCCCAGTCTTAGTCTGTAGGGTTCAATATTGATTTGGCTCACCCTTTACAGCTATAACAGCTTCAACTCTTCTGGGAAGGCTGTCCACAAGGTTTAGGAGTGTGTCTATGGGAATTTTTGACCATTCTTCCAGAATAAAATTGGGGAAAAAAGTCGTGTAGGAACCTTTTTTCAAATTTGCTGCAACATGAGTTACAGCAACTTGAATGGTTCCATTGCAGGCAATGGGGTATGACTTGTTATGCGATTTGGAGCAGTCAAACTGCATGACAAATTGCACTGGTGTGAGAGCGTAATCAGACTTTACTACCACTTTACCCCCCTGAAACATGTTGGCTTTTTAGACTTTATTTGGATTGTTTGTTGGAATAATTTTGTATCTGGATTTTAACCCATTACAGACCGCCCACTGTAGATTTACCGCTCTGCACCAGATCATGTACCTACCTAGTACATGATTGGACGCAGAGAGAGCCAATCCTTCAGGAGAAAGGCAGAATGGTGGTCTGCCTATATGAACAAGACCGATGGCCGTTCTGTGAGGGGAATGTGCTGATCCTGTGTTCCAGCTAAGCAGGAACATGGATCTCTACATTCCCCCAGTCAAAGCAATCCCCCCCCCCCCCTTAAACAGTTGGCAATCGCTCCTAGGGAATGCATTTAACCCTTTGATCGCCCCTGATGGTAACCCCTTCCCTGCCAGTGTCATTAGTACAGTAACAGTGTGAAAATTTTTAGTCCTGATCACTGTATTAGTGTCACTGGTCCTCAAAGTGTCAGTTTGTGTCCAAATTGTCTGCTGCAATATCAGTCTCGCTAGAAGTCGCTGATCACTGCCATTACTATTTCTAGTAAGGAAAATAAATAAATACCATAGTTTGTAGCCACTATAACTTTTTTGCGTAATCACTTATTGTGTGTTTTTTTTTTTTTTTTTTTTTACCAAGAACATAGTAGAATAATATTGGCATAAATTGAAGAAATGAATAATAAAAAAATTATATATTATTTATTATTTTTTTTTTTTTTTTTAAGCAGTAAGTAAAACGTGTGTGTGTGTGTGTGGTGTTATTTATTTCAAGATAATAAATCTATATATCTATCTATCGCAAAAAATTAAAACCGTAGAGGTGATCAAATGCAACCAAAATAAAGCTCTATTTGTGGGGTAAAGCCCCAAAATTTTATTTGGGTACAGTGTAGCACGCCTGCGCAATTCAGTTAAAATAACGCAGTGCCATATTGCAAAAAAATGGCCTGGTCATGAAGGGGTAAACCTTCTGTAGCTGAAGTGGTTAAAGTGGGAGTAAACTCCCAGCTCTGACTTTTTACCTATAGGTCAGGCTGGCCATACATGGTTGAATTTTAAAAGAATTTTCTTTTGAAAATCAGAAAATTTTGAGCGTTTTTATGATCTGATGGTGCCACGATTTGATTTCAAAATTCGATCAACCAAGCCTTCAATCTCACCATGTTGCTACAGAAAATAATTTTCGTGGCTGGGAATCTTCTTTTCTTTCATATTTCTTTTTCGATTTACATTTCTCGCACGATTCTCTAATCGTTTTATTAGAAAATTGTTTGTTTCCAACATGTCCCATTACTCATATTCGATGGCTGTATGAAAATCGTCTTTTTGCTGCAGCCCACTAATGATGCGAAATACGAACGAAAATTCTTAGATAAGATTTTCGAAAGAAAATTCTTTTGAAATTTGACCGATTGTATGGCCTGCCTAATTCTTACCTATAGGTACTGTAAAGATCTCCTAAACGTGCACCATTTAGGAGATATTTACTGTACATCAGCCAGTGATGTCACCGGCGCCTGCGCTCTGAATGTCCACCCGGGCCGTAACTTCATAGTCTTTTGTTGTAAAAGGCACAGCCCACGCACATTTATAGGAGTGACAACACTTGCGGCTCTGGCCACTCACACAGTCTGCGGACCCAGAAGGAAGACCGTGTGAAGATGGAAGCACCTTCAGCTGTGACAACACAGCGCTGGAAGGCTTTGTTTTTAGATGAGGTTCACATAATGTGCTAGTATGCGATGCATACTAGCACATGATGACATTGCCTTTTA
This sequence comes from Lithobates pipiens, assembly GCF_037356315.1. Lineage (NCBI taxonomy): Eukaryota > Metazoa > Chordata > Amphibia > Anura > Ranidae > Lithobates > Lithobates pipiens. The sequence continues at coordinate 481,645,942 of NW_027507903.1, read as the reverse complement.
GGTTTAAAAAAAAAAAAAAAAAAAAAAACACGCAGCGGTTTACTGCCGCTTCAACATTGCCATGCAGTGCTTCAATCCTAAACTTACTCGGCTCTGTTACAATCTAAGGTTACTATGCAAGCCTTTTGGATGCAGAAGTTGAGAGCCCAGTAGCTCCACACTATTGGATATATATACATATATAAAGGAAAAGGTTTTGGTGGTCCAGTGTTATCTATCCACCTCTTCCAGTAGTCAATGCTGGGACGGGTTGTACAGGATTTCCACTCAATGAAGTGTATTGCATCCTCTGCAGCATGGGGCTCCTGCCTGCCTCTGTATGGTGCCTCCATCACCTCCCATCCCACTTGGGCATCCTCACACCTCCATCTCTATGGGGTGTGTTGAGTCCCTAATTGATTGACTGACTGACATCCACCCATCAGTGCATTTATAATTTCAGAACTCCTCCCAGGAGCCAGCCCACTCTTTGCATCAAGGCTTGGCGCTCTTGAGAGGACAACTGGAGCAGGGTGGTGATATGTTTTCAGGAAGCTATGAACAGCACCCTGCTGGCCCCTCTCATTAGCCATGATCTGCCTGCATTGCATAGAGAAGTACCAAGACCCAGTGATGATTGCTGGGCCTAAAATAAGGTTCGACATTTAACATTTCATTGGCATGAAGATGAGGGGAAAGGATGAACCAGGGGAAGAGAAAGTATAAGCTTCTTCATTGGAGTGATTGCCCCCATTTCATGTCTTAGTGGCCTAAGAAATTTGAAAGATGGTTATCATTTGAATAGGAAAGCAAGAAGAGCAATAAAAAAAAAAAAAACTTTTCAGAACCTGTAACCTTTTTCTCACTTTACAAATGTATTTTTGTTGTGTCCCTCTAGAGCGTTTCGCCTACTTCCTTTCTTGAATCCCCACGGTGGGGACACAGGGCAATAAGAACCTAGCTCTTCATTTTATCCAAAACAAAATAAAAAGTTGATTGACGATTTATTGAATGGGATTAACTCCCTTTTTTTTATTTTAATTTGCAGAAAAAAAACTAGTAAATGCTTGAGAAAGATGGCATCTGTCCTCTTTGCACGGTTGTCTTATGTAGGTAGAACTATGGTAGCCGGGTGGTGGGATCTCTAAAGCCCCATACACACTAGCAGATTTTTTGTTTTTCAGATTTACCAAAACCATGTAGTGCAAGAGCCTGCCTGATTGCATACAAATTAAAACTGTTAAGGTTTGACCTCCTATTATATGGTTTTGGTAAATCTGAAGGAAAATCGGATAGTGTATATGGGGCTTTAGTGATACAGCATCTCTCTCCACACAGTAGAGCTACACAATTAATCGTCAAGAATCGTTATCGCAATCTTGACTAAAGTGTTTCAGAATTCTTCCTATGCAAAGAATTCTCTCTGCTCTTCTGAAGCCACAGCCCTCAAAAGAAAGGAAGAGAAAAAATGTGCAGTCTGCCAAGATTCAAACCATTCTTTATCAGTTGAACTTAAGTATAAACATTGTAACAATTTTTCAATGGAATAGACTTTGTAAATGAAAAAAGTTTAACCATTTAAACACTAAACCTTTTTCTGATATTTGTTGGTTTCAAGTTAAAATCATTTTTCTTTCTTTTTTGCTAGAAAAGTACTTAGATCCCCCCCCCCCCCCAAAAAAAATAAATATATATATATATATATATATATATATATATATATATATATATATATATATGCGTCCGCAGAACTTTTTCCAAAGGGGGGCATCATTTTAAGGCCGCTCATGCTCCACCCCTTTTCGACAATCTCATGAAAATCTTTCCACTGGTAATACATATGTGTTATATAACAGATAATTCATCTTCACTTTGTATTGGAAGTTACTCTGGCGGCTGTGTTGCATGCCCATATAGCCTAGAGAATGTACATCTTTTTACATTGCAATACATCTGTTGTGGCCATATTTTGATCTCATACTGTCACTGTATAGGCTGTTTTCATCAAGATAAAAATATGGCAACAGATGTAATGCAATGTAAAAAGATGTACATTCTCTAGGCTATATGGGCATGGTATGCAGCCACCTGAGTAACCTTGCGGACGCCCATGCTTTCAAAAACCAGCCCTGAAAAAAATTTCATACCAGCCTCACAGCATTATTATACCAGCCCAACAGCATAACGTCATTATTTTCTTGTTCATGAAAGGGAAAACCACACATTTTACCAGTTAATAGTGGTAAGTGATCAATCATCAAGGGGGACCCCAGGAACTCAGAACGTGGGGGGGACCACCTTCTGCAGAAAGAATACTCGAAGGTAAGGGGGGTGGGTTACTAATATAAGGAGGAAACCCTTTATATCAGTGCCCCTTACATTATCGTATTCTCTCCCCCCTTACACCCCCCCCCCAACTGGCCTGGCGGTGCTTTCATTGACCTCCTCTCAGGTGCACTGTGCAGGGCTCAGTCAGTCGACTCCAGCTTGGTGGCTCTGGTTTTATCCTATAGTCTCCTGTCTACAGTCCACACAAGTCTGACTTCTCCCATGACCCCCATCCTGGCGGTGCTCCCACTCTTGACTCCTCTCCAGACTCCCTCAGAGACTGCATACATGCTACAGGAGATGGTCAGAGACTGCAAACTTGATGCAAGAGCTCAATGCAGCCTCACCAGTGCCCACCAAATGCAGCCTCACCAGTGCCCACCAAATGCAGCCTCACCAGTGCCCACCAAATGCAGCCTCACTGTGCCCACCAAATGCAGCTTTACTGTGTCCATCATTGCAGCCCCTCCTGTGCCCCATGTCCCTGTCTGTGGGAAGGTGTGTTGTTGATGCTTGGTACGGTACCTTGCATGCCATGTTCTCGTTTTGGATGGGGACGGTGCTCTTTCCAGAGGATATGTCTGCTGTGAGATGGCCACCTGCACCTTCAGCCATCCTCATTTTCCAGCCCCAGTCAGCCTGTCCTCTGGTCCTGAGGAAGTGGAGAACACTGGGTGGGAGTTGGAGAGAAGGGGGAGCAAAGAGTACTGGCGGGTTGGAGAACACATGGGTGGGGGCAAAGAGCGAGGGGGAGTGGAGATCACAGGGGTAGGGAGCAGAGAGCGCTGGGGGGAACTTGAGAGCACTGGGAGGGGGGTCAATAAGAACAGGGGTAGAGAGCACGGTAGGCTGAGAGCACTGGGGGGGGCTAGGAGTGTGGGGTGGTGAAGAGCACTGGAAGGGGGGCAGAAAAACAGGGGTGGAGAGCACGGGGGCTGGAGAGTACAGGGGGGAGTGGAGAGCAATGGGGGGAGCTTGAGAGCATCAGTGGGGGCCAGAGAGAACAGGGGTGGAAAGCACGGGGGACTGGAGAGCACTATGGGAGGTGGAGAGCACTGGTAGGGTTGGAAAGCACATGGGTGGGGGCAAAATGCAGGGGGAGTGGAGAGTACAGGGGTGGGGAGTGGAGAGTACTGAGGGAAGCCAAAAAGAACGGGTGGAGAGCACGGAGGGTAGAAAGCACTGGGAGGGCTGGAGAACACCAGGGGGGCAGAAAGAACAGGGGTGGGGAGAATGGGGGGCTGGAGAGTGATGGGGAGAGCTGAAGAGCACTGGGGGGAGAAAGAAGAGGGGGGAGAGCACTGGGGGGAGTGGAGAGCACAGGGGGGAAAGAGCAGGGGGAGAGCACTGGGGGGGAGGGGAGAGGACTGGGGGGGAGGAGAGCACAAGGGGGGGGGGGGGAACAGGGGGAGAGCACTGGAGGGAGTGGAGAGAACTGGGGGGGAAAGAACAGGGGGGAGAGCACTGGGGAGGAGCACAGAGGGGAGAGGACTGGGGGAGTGGAGAGCACTGTGGGGGGGAACGGGGGGAGCACTGGGGGGGGCAGGGGGGAGAGCACTGGGATGGTGGCTAGAGAAGGATGGGGAGAGCTGGAGAGCAGGGGGGCAGCAAGAACAGGGGAGGAGAAAACTAGGGGGGACAGGAGAGCGTGGTGGAGGAGAGCACTGGGGGGGGCAAGGGGGAGAGCACTGGGAGGAGTGGAGAGCACTGTGGGGGGGAGCACTGGGGGGAGTGGAGAGCACTGGGATGGTGGCTAGAGAAGGATGGGGAGAGCGGGGGGCCGCAAGAACAGGGGAGGAGAGAACTGTGGGGGGGGGGCAGCAGAGTATGGTGGCGGAGGAGAGCACTGGGGGGGGGGGCAGGAGAGTGTGGTGGTGGAGGAGAGCACTGGGGGGACAGGAGTGTGGTGGTGGAGGAGAGCACTGGGGGGGCAGGAGAGTGTGGTGGTGGAGGAGAGCACTGGGGGGACAGGAGTGTGGTGGTGGAGGAGAGCACTGGGGGGGCAGGAGAGTGTGGTGGTGGAGGAGAGCACTGGGGGGGTAGGAGAGTGTGGTGGTGGAGGAGAGCACTGGGGGGGGTAGGAGAGTGTGGTGGTGGAGGAGAGCACTGGGGGGGGTAGGAGAGTGTGGTGGTGGAGGAGAGCACTGGGGGGGTAGGAGAGTGTGGTGGTGGAGGAGAGCACTGGGGGGGTAGGAGAGTGTGGTGGTGGAGGAGAGCACTGGGGGGGTAGGAGAGTGTGGTGGTGGAGGAGAGCACTGGGGGGGTAGGAGAGTGTGGTGGTGGAGGAGAGCACTGGGGGGACAGGAGAGTGTGGTGGTGGAGGAGAGCACTGGGGGGTAGGAGAGTGTGGTGGTGGAGGAGAGCACTGGGGGGGTAGGAGAGTGTGGTGGTGGAGGAGAGCACTGGGGGGGGGGGGGGGGGCAGGAGAGTGTGGTGGTGGAGGAGAGCACTGGGGGGGTAGGAGAGTGTGGTGGTGGAGGAGAGCACTGGGGGGGTAGGAGAGTGTGGTGGTGGAGGAGAGCACTGGGGGGACAGGAGTGTGGTGGTGGAGGAGAGCACTGGGGGGGCAGGAGAGTGTGGTGGTGGAGGAGAGCACTGGGGGGTAGGAGAGTGTGGTGGTGGAGGAAAGCACTGGGGGGGCAGGAGAGTGTGGTGGTGGAGGAGAGCACTGGGGGGGCAGGAGAGTGTGGTGGTTGAGGAGAACACGGGGGGGGGGGCAGGAGAGTGTGGAGGAGGAGAGCACTGGGGGGGGGAGGGGGCAGGAGAGTGTGGTGGTGAAGGAGAGCACTGGGGGGGGCAGATGAGTGCGGTGGTGGAGGAGAGCACTGCAGCCCCCCCTTGATCCTCCTATCCAGGCACTGTGGCACGGATGGGCATCTACTCCTCTGGATCACAGCGCTGGATGGCTATGTTCGGCGGCCGCTCTGTAACACAGTCCCACCACCCCAGACCGGCTCATGTGATAGGCGGAACGTGATTCTCTCTACTATCACACAAGCTGGTCTGGAGGGGCGGGACTGTGTTACAGAGCCAGCGCTGTGATCCAGAGGACAGAGCAGAGGATGCAGCATGGCTGTGGACGCCCATGCATATATATATATATATATATATATATATATATCTCCTAGAGAATAAAATGGTGGTTGTTGCAATGTTTTATGTCATACTGTATTTGTGCAGAGATCTTTCAAATGCAATATTTTTTAAAAAAATGAACCGGTAAAGCTGGCTTATATGGATTATAAAAGAAAAGATTTTATGTTGCAAGAATCGTGAGTGAATTGTGATCTTTTTTTATTCTAAGCAAAAAAAATGGTGATTCTCATTTCAGAGGCAGTTGGATGCTATATTTATTTATTTTTTAACTGCCCCTGAATTCATCCAATGTTATCTTATGTGTTACATGTACACGGGTTAATTTAATGTTGCGTTTATAGGCTTTTCTTTGAAGGAAAAAAAAAGAGTTCAAACGTGGTAATTTGCGTTTATCCGCGTTACGTTTACAGCTGTTTTTCCCTTTTTGGCTACCGTATTTTGAAAATGAAAACTTTTTTTTTTTTTTTTTTTTTCAAACACTTCTAAATGCAAAAATCAACAAAGCAGACATTTTAAATGTGGGTTACGATCTGTCAAGTTAAATTGTTCATGAGAACGTCCCGTGTACATTAAGCCTAACAGGAACAGGTGCAACTCAACTAAGAACTTCCCGTGCCCTGCTCATACCTCATGCTATCTGGAAATCTCTCTGTACCTGCTGAATTTATTTGATATCTATCTATCAGGGTGTAGCTTGAAAAAGGAGACCACTCTTGCTGCAGCAGGAAAAACCTGGTGATTGAATCTGGAGATGAGAACAGGAGATCTTGCTGCAGAGAGTTAAAGGACACCAGCGGGGTTGAAGGATCCGAATAGTTGTGTATGGAATTATCCGAGATCTTGGCCTTCCTTGTTAGGTGCTAAGGATTTGACAGAACACTGCAGACCTGTCTGTTGCAGGGACTCCGTTGTGCTCTGGTTGGTGGGGAGGTCCTGCAGAGCCTCACACCTTGCTGTGTGCTGTTGTTGGAGCTTTTGTTATGGGGATGTAATGGGGATGACGCCCAGTGGGGGGGTTGTTGTAAATATCCAGCCCCCTCTTTAGGCAATTTGCTTTTAATATGTCAAATAGATCCTTTCAGACACTTTTTTTTTTTTTTTTTTTTTTTTTTTTTTTTTTTTTAAATTGCATTAACCTCCTCTAGTCCCTGGAGACCAAAAACTGATTGGCAAGTTTTGTTCTACAGTATAGGGGGCCAGAGACTGGCTTAGGATTTTGTTTTCCATCAATTGCCAGTGATATGTCATTTTTGAAATCAGAGTAGCTAGACCGAAGGGATTTATCAGATGAATGAATAGGAAACCTGAATCATCTTGCTCATTTACAAACTGAAACATAGTAAACAGTTTATAATGCTTTAGTGATGAATGGAGACAGGAGTGACTAGTACCGATCACTGACTGTATTCATTCAGGAAAGGAGGGGGACAAGAAATTATATATTTTGTGGCCTTTTCCCCCGCTCTTCATCCTGAAACATCCCCCTGCTGTGTGCATGCAGCAGGAGAGGAAATACAGCAGTGCTGTGGGGTGGGGGGGGGGGGGCCCACACAGGTGGGGCTCCGACAGCAGATGGAAGGGGCGCATTTTCTAGAACTAATCCTTTGCAGTGCCGCCGGAGGGAGAAGCCGGTAACGTTGCAGGGGAAAGCAGGAGAGGATTAGTGAATGCAATAAGAGTACAGCCGGCCCTCCTGCTCAGCAGATGATGGGGGGGGCGGCCCTCTTTTGAACTGATGGTGCCCGGACCCAGCACAGAAGGGCTGGCTGTACAGCCCTATCAGAGGCCCTGTCCGTGGGCATTAACTAGGGTGGTCTGCCTGCAAGTACAGTTGGCCAAAGTCAGTCCACCTCTCTAGACTGACATCTACCCATCAAGACACTTTGATATTGGCATAACTCCCCCCTACAGCCAGACCACTGCTTTCATCAAGGCTGGGGGCTCTTAAGAGGAGTACTGAGGCAGGGTGTTGTCATGTTTTCTGGAACCAATGTGCAGCACCTTGCCAGCCCCTTCCGCCTGCCATGATCTATTGCATAGAGAAGCAGAGCGACCCAGTGATGTCACCGAGTCTAAACTTGTAAGAAAAAAAGGTTTTGTTTTAAAATATATATATATATATATATATATATATATATATATATATATATATAATTAGCAGGGTGACTGAAGGAAGCAGAGAAGGCAGATTAAACTTCAGCTGTAAAGATATAACAAACATTTTCTACTGCTATTAGTACCTTGGTGGCCTCCAGATGTTTAAAAGCTGCAGCTGGATTCTGAATGTGCCACTGAATTCACTGAGGAGAGTAAGGAATTAGGAGTGATGGGTGTTGGATCTTCTGTGCTGAGTGAAGGCGCCTCCTGGGTGCAGGTAGCAGAATGTGATATTCTGGCCACACAGAGGTTAATGGGGTAGAGGGTGCAGGAATTTGGCTGCTGCTGGGTCAGAAGTTCAGCCGGACATCAGCATGTGTCTGGTGGGGGGTAGAGGGGGGAGGCCGGCTCAATCCTGCACAGCTTCTGCCATTCAGCCCTCCTGGGCGCGGAGGCCAGATCTGTCCTGAAAGCAGAACTGACACAAGATCGGTTGGTTATACAACCTGGAGGTATGGCTGCCCTGCCCAGGAGACGCTAGCAATAGGGGGGGGCGCTTTTTTTGCTTGGTGAAAAGCATTCTAGTTTTCCCAGCACATTGGTGGAATCTGAGGCTTTCTAAAGCAGAGCTCAAGCCAAACCTGCAGGTTTTCTACAATGGTTTCCCAGATGCAGCTTTACATGGTTAGTAATGTTGAATAAAGACACCAGTCCATCCAGTTCAACCTGAGTGAGTCTCTGTCTATAATTGTCCCTATCCCTGTACATTGCACACTCACATCGGTCCCTACTCCCAAGGAGCCCACAATCCAAGGTCCCCATTCATATACTAGCGCCAATTTTGGACAGAAGCCAATTGACCTACCAGCATGTCTTTGGAGTGTGGGAGGAAACCAGAGTACTCGGAGGAAACCCACACAGGCACAGGGAGCACAAACTCCACGCAGGTAGTGTCATGGTTGGGATGTGAACCAGTGACCATTTGACCCTTTAGAGTGGATGTTTAGAAGTCCTGCATGAATAAATGTTGTCCTGTTACAATATCCAGCGACAGTATCGTTTTTCAGAAATCCTCTACTGTTCTAAAGGCATCCTGGTGCTCCAGACCATTGTCAAGGCTGAGATGGTGTCATCAGTCTGCTGCAAGCAGGAGGGTGCATTTCCTCAGTCATTTCTGAGCTGGCATCTCCGTTGAGGAATAAAGGTGACACTGGATGATGCCAGCGCAAAGATGGCACTGTCTTTGTGGAGATAAAGGCATTGTCTGGGAGAGTACTTTGATATCTCTGAGAAATACCTGGAAGGGTTACACTTGTACATTACTAAGCCTACAGTTTATTATTGAGGGGTGACTAATCATAATTCACTCTACTGGTTTCAGGCCATTACCAGATGGAGCCTGAGTGGTTGGCACTTGCTGAGCGAGGCTATAGGTGGCAAGTGCAGAAATCCAGAACAACAAATCAAAACATGCCAATGTGACCAAAAGAAGTGTCTCTTAAGCTGGTCGTTTATTACATTTCCCTTTAGATTTACATGTTACATGTAGTGCAAGGGCATACAAATTGAAAATGTTTAGGATTGAGCTCCTATTATATGATTTTGGTACATCTAAAATTTGGCCAGCCTTAGACTGACTGTAGGTGGCCTTATAAAGGATGATCATGTCTGCAGAGACTTGTGGGACCAAACAGGGGTTGTCCTGGGACTTTCGTTTGGTGTAGGAGGAACTGCCCCCCAGTATCTGTTCTTCTGTCCTTGGTCTGGCAGGCGTTGGGGTGACTCCTCACCCAGGTTCAGAAGGCGGAGGGCCCCTCTTGTCTCTTCTCCCTTTTGTCTTGCTCTCGGCAGGAAGGCACAATGAGGCTCCATCTCTCGGCAGGCCTCGGCCTTCTGTTAAAGTTCTCCCTTTTATCGGCTTTCCTTTTATGGCCTGTATGTTTAAATCTGCTGCTTGAAGCAGGGAGGGTTTCCCTGTGCATGGCTAATGGGGGCCCTTTACAGCCCCTCCAAACCTCAGTAAAGCAGAAAATACTGTAATATGTACAGCACCATCTGCCTTTTTCCCCTTCCTATTGCTTTTTGGCATGCCTGTAAAGACAAAGCTTTCTGTTTTTTGATGTTTTTGTTTGCTGTACAGACTGTGTAGCAGTTGCACACAATGCTGTTACATCCAGCAATTTGCTGGTCCATATGTTTTTGGGGGGGATTTGCAGGTTGCAAAAATGGTTCTAACGTGAGCTCTTGAGGGGGAATTTGCTTAAACTGGCATGTGAATGTGAACGCAGCTGTGCATAGTAACAAATCCATTTGTTTTGAGTCTGCACACCTGATTTTCCCATTATGAGAGGTTCCTGCCATCCCTGCACTGAATCCTTGGTCTGCCCACCTGTAGTGCCCATTATGAGGGGGTCACACCATACCTATGTGTTCCCAGATCTGCACAATCCCTGTGCCCATTAGAAGGGCTTCCCACCATCTCTGCTTCATTTTAATTTCTATTATGGAGAATGTCATACCAGGACACACAAAGGTGAGTGGGGGGCATATAAGAAGCTAGGGGCTGACTCACCCCACCATGTTCCATCTAGAACTAAAAGTTTAGGAATTGTGTTTTTTATTTCAATCAAATAAGAACACAGTGCTATAAGAAGCTAGGAGGGTGCTGCTCACCCCAAGTAGATACAAATAGAACTAGTTCCCCCACAAGCGGGGTTTTTAGGCAGCAAGAGACAGTAATAGAAGCCAATAGAAGTAGTATAAAAGGTATTTTAATAATAATAATTGGTAAAAACAAACATGAGCTTCACCTGAACACTTGGATAACAGACAAAATCATGTATATAAAGTACATATAATGTCACATGGAAGTAAAATAACAGACACAACTATGTTACACTGTATGAGTAGATAACAGTGAGAGCATAAAGCTAACGCGTTTCGACCCCAGAGGGGGTCTTCTTCAGAGATGGTGGTCTGTTAAAAGAAAAACAAGATTACACTGAATAAATAAATCCGGTGTTATACATATTAGGGATACCCAATATTAATTTAAAAATGGTTTACCCAATAATGTACTTCCAGGTAGGTAAGATGGATTGTAGTGCTTCAGAAGAAAGATTCTCCCATAAGGCAATGTTTCAATTTCCTTTACACATCTTGAGTGGTACTTGGTCCGTATGTATTGCCAAGATGCCAGATGGAAGAAGAGGAAGTGTCACACACCCACTGGCGTGACTCACGGGAGGTCACACTATTGCCTTGCCCCCCAGAGGAGAAAACTCCGGGGGGGTAGGTGCGAGTAAGGGTACACCGAAGATATGGCGGGTCACACCTGCAGCAAAATCCCAACAGTGGCAAAAAATTAATTGATTAAATAATTGAAAGCAAGGATTATTTAATGTTGGAGACATGGAGTGCTTAGTGCATCTTGTTTTTGCACACTTTCACATGTGGTGTTTTTTTGTTTGTTTGTTATATGACCCGCATATATTATTATTTACTCATGTTTTCACTTTCTCACTATTCCTTTGCGCACTTTTTCTTTCTCTGTCTAAGCGCATACTCACACCGTTTTCACACGGTCCACTTCCCATCACGTTTATTCCTCTTTTTTTTTTCTCTATTTCTCTTTTTCTCCCGTCCCCCCTCCTCTGTGTATTAGAGCTCACACACTCACATACATTTGCACACCCACTCATCCCAGGCCATTTTTTCCTTTGTTCCCCTCTTTCTTAGGCTCCTTGGACTCCCAGGCGTGGTTTCTTTTTTCCCCCCCCTTCTTCTTTCTCTTTTAGTCTGGGTTTTAGAAAGCATGTTATGTGGACATTTGGACAATTGGGGGTGCAAGTGTGTATATGTATATGTGTACATGTGCACAACCTTTGGCATACATAACGGAGATATGATACCATTATCCCCATATTATGTATGCACTCCATGTCTCCAACATTAAATAATCCTTGCTTTCAATTATTTAATTAATTAATTTTTTGCCACTGTTGGGATTTTGCTGCAGGTGTGACCCGCCATATCTTCGGTGTACCCTTACTCGCACCTACCCCCCCAGAGTTTTCTCCTCTGGGGGGCAAGGCAATAGTGTGACCTCCCGTGAGTCACGCCAGTGGGTGTGTGACACTTCCTCTTCTTCCATCTGGCATCTTGGCAATACATACAGACCAAGTACCACTCAAGATGTGTAAAGGAAATTGAAACATTGCCTTATGGGAGAATCTTTCTTCTGAAGCACTACAATCCATCTTACCTACCTGGAAGTACATTATTGGGTAAACCATTTTTAAATTAATATTGGGTATCCCTAATATGTATAACACCGGATTTATTTATTCAGTGTAATCTTGTTTTTCTTTTAACAAACCACCATCTCTGAAGAAGACCCCCTCTGGGGTCGAAACGCGTTAGCTTTATGCTCTCACTGTTATCTACTCATACAGTGTAACATAGTTGTGTCTGTTATTTTACTTCCATGTGACATTATATGTACTTTATATACATGATTTTGTCTGTTATCCAAGTGTTCAGGTGAAGCTCATGTTTGTTTTTACCTGTTTGTTTTTACCAATTATTATTATTAAAATACCTTTTATACTACTTCTATTGGCTTCTATTACTGTCTCTTGCTGCCTAAAAACCCCGCTTGTGGGGGAACTAGTTCTATTTGTGTTTTTATTTTTGCCTTTTTTTTGGTCCAGAAGGGCCCCAGCTAGGCCCTCTAGGTACCCATCTGACATGTCTCTAGCCTGTTTTGTGTTTTTGCGATGCTCTCAGCATTTGTTCAGACACACAGCACAACATGTCTCCAATGCATCCCATGGCGGATTCATACATTATCTCTAGAAGCTGCGTGCTTGGCTCCCTGACGGGTGAAGATCTGCCATGGTGCTAGCTGCTACAATAATTAATGATCGGTCTACAGAATACTAAATGTCTGCCTTCTGTAACCAGTGGAGAATGTCAGAGTGCTGCTCCACGGGGAAGGTGTTTAAAGAAGAAAAACCCAGAAGCTGTGCTTTCGTCACATAGTCACGTATTCTGCTGTCCTCCATCCTTCCTCCATTTCGTCTCACCGGATTTTCAGAATTCGGTTCCAATTTTTGCAGCTGGTTTTGTTCGGTCTCTTGCCTGATCTCCTCCTTTTATTTCCCGTTTTGCAGGAGTTGGAAGATGCCCTTTATCAAAACGATGTGGAGTTTCTCAGTGAACTTGTGGCGAGTCTTCTTCAGGGCTGCTACCAACGCCGTGATATCACGTGAGTACCATGCGTTAATAAGTTCCTGATACATCGCAATATACAGCAGTGGTTTCATTTTTCAGAAAAAATAAATCATTAAAAATTCTGCTTAAGATTCAAGCAGTGATTTAGACTGAGATGTCAACGGTAAGCTGCAGGCATCAAAAGTGTGTTTGTATCTTTGCATGCCTGAAGAGTGCTGAACTTGGCTCTCATTTTTAAAGATTTCAGCTAATGTACTGAAGGTGTCCAGTATCTACAGTAACAGGAAGGTATAAAGACTTGTAATTTTCTTCGTAGAGAAACTGACTGAATTTTTTTATTTACTGGTTGTAAATTTTTATTTTTTTGAAAGTGTTGCAGCTTATGTATATATCTTGGCCATCGTCTTCCATAGTCCTCATCCTGCAGCTTACTGATACCTGAATGTATTCCTCTTTGCAGGGCGCAGACCTTCCATGTGTACCTGGAGGACATTATCAGCTACCGATGGGAACTAGAGGAGGGAAAACCCAACCCCTTGAGAGGAATCAATTTCCATAAACTGCGGTTGCGCACTAGGGTGGAGATTCTGCACCGACTCTGTGACTACAGACTGGACGCCGATGATGTGTTTGAACTCCTCAAGGTATCTGTTGTGTTATGGAGCCACTTCCCTACAGTAGTGGTGGGGAAAAAAAATGTGGCGTTAGGCCGTATTGGATTAGTTCTGTCATAACATGTGTTCTGTTCTGTGTGTGGCAGGGTCTGGACGCGGACAGCCTGCGTGTGGAGCCCCTCGGAGAGGACTCGCAGGGAAATCTGTATTGGTATTTTTATGGGACCCGTCTGTACAAGGAGGAGCCATCATGGGAGAAGCGGCAGCGGGCGCTAGAAGAGTAAGACAAACATCAGTTTTTACCACTGCAGCCCTCGTACCTTTATACCCATTATGAACTAGAAACTTATTTACATGTCCTTTATGGGTTTGTTTATTTGAAGGTAGTAATTTGGTTATCTTAAAGTCGAACTAAAATCATCAGGCATGCTGTAAATAAGTGTCACAGCTGCTTGTTCTCTCCTAAAAAAAAAAAAAAAAAAAAAAATGATCAAGCTGCTTAATGGTGTCATACCTGATCACACGTGCAGCACCATGGCAACCTCAAATCAAACAGAGGCTAAGATGGCCGCTTCCTTTGCTGTAAAGGATAGGAGGGTTTAGCATTGCTTTTTAAGCAGAACTACACTGCATCTCAGAAATCACAAACCAAAAAATGCTATTTCATTTTTTTAATATTCAAAGGAGCTCCCCCATCCATCCACCCATGGCGCCATGCTTTATTTTGCTGGGAAATTATTTTGAAAATGTACCCCCTAACATTTCTGGCAGCTACCTGAAATCCATCTGCCCTTAGCCCAGGCATGAATGCAGGTGTGCTTCTTTATTGAGAAAAACCCTCTTCCTCCTCTCCTGAAGACTTAGGATGTATGATATAATTTGCTGTATTCATATTATATAATTGGTCCCATTTTTAAAAGCACACTAAAATTATGTTGCTGGTTCAAGGCATATTTCTCCTTCCCCTTCCTCCTCCTAAATTAAAGTAAATACAGTGAAGCGATATATCGGGGGGGGGGGGGGGGGGGGGTTGGGGGATAGGTTTACTAAAACTGGTGCAGCTGTGCATAATAAGCAATACCATTCCAATTCCAGCTTGTTTTAATTAAAAGGGTTGTAAATCCTATGCATTAAGGTGAAAAAAAAAACCCACCTGGCATTGAACCCCCCCCCAGGTTTTTACAATATCAAAGCTGCACTGGTGTGAACTAGGCCTTGGTTACTATGTACAGCTGCACCACATTCTGTGTGCACCAGTTTTAGCCCTTGTTCATGCAATTTGACAGTTCAAAATTGCATGACATGTCTCATCCTATTTTCGACAATGGAACTATTCAAATTGTTGTGACTTAAGCCACAGCAACTTTGAAAATGGTTTCTGCACTACTTTGTATGCAATTTCATTGCGACTTGCATTAACTTCTGTTAAATGAAGTAGAAAAGCCGCAATTAAATCGTAGATCCAAGCCGTAGTGTGATCTGCGACTTTAAAATTGCCCTGAAGTAGCGCAACTTCAAAGCCGTGTGAACCAGGGCTTAGTAAATCGTTGTATGTAATCTGTGACACTTGTGGACTTTTTATTTTTTTTTTATTTTTTTTAACAAGTGAGGCTACATTTATAATAGCTTCTTCTGCTGCGCAATACAAAAATTCCCAGCTGAGGAAGAGGGGCTAGACTTTACATACTAATTTGGTTTCTCTATTTACCATTGTGACAAAAAGGAATTTAAAATAAAAAAAAATTCAATTTATTTCCTGTTGTACAGTGCCTTGAAAAAAGTATTCATACCCCTTGAAATTTTTCAAATTTTGTCATGTTACAACCAAAACCATAATTTTTTTTATTGCGCTTTTATGTGTTGGACCAACACAAATTGGCACATAGTTGTGAAGTGTAAGGAAAATTATAAATTATTTTCAATTTTTATTATTTTTTTATTTTTTTACAAATATCTGAAAAGTGTGATGTGTGTGTAGCAAGGGCCAGTCTAATGAGGACCTTGAGGACCTCCAAGGCTGGCATCCTTCAATATGTAGTGGGTTGTGAGGCATAGTGGGTGCAAAGACGGTGAAAGTCATTGGGCGCCAGACACTTCTTAAATGTAAAAGGTTTTATTTCTCTTGACAGTCCTTTTTGCATTTTTGGGGGAAAGGGTTAGGGCCAGGGCACCCTTAATTAGTTGGCAGACTTTGACTTCTATAGGAGGACAGCCGTGCAGGGACAGGCCCCAGCAAGGCGCCACTTCTGCACATGCAAGAATGCTGTCTCCTTTGGCAACAGTCATTTAACAGTTTCTAACTCAAACATACAACTTCTTTCAGCTCCACTACAACTGCCTCTTGTAGCTCTTCAACACTGAGCTCCTGGTCTCTCACTAGACCCACTGATTCACTGACTCTGAATCCCTTGAGCTCCTCCAAGGTTGGTGGTGGTATCTCCCTCAAGTGTCACCCACACTTCCCTGCTGGGTCCCTAGCTTGGCACTTCAGATACTTCTCAAGCTTCACCCCTGCTAACTGGCTCAGTCCCTGGCTTGGCTCACAAGGCTGCTCTGCAAGTGTCACCTCCGCTGGTTGGGTCCCTGACTTGATCACCGCCTGAAGTTTCCAGATTCTCCACCGTCCCATCCAGTGAGAATATGGTTCCGGTACTTCAGCTACTCGCAGTGGTCCCTGGTAAAGGTGGTTGGTCCCTTTTTGTTACGACAGCTTCCCTTCTACCTCCAGCCACTGACAGGTTCCCCAGCCGACACAGAACCATCACTTTCGGTTGGACTGCGAGCAGCAGTCCCAACCCTGTGCTACCCTCTATCTTCTGGATAGGCCTTCACACAGCCTGGCAGCCAGGTGTCGTGTTCCCCCAGCCTAGTAGCCCAGGGCGCACAACACACATCCACAGACAGCCATACAGGTGGCACAGAACAGCGATCACCTGACCTCACCCAAATATATAGGTTCTCTCAGCAGGCCAAGGGATTCAAGAAAACCCCTGCCAATGGGCTGAGATATCCATAAACTGACCTTGGGTTGCCCTCTCGTACCACCAAGATCCCGGCCACCTAGTGGTAGAAGAGAAAAGCCCAACAAGGCCAAACTTGGGGAGAAATCAATAGAGCTCTATCAATCAACCAAGAGAACTACTCTTGGCAGGTAAATTTTGTGCGGAGCTCCCTGACTAAACCCCAGGGTGCTACATGTGCATTTGTATTCAGCTCCCTTTATGCTGATACACCCTAACCAATATCTAGTGGAACCAATTGCCTTCAGAAGTCACCCAATTAGTAAATTTGAGTCCACCTGTGTGTAATTTTAATCTCAGTATAAATACAGCTATTCTGTCAAGCCCTCAGAGGTTTGTTAGAGAACCTTGGTGAACATACTGCATCATGACTGCCAAGGAACACCCCAGACAGGTCAGGGTTAAAGTTGTGGAGAAGTTTAAAGCGGGGTTAGGTTTAAAAAATATCCCAAACTTTGAACATCTTAAAGAGCACTGTTAAATCCATCACCTGAAAATGGAAGGCGTATGACACGACTGCAAACCTACCAAGACATGGCTGTCCACCTAAACTGACAGGCCAGGCAAGGAGAGCAGTAATCAGAAGCAGCCCCGAGGCCCATGGTCATTCTGGAGGAGATGCACAGCTCAGGTGGGAGCATCTGTCCACAGGACAACCATTAGTCATGCACTCCACAAATCTGGCCTTTATGGAAGAGTGTCAAGAAAGCCATTGTTGAAAGGAAGCCATAAGCAGTCCTGCAAGAAGCCATATGGGGGACACAGCAAACATGTGGAAGAAGGCGAGACCAAAATTGAACTTTTTGGTCTAAAAGCAAAACTGTGTGGTGGAAAACTAACCCTGAACACACCATCCCCACCGTGAAACTTGGTGGTGGCAGCATCATATTGTGGGGACTCTTTTCTTCAGCAGGGACAGGAAAGCTGTTCAGAATTCATGGGGAAGCTGGATGGAGCCAAATGCAGGGCAATCTTAGAAGAAAACCTGTAAGAGTCCGCAAAAAGCTTGCGACTGAGGTGGAGGTTCACCTTCCAGCAGAACTATACTCTTCATCCAATCCCTTACAGA
The DNA here is from genome assembly GCF_037356315.1 of Lithobates pipiens. Classification (NCBI taxonomy): domain Eukaryota; kingdom Metazoa; phylum Chordata; class Amphibia; order Anura; family Ranidae; genus Lithobates; species Lithobates pipiens. Next base: position 481,628,504 of record NW_027507903.1, on the reverse strand, counting down.
GCTTGAGCTAGTTTACAAAGAAGAATGGGCAAAAATGTCACTCTAGATGTGCAGAGCTGGTAGAGACATCCCCAAAAAGACTTGCAGCGAAAGGTGGCTCTACAAAGTATTGACTCAGGGGGACTGAATACAAATGCACATCACACTTTTTACATATTTGTAAAAAGTTTTGAAAACCATTTATCGTTTTCCACTTTACAATTCCAATACACTTTGTTTTTGGTTGTAACATGACAAAATTTGGAAAATTTTAAGGGGTGTGAATACTTTTTCAAGGCTCTGTATCTTTAGAACAGGAAGTACAGATGAATCTCCCCAGTGAGATAAAAGATAAGTGTTCTTTTTACTTTATTCATAAAAAGAAGAAATTCTCAGGGACAACTTCTAGACCCCTTTTCTGTGGAGACGAAGACTATTTTCTATTGGACCTCTTTGTGACCTTTTTTCTATGGGTCAGAGCAAGGGAAGGTTTGCCTCCCATGATGCAGTATTGGGTTCCCCTTCTCCTGGTAGGAAGTGCTGTTAGTAAAATGTGGTGTTAGGGGAGGTACATAGCGAAGACCTTGAGGGGGCCTGCTGCTGAGTAGATGTTCTAAACATATTGTTGCTTTTTCAGAGCCGCTGCCATGCCAGAGAAGCCTGTGAGGAAGAGAGGGCGTCCTCCGAAAAAGAAGGTGCTGGAACAGGCTGTGATCTGGTGAGTGAGTGACGGTTGGGGGGGGCGGGGGGGGTGATATCTCCATAGGAGGAACAATGATCCTGTTAAGAGGCTTTGCAGCGTTTGGCTGCTGTTGTTGCATTGCTGCTACACAGCTAATCCAGCAATTTGCTTCCATGGGCCAGTGCGTTTAAGGCAAAATAGTGGCAAGAAATCTTTCCTTACATTCCCCCCCCTTCTTTTTTTTTTTTTTTGTTAACCAATTCAAAGTACATGTTCAAGTGGGACTCCAGCCCAACACTAATTGTACTTAGTGATTGTAAAGGCGGAAGGCTTACTTAATACGTTCTATGCATTTTAAGATAAAGTCTTGTGTGCGCAGTAGCCCCCTAAATACTTACCTGAGCCCCATCTCTATCTAGCGATGTCCACGAGTGCCTCCGCCCGTCCAGGACTCTCCTGCTGTTTGGTCAAGACACAGCAGTGGCACCATTGACAGCAGTGGGAGCCAATCAGGGGAGAGAGGGGGCGTAGCCAAACCACAGTTCCATATCTGAATGGATACACTTAGCTGCAGCTCGACTCAGGTGCCCTCATAGCAAGCTGCTTGCTGTGGGGGTGTAGTGTCACAGTTTGCTGCCTATCACAGGATGCTGCGGAAGTGACGTTGTTGTGTACTGCGCATGCGCGATGCGTTCCAAACACTCGCGCCGTGCGTTCCAACATAGTTTCGGCAATACAGTTCAGCGAAACCATCACATAATGTTACGGAAGTGATGTTACACACAACACAAACACTGGGCCGTTCGTTACAACACTAATACTTCCCTTGTTACCTAGTAGGTTTTGCATTGCTGGGACTTGTAGTGCCTATCCTGAGCTACATGCTTCAATGTTCAGTGTCCTCATCCTTATCCCCGAGCTTCAATGTTCAGTGTCCATCCTTATCCCCAGCTTCAATGTTCAGTGTCCATCCTTATCCCCATGCTTCAATGTTCAGTGTCCTCATCCTTATCCCTGTGCTTCAATGTTCAGTGTCCTCATCCTTATCCCTGTGCTTCAATGTTCAGTGTCCTCATCCTTATCCCCATGCTTCAATGTTCAGTGTCCTCATCCCTATCCGCAAGCTTCAATGTTCAGTGTCCTCATCCTTATCCCTGTGCTTCAATGTTCAGTGTCCTCATCCCCGAGCTTCAATGTTCAGTGTCCTCATCCCTATCCCCGAGCTTCAATGTTCAGTGTCCTCATCCCTATCCCCGAGCTTCAATGTTCAGTGTCCTCATCCCTATCCCCGAGCTTCAATGTTCAGTGTCCTCATCCTTATCCCCGAGCTTCAATGTTCAGTGTCCTCATGCTTATCCCCGAGCTTCAATGTTCAGTGTCCTCATGCTTATCCCCGAGCTTCAATGTTCAGTGTCCTCATCCCTATCCCCGAGCTTCAATGTTCAGTGTCCTCATCCCTATCCCCGAGCTTCAATGTTCAGTGTCCTCATCCCTATCCCCGAGCTTCAATGTTCAGTGTCCTCATCCTTATCCCCGAGCTTCAATGTTCAGTGTCCTCATGCTTATCCCCGAGCTTCAATGTTCAGTGTCCTCATGCTTATCCCTGAGCTTCAATGTTCAGTGTCCTCATCCTTATCCCCGAGCTTCAATGTTCAGTGTCCTCATCCTTATCCCCCAGCTTCAATGTTCAGTGTCCTCATCCTTATCCCCGAGCTTCAATGTTCAGTGTCCTCATCCTTATCCCCGTGCTTCAATGTTCAGTGTCCTCATCCTTATCCCCGTGCTTCAATGTTCAGTGTCCTCATCCTTATCCCCGTGCTTCAATGTTCAGTGTCCTCATCCTTATCCCCGTGCTTCAATGTTCAGTGTCCTCATCCTTATCCCCATGCTTCAATGTTCAGTGTCCTCATCCTTATCCCCATGCTTCAATGTTCAGTGTCCTCATCCTTATCCCCATGCTTCGATGTTCAGTGTCCTCATCGAAGCAGGGGGATAAGGATGAGGACACTGAACATTGAAGCATGGGGATAGGGATGAGGACACTGAACATTAAAGCAGGGGGATAGGGATGAGGACACTGAACATTGAAGCTCGCGGATAGGGATGAGGACACTGAACATTGAAGCTGGGGGATAAGGATGGACACTGAACATTGAAGCATGTAGCTCAGGATAGGCACTACAAGTCCCAGCAATGCAAAACCTACTAGGTAACAAGGGAAGTATTAGTGTTGTAACGAACGGCCCAGTGTTTGTGTTGTGTGTAACATCACTTCCGTAACATTATGTGATGGTTTCGCTGAACTGTATTGCCGAAACGATGTTGGAACGCACGGCGCGAGTGTTTGGAGCGCATGCGCAGTACGCAACAACGTGGCCCAGTGTTTGTGCTGTGTGTAACATCACTTCCGTAACATTATGTGATGGTTTCGCTGAACTGTATTGGCGAAACTATGTTGGAACGCACGGCGCGAGTGTTTGGAATGCATCGCGCATGCGCAGTACGCAAAAACGTCACTTCCGCAGCATCCTGTGATAGGCAGCAAACTGTGACACTACAGGGGCACTCGAGGAGGGAGGGGCCTGGATCTCCAGCTAGGGACCCAAGAAGAAGAGGATCTGAGCCACTGCAAAGAGCAGGTAAGTATAACATTTTAATAGGGAAAAAAAGAGCCTTTACCATCCCTTTAATAATGTTCCCTCCCCCTTACTGCTACCTATCCTGTCGTATGTGTAAAAAAGATGTGTGTACTTAAAGCAAACCTTCACCCTAAATGACATCTTGTACAGGCTTGTCTTCTTCCCCCTCCCTCTTACAAATGGACAGTATTAATGTTTTTTTTCGAATAGACTTTATTTGTGCTGCCAAGCTGCAACTTTTGCTTTTCTTGCCTAAGCAAGAAACTCCCAGCCTCATGTGCAAATGTGCTGCAGGGCTCAGTTTCTGGGAGAACCCTGCGGGACATCCTCGTATCCACTGGGTTCCCAACCATCTGCGCACCCACGGGGTTCCCCACCGTATGCACAAAGACCAGCAACAGGGACGTCTGAAACCTGCCCTGTCTTTTTTGCATGTGCTTGAAAATCCCCTGCATGTGTGCTCTACCAGAACCTGTAGGCGCACCTGCGCATGCACAGTAATGGTGTTGCTGGAGAGGGGTGGGCAGAGCTTGGCCAGAGTGGGACTAAAGTTCTGATATAAAACAAATTTTAGTCCAGTGATGTGATCTCCTGTGTCTGTGAGTGATGATTGCAGGGGAGAAGAGGGAGCACTTGACAACAGCTAGGAATTCTGGGAGCTGTGACATCACAAAAGGGTTCCCCTGGTCCAGCTGTTGTCAGGGCTCCCTACCCCCGGGTTTACAACTGCTTAGAGGGATGAAGAAAATGCATCAGCCACACTCCACTCTTAGCTACTCTGGCCATTGCATAGAACAACCTCTCCACCAATGTTCCTTGATGTTTCACCACTTCTGGCTTGTGTGTGAGGATAGTCCATAGCTTGGAGTGCAATGTGGCTGATGAATTTTTTCTTATTTCTGATGGGGCGTGGAGATGACCTACAATGGCCGCATCCAAATTGTCCATGCACAAGAGGGGCGATTCTTGAGCGGAGCTGTGGATTTGCTATGTCTCTACTTAAAGAGGGAGATAAGATCACAATATACAAATACCTAAATGGTCTGTATATGAAACTTGATGGAACGTTGTACCCCCATAAAAAACAAGGGCACTTTTACACCTGGCCTAACCTGTATAAAAAAAAATCAGTGTAATTATCAAATTTTTATCTGCTACAATCCATTTACTTGGTCCTGCAGCTCCGGGTTAGGTAGCTCTTGATTACTGCTGTAAATTCCGGGAGCTGTGACATCACCCATGAGCTCCCATGAATCAGTTGTCAGTGCTTCCTCCACTCCCTTGCAGCAGCCATTCACTGACATGGGAGCCAGAACCGCAAGATCTCATGACCGGACAAGAGCGTGCTAAAAATAGGTAAGTATACAAATCATTATTTTTAGGCAGGATGGGTAGCAGGAAGGAGGGTGGGAACATTTTTAAGAACTTTGGCTAGAATGCCGCTTTAACTTGAGTCCGCCTTTTTGTTTTTTTTAATGCGGCTGAAGTCTAACTTTTAATGATGTGAATGTATATGTAAAAGCTATACAAGTACCTGAAATAAATAAATAAAAACTAACTTGCAGCCGTTCTATTCCAGTGATAAGCCAGAACTGGCAGCTCCAGCAGCAGTGGAAATGTTACCACCCAGGAACGGTAAGATTACATTTTTGTCTTTTCTATCTGCCATTAGCTATGGTTTTTGTTTTTAGGATCTATTAAGGCAATGCCTAGATGTGGGGACACCACTCCAATCTTGGCACCTTTTTTTTATTTTATCAGAATGGCAGGAAAATTCACTTGTCACGGATTGCTGAGTTATTGCCGTTTGCACACTTTATCTTTATACGGGTGCTGGTCGTACGTTATGCAATCTTATTGTACAATTTTTTATTTTTTTTGCTTTACCAAAAAACATATGAGGGAAAACCTAAACACGTTCAATTTATATACAATCAGGAGGGCCTTTGCCACACAAAGCTGAAGGTAAAGTTAAAGGAGACTGTACAGACATTGTACAAGGAAATTGTACAGTTCCTGTTTGGTCACCAAGACAGGAAGTGAGCAGAATTTCTATCATGGGGACTTGTCAATTCAAAAAATTAAATAACAAAGCTTCTCCATTCCATACAAAGGTTGTTTAGCTCTGCTTTGAAGTTTATTATAAGATAAAGAATTTTCTCTGCTCATCGGCCTTGTCACTATAACCTTTTTCTGTGTGTTTTCTCAGTCAGCTCCCCTGGTGAGGGATTCTGGTGTCTACTTTGCCAGACGGAGGAGGAATGGAGGGAGCTAACGGAGAGCTTCCGGGACAAGGTTTCCCCAAAAGAGCACCACCTGTATAAGATTCTAAGTGAAGAATTCCTCCCGGAGATCTGCAGTATGATATCTCAGAGGGTGAGATGATGAGCATGCTAAGTGATGGGGATATTGCCTCTGGCAAGGAGAGGGGCTGCTGACTAACATGTCTGTTTTTTATGCAGGACACAAAGGTCCAGAAAGAGCAGGGTCATTTCACCTGTAGGAGGCTATCTGAGCACCCTGGGTTTGAAGCTTTTCAGCAAGAGGTGGGTACCCATTGTATAGGACAGTGCTATAGAAAGACTTCCTGCAGGAGTAAGAGGCAATAGCTTAATCAAGAAAGGAAAGATTGTTTAAAGGTGTGGGTTCGCCCTCTGCTGGACACTGCTTGTAATTCTTTTTAGTTGCAGTGATCCATTCACATCAAAAACCTTATTCTAATGCCCTGCCACAGTCGCACACTTATTAATAATAAATAATAATAATAATAATATACACTTATAGCGATTCTATGTTCCGAATGTTGTACAGAGAACACTGAACCAGTTTCATCGGTCTCTGCACTAAAGTAGCTTACACTCAAATGTCCCCCCACAGTCACACACTGCTATTCTTATTTATAACTTTGGCATACACTGATCAGCCATAGCATTATGTCCACTGACAGCTAAAATGAATAAGATGGAATATTTCATTACAATGGCATCTGAAGTCAATGAGATATATTAGGCAGTAAGTAAACATGTTGTCTCTAAATTTGGTGACCCGTGTCCACAGCCAAAAGCACCTACAATGGGTGCGTGAGCACCAGAACTGGCCAATGGAAGAAGGTGGCCTAGTCCAGTAAATCTCAAATTTTTTTTCTTTTACATCATGTGGATGGCCCATGTGCCTCTTGGGGAAGAGATGACACCAGGAAACACTATGGGAAGAGGGCAACAGGCAGAAGCAGCATGATGCTTTTTGGGAATGTTCTGCTGGGAAACTTTTGGCTCCTACCATTCATGTGGCTGTTACTTTGACACGTACCACCTACCTAAACATTGGTGCTGACCTAGTACACCCCTTCATGGAAGCCGTATTCCCTGATGGCAATGGTCTCTTTCGTCAGGATAATTCACCTGACACACTGCAAAAATGGTTCAAGAATGGTTTGAGGAACACAACTTGGTGTCCAGGGTGTTGACTTGAATTCGGTCACCAAATTCTTCAGATCTCTGCCCAATTGAGTATCTGTGGGATGTGCTAGAAAAATAAGTCTGATCCATGGAGACACCCCCTCGCAACTTACAACACTTCTAGGATCTACTGGTGACTTGATTTCAAGCTTACCTTCAGTGGTCTAGTGGAGACCATTCCTTGACGAGTTAGGAGTGTTTTTAGTGGCAAAAATGGGACCTATTCAGTATTAGGTGGGTGGTCAAAATGTAGCTGTATACTGCCGTGCTGTACGGAGAACACTGAGCCAGTCTTATCAGCCTCTGCACCAGAGTAGCTTAAATTCTTAAGTGAGATCGGTATTACGTCCACCATACTTCCCAATTCTCCCTCAAACACCCCCCAACCCAATTAGGGCTTATTTATATATATATATATATATATATATATATATATATATATATATATATTTTTTTTTTTTTTTGCACTTAGAACAGATAAAAATGCTTTCAGCTGTATATTTAACAAATAATACCACCACTATAATACTCGTGGCCCTGATAAAGCATTATTTGTGCCCTGCAGGGGGTGGATGGGTCCCAAGTGCAGGAGGAAGAGGAGGAGCGGCAGCTGTTGCTGGTGATGCAAAGGAAGGAGCAGGAACTGTTGCAGAAGGAGGAGAGGAAGAGGGCATTGGCAAACAAGGTCCGATCTGTGGAAGGTAAGTGGTTATATCTGGATTCTGTTACATTTATATTTTTTAGCTTATTTCCTGGGGTGTTGTGGAGATCAGACCAAGGTAGGGAAGGCTAGAGCTCTCCCTTGTAACAACATTTTATTTTTGGCCCTGAAATGTTTCCTGTTTTTGGTGTGCAGAGCGGGCAAGAAGACGAAAGCTGCGAGAGGAGCGGGCCTGGCTGTTATCGCAGGGCAAAGAATTGCCTCCAGAACTGACTCACCTGGAACCCAACTCCCCGCTACATGAGGACTACAGAGTTCCCGATCTGTGAGTGTCTCGTCTCCTATGTTTTATGTTCATGATTTTTGTTTTGCTTGATCTCCAGTAAGAAAAGTTAATCCTTCGTAGTTTGCCAACAACCCCAAAACTGGTATTATTAATATTATTATTCAGGATTTATATGGTGCCAACAGTTCCTTTAAAAGGAGAAGGGGAACAGTACTATTACAATACAGTTCAATTCAAGGGGGTTAGGAGGCCCTGTCATAAAAGCTTACAATCTAAAAGGAAGGTCCAAGTGTTACTAATAATTGTAAAGGGATGTGCTGATGGGGTAGAAGTACAGATATTTTGACAGATTGGGGCAGAGAGTTGGGGGGGGGGGGACTCTTGAAGTGCTGGAGGGGTGCATGGGAGAAGGTAGCAAGGGACCTAGAGAACAGAAGGTCTTGGGAGAAGCAGAAAGGATGGTTTGGGTCATACTTTGAGAAGGGGTTGATGCGGCAGAGTTGTAGGTGTAGCATTTATTTTTATGCATCCTGAGTAAAAGTAAGGCTGCTTTCATCCAAGCCTAATCAGTCAGGAGATTCTTGCTTTGATGGTGCTCCTTTTTTTTTTTTTTTTTTAAGTTGAACTCTGCAAACATTTTTAGAAATGCGACCACTCATTCAAGCCTTTTGCGTATCCATTAAGGCATGGCTGTATTGCACCAAGGCACACTATTGCTGTTGTGGGAGAGCCAAATCCTGACCCTCTGGACATGCAGACCAAAGTAACTAAACTCTGCCAATTCCAGCTCTCAGATTTGTAGAAACTGGCTGTAGCGATCTATGTAGAACTCCTAGTTGGGGTAAACTTTGTGGAAACTGTTTTTGTTTTTTCCATGCAGTGGATAGAGCAGTCACTCAGATTGAAAGCTGCTGTAAAGCTTTCAAAATTGCCAATTCTGTGGGCAGCATCATTATAAATAAGGGAATTAAAGATCTTTTGGCAGGGCTGAGATGTCATCAGTTCATTCATCTTGGCAGATGCCAAAACTGTACCCTGGACTGCGTGTATGCTGTTCGGTGTACAGTGTGAAGACATAGGTAAGGTAATAATCTAGAAGAGCCTTGGTATATAGTATGTCTCTTCTGTATTAAAAAAAACCTGCCTTTTTTCTTAAGTTCTACTTTAATAGTCAAAAAATTGTGTTTTACAAATGGTTGCCAAAGTTCTTTTTAGGATTGACAGGTTTGCTCTAATGTTTTCTGCACTGTTCACATTTTCTCCATATTTCTTTTCTCTTCTCAGACTGAGCTTTGAACTTGATGATCATTATACAGCCATGTACAAAGGTGAGGGGTGCCACTTGTTTCCTTGTCGCTGATCCTAAAATTTAAAGGTGAAACCCACCTTTTGCAACAGAGTAATGAATATTGCAAAAAACTAAAACATGCATTTATTTTTTATTGGCGCTTGCAAAGCATTGCAACTGGCATCAGCGGATGGCAAGTGCAATTCTCTGACTCCTATGGACTATTCCTCTGTAATATCAGCGGACTGTAAAGCGGACTGTAAAGCCACCCATAAACTGTTTTTTTCTTTTCTACAACCATTATTGCTTGTGAAAAGATCTAATTCTGAGACATTCTGATCTTTTTTTGTTTTTGACAGTTTTGGATGCTGTAAAGGCACATAAGGATTCCTGGCCTTTCCTGGAGCCGGTGGATGAGTCTTATGCTCCCAATTATTATGATATTATTACGGTAAGCTCATAGCAGTGCCATAACCAGATTGTAAAAGCATATATAAGGTCGCAGGCAAGCCAGGGGGGTGGCCAACTATTCTGAATTTGGAAAATGTATTTAAAAAAAAAAAAGGTGTTTCTCCCTATCACACAGAACTAGAGAGTCTTGTTTAAAACCATAAGTAATTTATGCTGAGCAGATAGGTAAGGATTTCATGTGATTTCTGGATCACCAACCTAGACCAAAGGGAAGAGTTTCCTGCTGATTGATGTGGTGTTTGGGAATTTCTTTATACATTCTAGACAAATATATAATTGAAGAACATACTGTATATATGATCTGTTTTTACCTGTGTTTCTGTCCATCAAGTACTGAGATTTACACAGCTCCGTCATAGAGCACAGCCCTGTCTGGCAAAGCAATAGATCTTTTTCTTTGCCAGTGACACAGGTCTTGTGCCTTTCCCAATCTGTGATTTGGACAGTAAAATAAGAAACTGATTATGATCTTTGTAACTTTGATTTCCCCTTCTATCAGCGTGTCTTTTAGCATTGCAGCACTAATTGAGGGTGTAGAGTTGACAGTACTATATACAGTAACCGAGAATGTGGTGTCAGTCTACTGGGTATTCAGCGTGGCAGGTGTAGCTGGATCACAAGAATGGCTTAACAGAATTAAATGTGTTTTTAAGTAAAGAAACCCTGTCGCCAGCTGGCTTAAAAAAAAAAAAAAAAAAAAAAAAAAAAAAGGTAAAGCACAGAAAAATTAAGTATTTTAAATGCTTTGTGATCTCCTTTAGAAAAGCGCCCTTCCTACTTTATCCCATCATAATCCTCTCCTGTTGTGAGAATGTCCAATTACACTTTGTATGCCGGCTTTGCTCCTCTGCCCCTTCCTTCATCTCCCTAAATAACAATTTTTATGAAGCTGTTGGGCAAGGGCTGAAGGGTGTAATACTATAGATGTCACTGGATTGACAGCTCTGAGGTTGCTGACCTCACATCCAAGATGGTGGCACAAAACAATCTCAAGGCTTTTGGATGTTTGCACAAGGAACACTTTAATCGGTAAATAGCATGCATTAAATACACACACACAGACCTTTGGAAGATTTTTTATTTTTTTTGTTGTTGTTGAAATAGTCTGGTGACAGGGTCTCTTTAAAAATATGTTGCGTTTTTTTTTTTTTTTTTTTTTTTTTTTTTTCTGCTTGGTTCTATTGTGCACTATAACTCAACCAAGTAGAGCTTGCATGCCTTCTGTACTGTAATCAAGGCCTTGGGCCAATTATTAACCTTTCCAATCTTGGCCCTAACTGCGTCCCCTCTCTCTCTCTCCTAGTGTCCGATGGACCTGTCCAGAGTGGAGCAGAGGTTATCCTCTGGATACTATCTTACAAAGGATCAGTTTGTCAGCGACATGAAAATCATGTTTAGAAACTGCGTCAAGTACAACGGGTTGGATAGTGGTAAGTCGAAGGCAAAAACACTGCTTTAAAAACGGCGCCTAAAAATATTGCTGAAGTTCATTGTTTTTTGAGGGAGGTATTGTACAAATATTACATAGTCATGATCAACTTTCATCATTCTCACTTTTCATATTGCTGTTGTCACCAAAGTACCATGACCATAGACCTTCCTAGCAATGTAGTAGCCGGACAAAAAAGTATCTGTTCATTATGCTGCACAAGTGATTTAAACCACACTCCTACACTACGGATATGGGATAAGGTATATAAGTAAATAAATGGGAACTACAATTCACCTCCTTTATAGCACTAAAGGATAACGAATATTTCTTATTGGGGTGTAAGGAGATAGGAGGTAATTGGGTGAAGACGGAAGCACAGTTAAAAGATGTAATTACGACAAGAGGTTTAGCACCCCTCCATGAAATAAAGAATAAAACGGATATGATGGTGATTGATGAATGGAGGTACACCCAGCTTTCCCACTTCGTAAGAAAATTACCACAGCCGATTCGAACAGGTGGGGAATTAACCCCCCTGGAACAACTATGTATAGCGAAGAACCCTAAGGGAATCGTCTCAAGGTGGTATAAGTTATTGTTGGCGGAGGGGGGATTGGGTGTCCCACCATTCATTAAAAGATGGGAAAGGGAACTGGGCACACATAAAGATGATAATGTAACGTTGGGGAAAAATATTTAAATTGGTCCATGGGTCGGCTGTAGACTCTAAGACGGCAGAAATGTGTTATAAATGTCTGGCAAGGTGGTATTACACCCCTGACCGCAAGCGTAAATTCCATCCAGACTGTACAGGGGAGTGCTGACAAGGTTGCAAAGAAGCGGGAACCATGGACCACTTGTGGTGGGGATGTCCATACATCAAAAAGTACTGGAATACAATTTTATCTCATATCAAAGAGATAACCAAAATTGAGGTAGTCGCAGATCTGTGGGTGGTATTATTTCACGGTATACAGGGCACGGTTAAGTAGTACAAGTCATCGTCAGTTCCGCATCTATTAAATGCCGGAAAAATTAATCTCTAAAAACTGGCAGGAGAAAGAAGCACCTGCAATGTGGGAATGAGTGAATGCTGTCGAGGAAACTTACAGGATGGAGTGTCTAGGTAATAATCTGAAGGAGAAGAGTAATAAATATATCACTCAGAAATGGAAGAGCTGGCAAGGATTTAAAATGAAATGGTACATATCTGAAAGGCTAAGGGTATAAATCCCATATTGACTTGGCTATAGTCTAGATCAAAAAAATGTAGGGCTGAAACAACTAATCGATTGATCGACAACTAATCGATTATGAAATTAATCGATTACTATTTTCATAATCGATTAATCGGCCTGTAACATAATGGGGTTAAAAACTAAAATGAGCCCTTTATAGTACAAAAATATAATCACTACTGTAAATATTACTTTCACTGCTCTACAGCAAAAATTTAACCCCTTCTAGTAGTGATTATCTGCTTTTTTTGTACTATAAAGGGCTAATTCTAGTCTTTTTAACCCCATTATGTTACTAAACGTCTTAGGCCTGGTTCACATCTATGAGTTTATTGGTGCCTTTTTCAGAAACGCACTACAGTTAATTTACATGGTTTTCTATGGGACACGTTCACATCTGAAAGGGTCAGGGACTTTTACCGCGAAGCGGTGCTTTTTTGGTTCAATGTACTTCAATGGAGAAGCTGCAGAAAAGTATGTAATGCATTTTTGCAGCAATTTGTGTTTTTTAATCTGCCCAAAAAAATTTAAAAAACGCAAATAAAAGTAAAATCACGTGCGCAAAAATCAAAACGCACTGCAGAACAGATCAAAAGCAAAAACTGCATAGGTGTGTACCGAGCCTTATGCTGGCCTCACCGATAAATTTTCAGGTGAGAATATTCAGATGAAAAATCTTTGTACATTTGCTGAATGAAAGATTTTTGTTTGAAATTTTCAGTTCATTTCTGAACAAAAACCACATACATTGTCTGAAAATTCCTTTGACCAATAAGTTTTTTATTTCCAAATTTTCCCGTCACTGTGGTTGAAAATGAACGTCAATTTGACCCACTTTTTTTTTATAAGCTTATTAACCGATTAATCAAAACAATAATCGGCCAACTAATCGATTATGAAAATAATCGTTAGTTGCAGCCCTAAAAAAAATGTTTTTTGTTTTTTTTTTGCAGGGGTGATCTGCAGGGTCAGCGAGGGGAGGGAGTGGGGGTGGGTAGAAGGGGGGGGGGGGGGGGACACGGTCTCATTAGGGAAAGAAGAAATGAATGTAAATGAAATAAATACATAAAAAGCAAGTGAATTATAACAATATAGGATGCAGTATGGAAAACATATGTAAGAATATGCAGTAGTAAGTTAAAAAAAATAAAAAAAAATTTGCAACAATGATGTGAAGAAGGATGAGAGGGATTCTGAGCGGTAAGCTGATTTGAGTCCTGTGGTAACAATGGAATTCACTGACGTGGTAAAAAAAATAAAATAAAAATAAATAAATAAAAAAAACACGCTCCTTACGTTATCGCACTAAAGTTTTAATTTCTTATGTTCAGATACATACAAATGGCACTGGTATGCAGTCATGATTCCTGAAGATGTAACTATCCTGTGTGCTTGGGAATTAACAACCGTATTTTTACACCGTATTTTTTGGGCTATAAGGCACAAGGTCAATGATCGACTGCTAACGGGTTTATTTTCATACATAGAGCGCACCGGGTTATAAGGCGCATTAAATGACTTAACATTTTTTGGCAGCAGATATAGAAAATGAATGCACACGCTTTAATGTTGAAGCACAGATCGTATTACTCCGCGAGGCTCCTGCGCACAGAGCTGTACGTATTACTCCGCCAGGCTCCTGACTATTATGGCCGTAATGCATCAAGAAGTGCAGCTTCGTAGCTTAACAAGGCTGTGCTAAAACATTTTGACAGATTTTGAGCGCCGTGTACCGCAAAATCAGATCTAGGTCAGAAAGCACAACCAGAATTAATTCATACATTAGGTGCACCATATTTTAAGGCACACTGTCGATTTTTGAGAAAATTAAAGGATTTTAAGTGCGCCTTATGGTCTGAAAAATACTGTGTGTGTGTGTGTGTGTTACATTTTTTTTTTTTTTTCTCATAAATATTCTACTTTTAGAATTCTGCAGTTAAAATGTAAATTCTTTGTCACCATATACATGCCATCAATCTTCTGTAGGTGGGAGGAAGCATTTTTAAACTTAAATTTGACTGAATCTGAACTTTGTGGCATATTACAGAGTACACACAGATGGCTGAGAACTTGGAGCAATGTTTTAGAAAGGCGTTACTCAAACACCTTCCAGAAGATGAAGGCGATTCTGATGGCGATAGCTGGATTCGAATCGATAACAGGGAGAAGCCCTACAAGAGGCGGAGCCAGGCAAGGCGCTCAAAGGCTGGGGGTTGGAGAAAGTCAAAGCTGGAAAGCGGCCGGAAGAGGCAAAGCTCAGAGAGCAGCTTGGTGCATCAGTCCTCACCCAGCGAGGATGGAGAGGACCATTTTCCACCATCCACCAATAAATCTGCAAAAGGTCAATCGTACCCTCGCCCCCTGCATTATGGAGGAGCGCAGAGGTCACCTTTCTACCCAGTGGACATGGTAAGTGCTGGAAATTTTAGATTTCAATATTAATGTTTTAATTTCTCTGTACAGTTTTATCGAAACAGCAGACTGTACAATTTGATTGTAACATTTGGCTAGCTTAAAAGCAGTCTTAAGCTTTTTTTTTTTTTTTTTTTTTTAACTTTGCTGACTGCCTGTATGCCTTGATCTGCTGCTACCGTAGCATGCCTTGCAAATGCCAGAACACAATTTTGTTAATCATTGCTCTCAAATAGTGGTCTGAGTGTCTAGTCTGTTAAGCCAGCCTAGGAGATAGGGAAAAAAAAAAAGATGTGTTGAATTAAGCTGTCCTCGTTGTTTAAACGGATCTTCCAAGCTGCTGTGCCAGTGATGGCACTGTACCCCACCACTTGTACTCTAGAGCAGGCTGTCTGAAAGTGAGAAATTCGTGCCACCAGTGGAAAGGGAGGGCTTTCTCTGACCAGGGGTGCTTTCTTGACCATTAATGGAAGGGATGCATTTTTATTGACGCTTATCTGGGAGCACTTTGTTGGCTGCCAATATAGAGGAGAGTATCTACTGATTGCCAATATAAAGAGGGCCTTGAGGAGGTTGTTCTCACCCCCCAGGTTGCCTTCCAGGGCAGCATCTGAGAGGGTCATCTTCAGTTATCTCTGAGGGCCCCCCCACCCCGGTCCTAATCGGCCTGAGGTTTTGCTACCCATTGGGAAAGTAAGCAACCGACCGTCCCACCACCTTTGGATACTTCCCTGCAGTCCCCCTGCTGTGGTGCAGCAGCCAACAGGCTTGCCTGTGGTACATCGGCAAACCAGCCTGTCTCTGGGCACCATCTAATCCCCTTTCTCTCCCCTGCCTGGGGGGTCAGAGGGGTGTAGCAAGATGGCATTGTGTGAGCCCGGGACGCCAAACGTGTCTTTTTCTGGTGGGCAGAACTTCCGGCGAGGCATTCGTGTTCCTGTGACACAGTTCCACCCGACGCCATCTTTTTAGTAGGTCCCTGGATGCACAGGGGGACAATAAACCCAGAGCACAGCGATATCCCATGATACCTTTGGCGGTTGGGGGGAAGGTTGCTTACTTCCCAATAAGGAGCGTAGGCTCAGGCTGAAGAGGACCCTGGGGGGGGGGGGGTCCCTGGAAGCCCTGGCCCTCTCAGAGGTAACCGAAGACGTCCCTCTCAGATGCTGCCCTGGAAGATTTCCTGGAAAAGGAGTTACCAGGTACCTAACTCTTGGGTGGGTTTTGTTTTCTGCGGGGGGGTTTGGTCTGCGTGCCATAAAAAGTTTTCAAAATACTGTATTGTGTGATTCTGCTGTGTCTTGGAAGGTTTAGCTGTTGAATGTGAAATGTACATTCATTTTATTTATTTTTTCTTCTCTTTTCAGCCTATTGGAGGGTCTCCTGAAATGTCAGACAACAAACGACTGGACTTTAGACCCTCTCAGGAGCCACACGATTCTTCAAGACCTTCATTCCCAGTGAGGACACCTGATCATGTTGATAAACCCCTTCCAGCCCCATATTCTTCTGGTTATAAATCACAGATGGGGCCGCTTGTACCAGATCGAAAAGCACCTCCATCTGCCGATTCTTACCAAATGTATAGACGTGGACCTCCTATGTGGGATGAAAACAGACAGCCAAGCCACCCTGCTGGTGCTGGGCAACAGCACTTCCCCCAGCCAGCAGGAGCACACTTCATACGACCTCCGAGGTTCAACTTAAATGGTCGGTACTTGTTCAGTGGCTTTGGGAATTCTATGATGGACAGTCCAGAAATGGTTGAGATGCAAAGACTGACATCTTTTGTTTGTCCTCCTGAGTCAAGCTATTCATCACAATCGATACCCCCATCTTACCCATCCCAGCCTGCATCAACACCATACCCATCTCAGTCTGGAACTACATCCAACCAAAACCAGCCAGCATCGTCAACATATCCATCTACCTCATTCTCAACTCGGTCAACACCCCCACCACAGCCATTCCCGGCTCAGTCCACACCATATCCTACCAAACCAACACATGCAACATTTCCAGCAAAATCTACATCTTCATCATATCCATCTTATTCGACATCTACTCCATATCTAAATCAATCAGCACCCTCGTTGCACCCCACCCAGCCATCGTCTGGTGCAAATCCTTCACAACAAGCACCCAATACTTGCACAAACCAGCCATCCCCTAGCCCCCACTCATGCCAACCAGATCCCTTTCAGTCAAGTCAACCAACCTCTAACCCACATTCAACCCGAGCAGGACCTTCACCAAGCATTTCAGAACCAGAATCCCCACAACAGCTTTCCCAGCTAGCATCTGCCCCATGCCCAACGCAACCGGCATCTACGCCCCACCCAGCCCAACAAATATCTCCACCACACCCATTCGAGCCTACATCTGTCCCATGCCCCAACTTGCCAAACACAAATAACTGCCCAACCCAAATAGTACCTCCCTCACAGCCATCTCAATTAATGTGTACCCCATACCCAACCCAACCAACACCCCCACCAGATCCATCCCAGCCTTCTGCTATGTCTAGCCCTACTCAACCATTGTGTAAACCCTGCTCAGCCCAATTGGCACCTGAGCCGTCCCAGCCACAGTCTACCCCATACACATCACAGCAAATTCCTACACCGTACTCACCCACGCTATCTCCTAGTCTCTCTCCATCCCAGTCAGCAACCTCATCTCTGCCAGCTCAGGCTCAGTTAAACCTTTGCCCATCTTCACCACCATCTAACCCCCACCCAACCACACCACCTCTTACACCATACCCATCTCAGGAAGGACTTACTCCTTACCAGCCAAGTGAAAAACTAGGCTTAAATAATAAACCAGACGTGAGCTCTGTACCTTCTGACCAGGATTTGTTGCACGAGAAAGGTAAAGTAATATGTAAACACCATTTCATGCTTTCCAAATGTATGTTTAGATTGTGGAAATATAAATCAAGTCTACATAGTTATATTCTCAGTCACTGTTCATTTTTGTGAGGCCTTTGCTCATTTCAGTATAGCTTTACCTAAAGTGTGTGTGTGTGTATATGTATGTGTGTGTGTATATATGTGTATGTATATGTGTATCTACAGTGGTGTGAAAAAGTGTTTGCCCCCTTCCTCATTTCCTGTTCCTTTGCATGTTTGTCACACTTAAGTGTTTCGGAACATCAAACCAATTTAAACAATAGTCAAGGACAACACAAGTAAACACAAAATGCAATTTGTAAATGAAGGTGTTTATTATTAAAGGTGAAAAAAAATCCAAACCATCATGGCCCTGTGTGAAAAAGTGATTGCCCCCTAAACCTAATAACTGGTTGGGCCACCCTTAGCAGCAACAACTGCAACCAAGCGTTTGCGATAACGTGCAATGAGGCTTTTACAGCGTCCTGGAGGAATTTTGGCCCACTCATCTTTGCAGAATTGTCCTAATTCAGTTACATTAGAGGGTTTTCGAGCATGAATGGCCTTTTTAAGGTCATACCACAACATCTCAATAGGATTCAGGTCAGGACTTTTGCTAGGCCACTCCAAAGTCTTCATTTTGTTTTTCTTCAGCCATTCGGTGGTGGACTTGCTGGTGTGTTTAGGATCATTGTCCTGCTGCAGAACCCAAGTTCGTTTCAGCTTGAGTACACGAACAGATGGTCGGACATTCTCCTTCAGGATCTCTTGGTAGACAGCAGAATTCATAGTTCCTTTTATCACGGCAAGTCTTCCAGGTCCTGAAGCAGCAAAACAGCCCCAGACCATCACACTACCACCACCATATTTTACTGTTGGTATAATGTTCTTTTTATGAAATGCAGTGTTCCTTCTACGCCAGATATACTTGGACACACACCTTCCAAAGAGTTCCACTTTTGTCTCATCGGTCCACAGAATGTTGCCCCAAAAGTCTTGGGGATCATCAAGATGTGTTGTGGAGAAATTGAGACGAGCTTTGATGTTCTTTTTGCTCAGCAGTGGTTTTCTCCTTGGAACTCTGCCATGCAGGCCATTTTTGCCCAGTCTTTTCCTGATGGTGGAGGCATGAACGCTGACCTTAACTGAGGCAAGTGAGGCCTGCAGTTCCTTGGACGTTGTTGTGGGGTCTTTTGTGACCTCTTGGATGAGTCGTCGCTGCGTTCTTGGGGTAATTTTGGGCGGCCGGCCACTCCTGGGAAGGTTCACCACTGTTCCATGTCTTCGCCATTTGTGGATAATGGCTCTCACTATGGTTCGCTGGATTCCCAAAGCTTTGGAAATGGCTTTATAACCCTTTCCAGACTGATAGATCTCAATTGCTTTCTTTCTCAATTGTTCCTGAATTTCTTTGGTTCTCGGCATGATGTGTAGCTTTTAAGGATCTTCTGGTGGACCTTACTGTGTCAAGCAACTCCTATTTAAGTGATGCCTTGATTGTGAACAGGTGTGGCAATAATCAGGCCTGGGTGTGGCTAGAGAAATTGAACTCAGGTGTGGACAACCACAGTTATAGTATGTTTTAACAAGGGGGGCAATCACTTTTTCACACAGGGCCATGATGGTTTGGATTTTTTTTCACCTTTAATAATAAACACCTTCATTTACAAATTGCATTTTGTGTTTACTTGTGTTGTCCTTGACTATTGTTTAAATTGGTTTGATGTTCCGAAACACTTAAGTGTGACAAACATGCAAAGGAACAGGAAATGAGGAAGGGGGGCAAACACTTTTTCACACCACTGTATATCTATATCTATATCTCTATCTCTCGTTGCTCAAGGTTGTTGCTTGGGGGTGTCCCATGGTCTGATTACAAGTCTTGGGTCCTGCACTGTATAATTAAGATCATGGGAATTGTGACTTGCCTGTAAATGCCATATTTTGGAGTCCCACAGAGTGGGTAAGGTCTTGGGAGGATGCACTGAGCTGTTCCCAACAAAGCTTTTGCCAGTGTCCAATCACCTGAAGTTGGCGTCATCTTACTTGTGGTCTCATGCACACTCGCCAGCACACCACGGATCGTTGATTGCGGCCAAATCTTTATTAAAGGATGATCATATCACAGAAGATATTGTGCAACATTTCAGAGCCACACAGGATCCCTTTGTCAGGCATGTGTTCTGTGATGTGATCATTCTACAATAAAGATTTGGACATAATTGAAAGTCCCTGGTGTGCTGGCGAGTGTGTGCATTTGATCTGTGATGTCTCCAGTTGCAGCAGTCTTTTTTTCTGCAGCCCCCGTTACTCCTAAAGCCTTATCCAGGAAAGTGCGATGGGAATATTGATACTACTTTAAAACGCATTGTCTGACCGCAAGTCCAGAATTCTGTACTGTACTATCGCATTTATAAACTAGTCAAAATTCAATAATTTTTTATTTTTTTTGCCATTGGTGCTACATATGGGAGTTTTTCCTTCACTTCTGTCTCCAAAAAAAAAAAAAAGTTGGAGAGTTGTCACTTGAAAAAGATGTCTTCATCAGCAAATTTTCCCTCACATCCTGTTTCTGTAACCACTGTAAAATTATGAATTTTACAATATTTTCTGTTGCAGTGACCAATGGGGAGGGTGATCTCCCACAGCTGGGACACAGAAATGATGACCCTTTTATGCCCACAAAACGAAATTGGCTAAACCTATAATGCAACCACTTGCCGACCAACGTTGCTAGACTTCAACTGGTTATACTGTGATGATGCTTGCAGATGCAGTCGGCTCTTGTAAAAGAAATCTTGGCAACTAACTAGCCACTGGATTGCTTTTACAAGCTTTCAGCTTCTGCTGGCTAATCATAGAGACAAAGACTGGAACCACACTGTCTCTGATACACTGAACTTGACTGGAAGCGATGACCTTACTTGACCTCCAGGTTCCCAGAATGTTAACGGCGCTATTTTTAAAAATGAAAAGCATTTGATTGCACCGATCTTGGTGTGGTCAAATGCTTTTAAGGGCAGATGAGGAATCTGGGGTCTTATAGACCCCAAATCTCTCCATAAAGCGTACCTGTCAGATGCCTATTGCTGTCGCAAGGTTGATTACATTCCTTGTGACAGCAAAAAGAAAAAATCTACAGAGACACTGTAAAAATAAAAAGATAAATAATGAAACATTTTTAGCAGGCCCCGTCCTCCCATGCTTGTGCACAAAGACAAAAGCACACGTCGGTCCTCAAAAAGCGATCATCCCACACGTGAGTTATCGCTGTAAACGTCAGATCATTGATTTTGGCAAGTTTCTGTATCATTAGGGAGATTTTCTCTCATTCCACTTCTGGAGATGCCACAAGAAGAGAGAATGTAATGAAATCCCCTTTTCAGACAGTTCTCAACAGAAGGAAACAATTTTGAGTTCTGGTGACAGTGGTCAACTGCATACATAGTGTGTGTACATCTTTACCCATTGGTTGGGGCTCAGATCACAATAAAATCATGACAGAGGTTCTAGCCCTTCCCTTTGCTATCCAAAATGTAGATATTGTTTGTATCTGAACTCCAGGTTCAGTAAATGTTGTCAAAGTACAAAATGTACCTTTTTACACTCTCTCCTTGTGCAGGGTGTCTGGTCTTATCTGCCCCTTCCTGTAGATTTCTGCAGGTAGCCTGTGGTGGGTGAAGCCTGCTGGCTCCCTCCTACAGCTCTGCTCACTGCACAAGTGATGTAAAGCCCACTAATGATTTCATGGCTACTTTTACAACGTAATATTGTTTGCAAAAACATTTGGTGCACACAAATTTATATAAGTTTTGGGGGTTCAGTGTTGAGATATTGTATGGTTGATAGTTTAGGTAGAGTTAGAATTTCTCAGTATTACTGCAGATAAAATGTCTCTTGATATTTCAGTGAAGTTCTCAGAGGGGTTATTTTATTTCATAATGAAATTTGCATCTAAAATGCATCTTCATTGCAAAAATATAGAATTGTTCTCATGTACTTTGTTTTTCAGACTCGCCTCTGCCTTCACCATCATTGCCTCCTCCAACTGTGCAAGCAGAGACTCCGCTCACACCAGATGTTTCACCAACTACAAATGGAGGGCATGTGACAGTTCTGCCCACCCAGGAGAACCCTCTACCTCCAAGCAGCACATTGCCTAGTAGTGTGAAGAATGGGGAAAAGCAGTGGACTTCTGGAATAGGCAGCCAAGTTGAAAAGGACATGGATGCAAAATCTGGCTCTTATAATGGTTTTGATGATGCAGCTGTGGCACAAAAGCCAGTTGAGGTGCCTAAGCTGAAGGATTCATTGCTTGGTGCCACCAAAACAGCACTGCAGCCAGTTAAGCACCAAGACACTACACCGCACCAGCCTTCAGTAAACACTTTTGCACCAAAACACCAAAATGACACGGCTCACATCTATCCATCTGGTGGTCACAAACCTGGACCCGTTATGGACCATAGTTTTGGCTTTCAAAGGCCCCCTGGTTATCAGCCATCTCCGTTCTCGCCTAGGTTTGGAAATGTACACCAACAGCCTCACCAAGCATCATATCCTCGGTACCCCAACCAACCTGAGGCATATCCATACCACCACCCACAGCATGCCCAACAACCCTATCAGCATTACCAGCGCCCTCCCTATTCCACTCAGGAATACCAAAGTTGGCATCACTCTGCCCAGCAGGCTCCTCCGAATTCAGGAGGCTATTCTCAGTCGAGTGGTTCAGTAGGAATGCAGGACATGGGGGACATGAGGAATCTTCTAATGTCTCCTCTGCTGGAGGGAGAACCCAGGGCAGTCCCTGGTGACAGCTCAGAAGAGATTGAAGAAAAGAGTGAAGGCTCTTCGGAGAGGCCAGAGAGCCCAAAACAATTCCTGGACTTGGACAGTCACAAAAGACAAAGTGGGGGCTTTGCCTATGGCCTACAAAGCAATTGGGGCAGCTCAAACTTCCGACCGCCATCCAATATGATGACCCAATCTCATTACCTGCCCCAGCATCATTACCAACCCCATGGGTACCCCCAGCAGCCCTTGCATCCAGCTCACCGCTCTGTGCATGGACAAACCAATGGCCAGCCTAGAATGGTACCCAATTACCCACACATGGAGAACAGGGGCCATTTCCATGCCGTGATGATGGAGCAGAGAGGTAGCATGCCGCAGTTCCAGGAGATGTACCACCAACAAGGGTAAGATTAAAAGCAGAACATTGTTTTACTAGTAGGAACTACAGTATTAACATGTGTCTAGACCCAAAAACAAACTGTGTACTATCTTATAGCTTACCAGTCCTTAAATGTGGTGGCTGTGTTCGTTTTTTCTTTTTTCAAAATTCTACAGCATGTACAGGAAAATACCTGTTCATCCTGTGAGAATTCTAGAGTCTTGTAACTTCCTGGTTACTGAACTGAAATCTCAATGCTATCAGCTCTCCTAACTATCTTCTGTGCAGACTTTGAATTTGCTGTCCCTGCTGATTATTAAATTTGTTTATTTTTTTTGTCAAGTGACCGATCTGTGTTCTTGCTCTCTCTCCACCCCCCCCCCCCCCATATGAACATGGTGCTCTCCCTCACCTTCTCAGTGTTGCTAATTGGCTCATACCAGCTTATTGGAAAAGCTCTCGGGTCCGAGTGGAGGAATGGCTTGCCATCTGTAAAGACAAGCAAGAGAGGTTTGATTCCATGTGAGCAGGTTGGAGGGAGCATACATCTGGATCAGCCTCAATTTCTGCCAGCTTGGACATGGCTTTGCTGGCATTGGAAGTCCCCTCATTTAAACAACTAGCCTTGGCAGACTGTAGCCCGTCTAATCGGGTACCACATCTAAGTAGCTGTGAACCAGGTGTGAGCGCTGTGACTATATTATTGGAGTGTGAACAGAAGCCGAGTCACAGGATTGCTCAAGTTAATAGAAAATATTTTTCTGTGAGCTTTATGCACATTTTAGTTTACTCCCAGAGAATGGGTCTCTTCGCCCTTCTGTCAGTTGAGAGAAGGGACATGTCTTCTGGGACATAGGAGTTCCCTTGTGTTTAAAAGTGCCAAGGTTGCCCTAAAATATAAATAAATGTTGCCTATAGTGCGAGGAGTGAGTCCTGGAATTATTATACTCTGGATACCTATATTGTAGCCTTCTCGCTCCTCCATCTTTACTCTTTCCTCCTCCCTGCTCCTTCCCTTGATTTTGTTCTGCTTCAATGCTAAAAAAAATAAAAATTATTTAAAAAAATGATCTTTCTAAATGGAACGGGGGTAGCCTTTTGAGAACTCCCATATGGTCCATACCAAGTGGCAATTTAGATCTGCTTCGAGCTTGGTACTTAGAGTGTTCAACTGATTAATTTAATGACTATCTGAAAGCCCAATTATAGTTGATTTATCTGTACCATTTGGCTTAATGTACCGAATGTTTCTGTGCAATATATTTGAAAAACAAAAATTGGCTGGCCATTTGAATCATTGCTACAAAATTGTTCACTTATGACATGGTCCTAAAATTGCACTCCATGTAGCTAAAGAAACAAATTTTTAATGCAAATTTTTAAACAAATACAAAAGTACCTGAATCTGTCTAATTTTGGTTTCATGTATGTCATATAACACTGCGAGATTACAGGCTAGAGGAGAGAATAGAGAAATGACCTGACTGGTGATTGTCCTTCATTGCCCATTCAGCAGGATGGGAGTAGATCCTTGTCTGAGGAGTATTGCTTAGATCAGTGATGGCGAACCTTGGGACCCCAGATGTTTTGGAACTACATTTCCCATGATGCTCTTGCACTCTGCAATGTTGTTGAGCATCATGGGAAATGTAGTTCCAAAACATCTGGGGTGCCAAGGTTTGCCATCACTGGCTTAGATGAATTGGAGGATCAGGGAATTAGCTGTGTGAGACTGAGACAATAGAATGACTCCCACAACGCAAAACGATGTTGCTTGTCCTGCATTTTATGCTCCAGCTCAGTTTTCATTTAGTATGCAATGAATAATATCTCCACTGAGTGTCAGATATTTTGTACATCATAAAAGGCTTTGCCCCCTTCCCTTTGATTAATTGGAAACAAAACATGAAGAAAAATTTGAAAGTGTGCTTTAAAAAAAGGCAAATTGCATCCGTTTTTCTGGGAGGGCAGGTGAGTTTTTTTTATTTTTTATTTTTCCCCCAGTCGTAGCTGTGAGCTGGGCAAGAAGAGCCACACTTCTCACTACAGAGCCATTACACATCTCCATAGTATGCTCTTTTGTGTAGAGTAGGTAAAATCTCAAATTGCCGCAATGATTTACCAGGGCTGTGTGATCATACCAAATGTGTTTAATAAACGCATCAAAAGGAAAACTGCGCTTAAACATATCTAATATTTGTTAAACAATCCTTATTCTAGTGTGGCATCTAACGTTACCACTTTGTGTATACAGGATTCCAACATCAGTTTACATCGGCAAACAAATTTTTTTTATTTTTTTTACATTTTGTGCTTTTAAAAAAAATAAAAAATTTCCATCATGCAAGTAATTTAACCAGTAATGTTCATTAATAATACATCTTCACCGTGAAAATATAATTATGAAAAAAAATCAAACAAGTCTCTTAGTGTTCCACCGTGTGGGTTATGATTTAAAACCACTTCCATATTGCCCCAGTGTCAATCACAACATGCTCTTTATGCTCACTTTAAGTTCTGATCCGTATGTCATATAGGTCAAACTAGCTTTCCCCACCAGGGGGCAGAATTCCTCAGGTTTCTCCCGCTTGCTTTCCCAGGGATATATTGTTCCCCTTCAAGGATCTTTTTATTCAAAATGCCTCAATATGCCTGTTTGTCTTCTTACCGCTTATATTGGCGTTTTATTCACACGGCTCAAAAGTAGAGAAAAGGGGTGCTGCAGATCAGACGTACAAAATCTGCTTCTGTAACGAAGTATTGCGCTGCCTTCTTCCTCTTTGTAGAAGGTACACACTGATTGGCTTGTCCTGGAATTCTTTCTTTTCAACTAGGCCAAATGGCAGATGACTGGTGATGTCCTAACCAGGCCCATTTATGTTTGCTGATGTTGAAATCGGGTATACACATAGAGTGGTAACTTTAGGTAGTGTCGTCGCACTATAACTAAGATTGCGTATGGTGGATGTGGGAACACATGACAGTGCTGATGAGCTACTACGCTTTCTAATTACTGTATTTATTGGTGTATAAAGCACACCTTTTCACCCTGAAAATTGGGTGCAAATAATGTGTGCGTTTATATGCGATACTTCAATTTTAGCTGCCTCGGAGGGGACAGGGGGGCGGGGCGAGCGCCGTCAGATTGCATACAGTGAGAATCTCCTGTTTACTTGACGACATCTGTAATGGGTAGTCTTGTCTCCAGCCATTGGACCACTGTTCTGTCTATCATAGGAGATTCTCACTGTATGTAATCTGTCGGGTCGCCCCGCCCCAGCCCTGTCCCCTCTAGGCTGCAGATGGGCATCAATCAGACTGCACTGATGGCAATGGTGAGGCTGCTGCATTGATGGCAATGGTGAGGCTGCAGGTGGGCACTGACCCTTATTTTGCTTCAAAGTTCCTTATTTCAAATTACAATTTTTTATTTTTTTTTTCCCCTGAAACTTCCCTCCTTAAAATTAATGTGCGTGTTTTACACCGATAAATACTGTATTAACCACTTCAGCCCCGGGGAATTTGGCTGGCCAAAGACCAGAGCACTTTTTTGTGATTTGGCACTGCGTCGATTTAACTGACAATTGCGCGGTCGTACGACGTGGCTCCCAAACAAAATTGATGTCCTTTTTCGCCCCACAAATAGAGATTTCTTTTGGTTGGTATTTGATCACCCCTGCAGTTTTTATTTTTTGCGCTATGAACAAAAAAGAACGTCAATTTTGAAAAAACGCATTATTTTTTATTGTAATATGCCCCAAAAAAATAAATAAAAAATTCCCCTCAGTTTAGGCAGATATCTATTCTACATATTTTTGATCAAAACAAATCACCATAAGCATTTTTATTGATTGGTTTACGCAAAAGTTATAGCGTCTACAAAATAGGGGATAGTTTTATGGCATGATTATTAAAAAAATAAAATAAAAAATGTAACTAGTAATGTCGGCAATCTGTTTTTTTTTATTTTTATCGTGACTGCGACATGGTAGACACATCAGACACTTTGGTCCCAAAATAGCACCAATTCGCATTTATACAGCGATCAGTGCGATTAAAAATGCATTGATTACTGTGTAAATGGGACTGGCAGTGAAGGGGTTAACACTAGGTGGTGCTGTAGGGGCTAAGTGTACCCTAGGGAGTGATTCTAACTGTGGGGGGGGCTGGGCTGTGTGTGATACATCACTGATCAGCGCTCCCGATCACAGGGAGCACTGATCAGTGTCACTAGGCAGAATAGGGAAATGCTTGTTTACATTAGCATCTCCCCGTTCCTCCTCTCCGTCATTTGCGAGTATGCCCGTGGACTCTGTCGGACTCACGGAGTTCGCGGCGGACACGCGCACCCGCTAGCCAAGCCTCGCGAGATCATGTACAATAACGTGATTTTGCGGAGCCAGCCTGCCGCATTAAAACTGCGGTGGCTGGTCCGCAAGCGGTTAAAGGCTAAGTTCACTTTTTACAAAAAATAAGTGCACATATTTTTTTAGTTTTTTACTCTGCAGGCTTTGCACCTGAGATTAGCAGATTACAGGTGCAATGCCAGGCTCCAGCAGACATTTGGTACAGGTGTCTGCCCGTACCTCTCACTGGCAGACAGTTACTAAACAGCAGGAAGAATCGCTGAACTGTGAGGATGCTCACCTCCTTCGCAGTTCATTGAGCACTAAAAGCTTATGGTAGATATAGTTTTTTTCACAAAACTATGAATGAATAACGCAGTCATGTATGCGGCGCCCCGCATGCCCAAGCTGTTTTTTATATTCTGACAGTGGGTGCGGGAGGGGGGATTGGGGGAAGGGAGGAGTGCAGGCGTTGGAACATGTTACCTGTTTCACCCTAAATACGGATGGAATGGGTAAGATATTCCAAAAGTAAGCTTCTCCTTTTACGCTCCATTCAGACCTGGGCGTTTTGGGATTGCGGCAGAATTGTTGTGATTCTTTCCGCAATCACAGCACGCACATTCAGGTGGCATTCTTTTTAATGGCACCTAAAACCTGGTGCAGTTTTGTTGCAAGGTTTATTGCATTGCGTGAAGCTTGTCACTCAAAAGAAGTTCCTGCTTCTTTTTTGGGGGACAAGATTCATGCAATGCGATTTGGCTGAATGATAAATTGCTCAACAATCGCAGCAAAACCGCACTGCGTATTAGGCACTTTTGAAAATAATGTTACTTGAACCTGCGTTTTGAGATCGCCGACAGAATTGCAGCTAATCTGCAGCAATCCCAAACCGCCCAGGTGTAAATGGAGCCTTAAGGAAGGTAGATTATTGCGTGAGCATATATCGCAGCGCTGGACAAATCCCAGGTCGCAATGACGACTAGAAATTTGTATCCTGGCTCCTGGGCCTTTGTCAGCTGTCCTCATCTGCCTCCCACTTGCCGACCATACTGTAGCCAAAAGACGGTTAAAACGCAATCGTCCAGTTCTGTTAGGGCGTCTATTGATGTCCTCCCAGAACCTTTCGGACAGAGCTGACCACAAATTGCGCTAAAAGGCCAATTACAGCGGCCCTTTACCATATTTACGCTGGTCACATGTAAACAAATGCCGGTTTATTGGCAGTACTTTCCTCAGCGATGTCACCATGCGTGGAAAGGAAAGCCCATAACTGGCTATCCTGTGAAAGGGGACATTTTATACGGATTATCCGTACAGTCCTATTAGTGCCAGTCAGTGCAGCATATTTGTGCCCATCAGGCCAGCCTCATCATTGCACATTGGTGACGAATTAAAATTTACTTATTTGCAAAATGTTAGAACCTATTTAATGAAAGGGTGTGTGGTGTTTTTTTTTTTTTTTTTTTTTTCTTTCAAAATTTGCGATTTAAATACAACCTAAAAAGAGCTCTATTTTGTGTGAAAAATGCGACCGCATTGAAAGCTGAAAATTGGCCTGAGCAGTAAGAAGGCGAAAGTGCCTGGTATTTAAGTGGCTCCTAACTTTTATAGTTGGCTCCTAGATTCAAAGAAAATTTATCAAGCCCTGGCATATTTATTAGATTGTGAACTCTTCTGAGCAGGGCCCTCTTAATCCCCTTGTATTTTATTGTATTGTAACTGTATTATCTCCTTTTTATATTGTAAAGTGCTGGCGCTGTATAAATCCTGAATAATAATATCCCATATAGATTACTACCCTGTTATATCACATATACAGTTTACATATATTTGTATTCATATTGCCTAAAAAGTTCAAGTGCAATCAAGTACATAAAAGTTCCAAAGAGCAGTAAATACACCTTTCCTTCCATGAAACACTCTGTATGACAAATCCATAACAATAGTGCAAAAAAATAGGTGCAACAAAAGACGTGTCCACCATCCTCCTAGGTATTAAAGAGGAAATAAACTTCCCCTGCTGACATTTGCCTATAATAAAGCTTACCTATAGGCGGTGTAAGTACAGTTTAGGAAATATTTACATTACCTGCAGCCAGTGACATCACTGGCGCATGCGCTCTGAAGGAACGGCCACACGTGCCTTTCCTTCTGAGCCCTGTGCCGTGAACGGTGGCTCCCCCACGCATGCATGGGAATGACGTCATTGTGGCTCCAGCCAGTCGGAGCTGGAACCCTCGATTACAGAAGCAAGATGGGTGAAATGGAAGCGGCTGCTGCGATGACATTGCAACGCTGGAACAGCTTAGTTTTAAGGCAAGTTTGACATGTGCTAGTATGCGATGCATACTAGCACATTATGACTTTACCTTGCAGGAAGAAAAAAATAAAAGCGTCCAGCGGTATACAATCATTTTAAACTATCCACTCCACTGTGAGGAAAAAAAATGAAGACCCATTCCATGATTGAAGCAAAGGATTGAATCCACTCCACAATAAGATGTGGAAGAACCCCCCCCCCCCTCCTCTGTGTATTTCACTTGATCCGTTCTCAGATGCCCTCAATCGGTGACCCCCCTCGCCCTCAGAATTTGACCTCCCAAATTGATTCAGTTAGTATGCTGTGAATCCCAAGAGCAGTCAGACTTCACTTATTCTCTGTTAGGCCTCATGCACACGAGACGCAGTTAAACGCGTGTTCAGAGGCAGTTGGACACTTTTTTCAACTGCTCCTGAACTCATTCAATGTTATCCTATGTATCCATGCACACAGTCTCGTTTTTTGCCGTTTTTATGCAGTTGCGTTTAACCTCGTTTTTCCAGAAGCAAAAAAATGGGTTCAGACGCAAAAGTTTCCACGTTTCAGACGCAAAACGCCGCTACCGCGTTTTGCCGCGTTTTCGTTTTTAAAGGTGACCTTTTTTTTACATTTAGAAATCTCAAAAATGATTGCAAATGATGAAAAAACATTAGAAAAATATTTTAAACAATTGCAATTGCAAGTGGACAATCCACAACTTGTGGCAAGTGGACAATCCACAACTTGTGGCAAGTGACATGGCAGGTGGCAAGTGATGTGGCAAGTGGACAATCCACAACTTGTGGCAGGTGACGTGGCAAGTGACCTGGCAGGTGACGTGGCAAGTGGACAATCCACAACTTGTGGCAGGTGACGTGGCAAGTGATGTGGCAAGTGGACAATCCACTTGTGGCAGGGGACGTGGCAAGTGGACAATCCACAACTTGTGGCAAGTGGACAATCCACAACTTGTGGCAAGTGGACAATCCACTTGTGGCAGGGGATGTGGCAAGTGACGTGGCAAGTGGACAATCCACAACTTGTGGCAGGTGACGTGGAAAGTGATGTGGCAAGTGGACAATCCACAACTTGTGGCAGGTGATGTGGCTAGTGATGTGGCAAGTGGACAATCCACAACTTGTGGCAGGTGACGTGGAAAGTGATGTGGCAAGTGGACAATCCACAACTTGTGGCAGGTG
Organism: Lithobates pipiens; assembly: GCF_037356315.1. Taxonomy (NCBI): domain Eukaryota; kingdom Metazoa; phylum Chordata; class Amphibia; order Anura; family Ranidae; genus Lithobates; species Lithobates pipiens. The sequence goes on along the minus strand of NW_027507903.1, from coordinate 481,598,041 downwards.
ATGTGGCAAGTGGACAATCCACAACTTGTGGCAGGTGATGTGGCTGGTGACGTGGCAAGTGGACAATCCACAACTTGTGGCAGGTGGCATGGCAGGTGACGTGGAAAGTGGACAATCCACATCTTGTGGCAAGTGACGTGGCAGGTGATGTGGCAAGTGGACAATCCACAACTTGTGGCAGGTGACGTGGCAAGTGATGTGGCAAGTGACGTGGCAGGTGATGTGACAAGTGGACAATCCACATCTTGTGGCAGCTGACGTGGCAAGTGGACAATCCAAAACTTGTGGCAGGTGACGTGGCAAGTGGACAATCCACAACTTGTGGCAGGTAAAGTGGCAAGTCACGTGGCAAGTGGAAATCCACCACTTGTGGCAGGGGATGTGGCTGGTGACGTGGCAAGTGGACAATCCACAACTTGTGGCAGGTGGCATGGCAGGTGACATGGAAAGTGGACAATCCACATCTTGTGGCAGGTGATGTGGCAAGTGATGTGGCAAGTGGACAATCCCCAACTTGTGGCAGGTGATGTGGCAAGTGGACAATCCACAACTTGTGGCAGGTGACGTGGAAAGTGGTGTGGCAAGTGGACAATCCACAACTTGTGGCAGGTGATGTGGCTGGTAACGTGGCAAGTGGACAATCCACAACTTGTGGCAGGTGGCATGGCAGGTGACGTGGAAAGTGGACAATCCATCTTGTGGCAAGTGACGTGGCAAGTGACGTGGCAGGTGATGTGGCAAGTGACGTGGCAGGTGATGTGGCAAGTGGACAATCCACAACTTGTGGCAGGTGATGTGGCAAGTGACGTGGCAGGTGATGTGACAGGTGGACAATCCACATCTTGTGGCAAGTGACGTGGCAAGTGATGTGGCAAGTGACGTGGCAGGTGATGTGACAAGTGGACAATCCACATCTTGTGGCAAGTGACGTGGCAGCTGATGTGGCAAGTGGACAATCCAAAACTTGTGGCAGGTGACGTGGCAAGTGGACAATCCACAACTTGTGGCAGGGGATGTGGCTGGTGACGTGGCAAGTGGACAATCCACAACTTGTGGCAGGTGGAATGGCAGGTGACATGGAAAGTGGACAATCCACATCTTGTGGCAGGTGATGTGGCAAGTGACGTGGCAAGTGGACAATCCACAACTTGTGGCAGGTGATGTGGCAGGTGATGTGGCAAGTGGACAATCCCCAACTTGTGGCAGGTGATGTGGCAAGTGACGTGGCAGGTGATGTGGCAAGTGGACAATCCCCAACTTGTGGCAGGTGACGTGGCAAGTGGACAATCCAAAACTTGTGGCAGGTGACGTGGAAAGTGGTGTGGCAAGTGGACAATCCACAACTTGTGGCAGGTGATGTGGCTGGTGACGTGGCAAGTGGACAATCCACAACTTGTGGCAGGTGGCATGGCAGGTGACGTGGCAAGTGGACAATCCACATCTTGTGGCAAGTGACTTGGCAGGTGATGTGGCAAGTGACGTGGCAGGTGATGTGGCAAGTGGACAATCCACATCTTGTGGCAAGTGACGTGGCAAGTGGACAATCCAAAACTTGTGGCAGGTGACGTGGCAAGTGACGTGGCAGGTGACGTGGCAAGTGGACAATCCACAACTTGTGGCAGGTGAAGTGGCAAGTGACGTGGCAAGTGGAAATCCACAACTTGTGGCAGGTGATGTGGCAAGTGATGTGGCAGGTGATGTGGCAAGTGGACAATCCCCAACTTGTGGCAGGTGACGTGGCAAGTGGACAATCCACAACTTGTAGCAAGTGACGTGGCAAGTGGACAATCCACAACTTGTGGCAAGTGACGTGGCAAGTGGACAATCCACAACTTGTAGCAAGTGACGTGGCAAGTGGACAATCCACAACTTGTGGCAAGTGACGTGGCAAGTGACATGGCAGGTGATGTGGCAAGTAGACAATCCACAACTTGTGGCAAGTGACATGGCAGGTAATGTGGCAAGTGGACAATCCCCAACTTGTGGCAGGTGATGTGGCAAGTGACGTGGCAGGTGGACAATCCACATCTCGTGGCAAGTGACGTGGCAGGTGATGTGGTAAGTGACGTGGCAAGTGGACAATCCACAACTTGTGGCAAGTGACGTGGCAAGTGGACAATCCAAAACTTGTGGCAGGTGGCGTGGCAAGTGATGTGGCAAGTGGACAATACACAACTTGTGGCAAGTGACGTGGCAAGTGGACAATCCACAACTTGTGGCAGGTGCCGTGGCAAGTGACACACTAAAATACAAGTACACTGCAGCTCTCACAGCTGCTGCTACTCACTCTGGTCTCACAAAATTGCTGAAATAGTTAATAATACTGTTTTTTGAGCTGGGGAGGGTCTATGATGTTAGCTTAACTAAACGCTTCTAGGCGCAAACACGGTAAAACGCTGCTAAATTGCGGTAAAAATCGCGGCAAAACGCGCGTTTCTAAACGCCAGTTTCAGCTTTTAAAAACATGTGTCCAGCATCGTTTGCATTTGCGTCTCGTGTGCATGAAGCCTTAACCATTGTAACCACTTCACCCCCGGAAGGTTTTACCCACTTCCTGACCAGGCAATTTTTGCGATACAGCACCGCGTCACTTTAACTGACAATTGCACGCTCGTGCAACGCTGTACCCAAATAAAATTTGACGTCCCTTTTTTTTTTTTTTTTTTCCCCCACAGTTTTCTTTTTGGTGCTATTTGATCACCTCTGCGATTTTATCTTATTTTTTATTTTATTTTTTTTGCGCTATAAACAAAAAAAGGAAAAATTGAGGGAAAAAAAATAAATAATTTTTTACTTTCTGCTGTCAAACACAGGCAATAAAAGTAACCAATCAAATTCATCAGTTTAGGCTAATATGTATTCTGCGTTATATTTTTGGTAACAAAATCCTAATAAGCATATATTGATTGGTTTGCGCAAAAGTTATAGCGTCTTCAAATTATAGGATATTTTTATGGCATTTTTACTTATTTTTACTAGTAATGGCGGTGATCAAAGGGTGCTTGCTAACTGTGTGGGGATTGCTTTGACTGGGGGAAGACTTAGATCTGTGTTCCTGCTTAGCAGGAACACGAGATGTCTGTCGTCTCCCTCATCAGAACGGTGATCTGCCAAGTTTACATAGGCAGACTGCCATTCTGCCTTTCTTGGGAACGGTCGCGGGTGGTAGGCGGGTATCAGGCTCCCCCTCTGTCCATTCAGCGAGTGATCGGGCCTCTGGCGCACGTGCCCCCTAGTGGCTATTTCATGAAATGTCATACAGGCAATAGAGCCGACCTGCCGCAGTACATGTACGTTAGGCGGTCGGTAAGTGGGCAAGAAGAAATTCATAGTGCAAAAATCAAATCTGAATCCAGTCTTGCTCCTCCAGTCTCCCCTCCTCTTCCAAGTGCCCCCATAGCAAGCTGTGGGGGGTGGCACTCATGCCGGTGCATCCATAGACACACAGTGCGTCCCACCCCCTCTCTCTTCTCACAAGATCTGACAGCAGTAGAAGTCAATGGCTGCCCTTGTGTCATGTGAGAATGGGGAGAGAACCGCACTGCTGCAGATGGGCACAATGTTGGATTGATTTAGGACTTGGGTAAGTATTTTAAGGGTGGGTGGGTTTTGGAGGAAAAATAGACGTTTTTTCCTTTAACACAGCGAATGCATTGAGGTAAAAAAAAAAAAGTCTTGACTTTAATACCATTTTAAATTTCCTATTCTTTTAAAGAATCTCACGAATGTGGGTTTTTGTCAGCCAAAAAAAATTTTAAGTAATTTAAAAAAAACGTTATTAATCTTTTACACTGTAGTGTGTAATTTAATTTTTTTTTTTTTTTTTTTAATCCACTGTTTTTCCTAAGCTGTGCAAACAAAGAAAAGCACTGATAGCTGTAGCTGGGATAGGCTTATTTAAAAATAAACAACATGTGACCACCCTGATTAGCCACGGTAAACACATGATCAAGAACCACACTGACTGACTGTTTTTCCATCATTGGTTGAGCTATCGATGGCAGTGCAGTTTTACAGCTAGGAGCACGAACCTCTGCACACTCCTTGCTGTCAGGTAATGTTCTCAGACTTGGTTCCCTGTCTAGAAAGGTTGCCGAATTAAAGGGGTTGTAAACCCTTGAGGTTTTTCACCTTAATGCAGTCTATCCGTAGTGCAGGAGCCCTCCTTTTACTTACCTGAATCTGATCTTTCCAGCGATGAGAATGATTACAGCAGCTCCAGCCGCTGTCTCGGGTCCTAATTGGATAGATTGATAGCAGCAGGAGCCATTGGCTCCCACTGCTGTACATCAAATCCAGTGACATGGGGGCGGGGCCAAGCCCTGCTGTCTATCAATGGATGCAGCAGCAGGACTTGGAGCGCACCCGCACAAGTGCTCACATGAAAAGCGGTTCTCTGTGGGGGCACTCAATGTGGGCAGGAGCGCCGCTGAGGGACCCTAGAAGAGGATTGGGGCCGCTCTGTATAAAACCCTTGCGCAGAGGAGGAAAGTATAACGTGTGTGTGTGTGGTGGTTTTATTTTTTTTTAAGCTAACATTTAATTTACCATTTGGGGTTGGGAATTGGTTAAATGACATTCTAATTAAGAAAACAGTAACTGGGCTTTAAAATGTCCCACTTTCTCCCATTTGTTTTCTGACTGGCAGGTGCTTTGTCCATGTTGCACCTACACATCACTAACTTGAAAGGATTCAGCTAATGGAATTGGGTAGTTACTCTTGTGAGACCGCCAAAAATACATTGTCGCTAATCTGACAGTTTTCCTCCTCTTCTCAGAATGCGTCTCCAGATGCAGCTCCCACCTTTCCACAAGGGAAGAGCCCACTCACAGGGGGACACGATGCACAGACCACCCACGGTACCCCTGGACCAGGTGAGTAGCTGCCAGCATTTATTTTACTCATTTATCCCTTCACCTGTCCGCCAACATATTTCACAATACTGTAAAGCTAACCTTTTAATATGAATAAAAGTGAACAAACACTACTGGCAATCCTTTAACCCGCCTGGATCCTGGGAATACACCAAACAGGCTTGACTTTTCCTGACTTGGCGCCAAGTTCCTCCTACTTCAACAGTCCTGTGTGAACCTAGTGGGCCGGTCGCTGGTTTTCCTTCCTTGGTCCGCTTTTTTTTTTTTTTTTTCAGGGCCCACTAACAAGGCCAGGTTTGCAAGATAACTGAAATACATCACAGGTGATATAACTTGCTGCTCAGTGATTGCAGTATTCTAGTCTGCATCTCCCCAAGGTAATACATAAAACCTGGCCTGTTAGTGGGCCCTGAGGACAGGGTTGATGACCACTGGTCTACCCCAGTGTTTCTCAACTCCAGTCCTCAAGGTGCCCCAACAGGTCATGTTTTCAGGCTTTCCATTTTGCACAGGTGATTTGATCAGTTTCAGTGCCTTGGTAATTACCACAGCCATTTCATCTGAGGAAAATCCTGAAAACATGACCTGTTGGGGCGCCTTGAGGACTGGAGTTGAGAAATGCTGGTCTAGCCATTACAATGTGGCCCTTGTCAAAGTAGCCACATCATTTTGGCTTTCTACACACCAACTTCAGGGACAACATGTTCACTTGCTGTCTAATCTATCCCACCCACTTTCAGATGCCGTTGTAATTACATATTTAATGTTGTTCAGTTTACCTATCAGTTCTCATAATGTTATTGGTGGAAAATTATATCGGTATTAGTGAGTGTATGCTCCGCTGGTGCAGAGACTGATGTGAATGGCTCATTGTTCAGTGCTACAAAATGCATATTGCCAAAAATTTTGGGACACCTGCCTTTACATGCACATGAACTTTAATGGGATCCCAGTCTTAGTCTGTAGGGGTCATTATTGAGTTGGCCCATCCTTTGCAGCTATAATAGCTTCAACTCTTCTGGAAAAATGTGCAGGCCAGTCAAATTCCTCCACCCCAAACTCGTGCATCCATGTCTTTATGGACCTTGCCTTGTGCACTGGTCCAAATCATTTGTTGGAAGGGGGATTATGGTGTGGGTTGTTTCTCAGGGGTTGGGCTTGGCCCCTTAGTTCCAGTGAAGGGAACTCTTAAGGCATACCAAGATATTTTGGACAATTTCATGCTCCCAACTTTTTGGGGATGGTCCCTTCCTGTTCCAACAGGACTGCACACCAGTGCACAAAGTAAGGTCCATAAAGGCCTGGATGAGTGGGTTTAGGGTGGATGAACCTGACTGGCCTGCACAGAGTCCTGATCTCAACCTGATGGAGCGGAAACTACGAGCCAGGCCTTTTCGTCCACATCAATGCCTGACCTCACAAATGCGCTCCTGGATGAATGGTGAAACATTCTCAGACACACACTCCTAAACCTTGTGGACAGCCTTCCCAGAAGAATTGAAGCCGTTATAGTGGCAAAGTGGGCCAACTCAATATTGAACCCTACGGACTAAGACTCGGAGGCCATTAAAGTTCACATGTGTGTAAAGCAGGTGTCCCAATACTTTTGGTAATATAGGGTATGTCAGTATTAGGAGTATAATAATAAAGTAGTTGATGGTAACTGTCGCAATGAATTGAATACTACGCGGTTTCTGCACTTGCCTGACATTAGGATTATCTGTTTCACAAAACTTTTTTTTTTTTTTTTTTTTCTTGATTTTTTTTCCTTCCTACAGACCTAGCGGAATGGACTTGACAGATTCAGTCTTTATGAAGTGTAGAAGGGAAGAAAGCCCACTAGCCCAAGTTTCCGTTGCCCATTCTGGGCCTGTGTGCCTTCTAGGATTCCCTACCAATGTGGCCTAATCTTGTGGAACTACTGCAGCCCCCCTACGAAGTGACCTCTTAAATAGCAGCCCCTGTATGTGGTTGGATAACACTGAATTGCTCCGTGGGGGCCGGCTCATAGACAGCTATTCTCAGGAAGTGAGGAGCATGGTTTCATTGCCTCCTCTGTTTACAAGCTACGTCTTGCTGCCTTCATCCACACGTTTTTCCCTGATGTTTGTGCTGGAGTTTTTTTTTTGTCCTTTTTTCATGTTTCTTTTTTGGATCTTCTTTTTGTTTTCCAACTAATGTATTCTAGAGCGTTATGGATTTGCTTCTTTCCCGGCACCATTGTGGGTGAGAAACATAGACTTAATCCATTTAGGACCAGGAAATCAAATGCAAGTTTTTTGTTTTTCATGGGTATGCGTAACTGGAACAATAAATTTGTGGTATGCTTAATTGATTGGTATGAAATGTTTTTTAGTAAGTTTTCTATCAAAGTTCGAGCCCAGTAACCACATTTTATACATTGCAGCTGTCTAAAATATCGAATGAGGCAGCACACATGGTATGGTTTCATGGTTTTGCGATCCGCTACAACTATCTAAAATAAAAATAAAAAAGCGATCAATCAGTGATGAATGTAAACTGTTGATTTTTATAATCCAAACTGTATTGCAGTTTTGCACAGATATTTGAACGATCAAAAGCAGTTGGCAAAATTTCATAGCAGCAGAGTCTAAATGAATAGTGTTTTTAAATCCATTAGTCTCTGGTTTGCGACTTGATTGGTTTATCATTGATTTGATATCCTATAACATAACGTGTGGCAACCATAAGAGATGCAGTCACAAAATCAAAAACTAAAATGTCAAATATTGCACCTAAACATTCCTGTGATCTGGTGGCTGCATTTGTGTTTTTTTCAGGCTGTTGACTATTTTTCACTTGTTGATCCAGCGAATAATAATTCCTGTCTTAGGGTGGCTATGCTTACTTCTCCATTGTTTACTATGAGTACAGCCATGGTTGTTGCACAGACTGGAATGAAATTTACACAAGAAGGAGAACATAATTTATATATTGCCCATTGAAGGACGCAGTTTTATAATTAAGGTGGCTGTAAAGCCTCCGTGCCTTGAAAGAGCCACTGCAACCATAAGCAATCAATACCCTTCCAGATATGCTCCAAAAGTTTTTTTTTTTTTTTTTTTTTTTTAAATGCACTGGCAAAAGCAAAACTGCTGGTGGGCGTGCACAGTATCTTCTAGCTTCGTTATTCATGAGAAGGCATGTGAGTGAAATGTAAGTGGAATGGGAGATAGGCAGGACTGAGTGAGGCTGAGCTGGCTGGCTGGGAGTACTGAGACAGACAACTGCACACAAGCATGTGCTATATCTACCTACCTACATACCTCACATGACCGACAACGGAATAGGGAAGTGTCAGTGAGCAGTCACATTTGCCTGCTCAAAGAGATTATGTCCTGACTGGTTTGATTAGATTGTCGTTTCTAATCATTTATAAAAGTAAAAAGTGGATAAGAAGTGGGTGCCTGTAAATATAGAAATCTATGGGAGAATCAAGAGTTATACGTTTTCTCCTGTAGGTGGCAGTAGAACCCTAAGTTTTTTTAGTTATCAAGCTGTATCTCCCTCAATGAACCCAGAAAAGTATTTTTAATACAAGTAGAAAACGCATATTTCTGCAGCCACCACATCTAAGGACTTTTGAGCTTCAATACATTACTTTTTTTTTGGCTTAGACACAAAATCAGAAGCTGAAAGTTTCCTACAAGAGAGTATTTTACTTGCCTCTCTGGTGGCTTGTGCCTCTTGGTCCCCTTTGGTTCCATTGCTGCAGTCTTTTAAGTATTCAACATTTTTCAGAAGTGTCGGATGCCTGTGTCCCGGTCACTAGCTGGTTCCTTGCTCCTACTCTGCATCACTGCAGGATTCAGCAGTGACATAGGGGGCGGTAGATGAAGCCATGGCTTGGCATTTGTGTGCATTTGCAAAATCTATGCAACACAACCCTGTTATTCTCCTGAATAGCTGGGGAACTGTTGCTCTTCATCCACTGCTTGCATAGGTGTTGAATGCTGAAGAAACTGCCACTACCAGCTGCCGGAGAGGTGTGTGTATAATACTTTTTTCTGCTGGCAACTTTTGACCACTTTCTAAAACCGTATAAATTGAATTGTTATACCACACAAGATGCAGCGACACTGAAATATTCCATATCTGTACAAAAAGGAAATTGCCGTTATGTTAATATAATGGCTTTGAGCCTATATGCACAGGTGACTTCCTGATCAATGCATTGTTTTTCAATGACCAGAAAGTCACCTGTGTACGTAGGTAAATGTTTCCCTCCAGGGCCAGAACTCCATATCTGAAGTTCTGCAGTGTCTACATAAAGGGCTGGATTAACATAGGGGGTATTGGAGCTGCAGCTCCAGGCCCCTACCTTTAATATAGGCCCAGCCACCCAAAAAAGGACAGACTGCCCATGGAAAGCAATGGACCCATGGGAAGAGTTCTCCCCCGACGTGCCCTGTATTCCACACTGGGCAGGGTGGTGGGATTGATAACAGGCACTGCATGAGCAGTCCTAACAGAAGCATGGGGCACGTCAATGCAGGGCTCTTACTGAAGTCTGGGGCTTCCATAGCGTTAGGCCTGCACAGCTGCACTCTTCCAGTGCATAGTGAATGCCGATACACGGCCCTTACAGAAACTTGGCAAATCAAATGCCAGGCTTCCCTAGTGTTATGCCTGTGTGGCTGTGCCCTTTTGAGTTTGGGCGCGTGCCAGCACAGGCTCTTGGAAAACAGAAGGGTGTCCAGTAAAAGGTCCACGAAAATCCTCAGCACCAAGCACATGATGCTCTTAATCCGGCCCTGTCTACATATATATATTTTTTTGATAGCATGCAGAGATCAGAACTTTTGTGTCCCCAGCAAAGAGATTTTTCTATGAAGTTTTAAATGCAAGCCGTGTCCCCTTATAGGAGATTCCCCTCTCTGCCTAACACACCTCACCTGGAAAGGAAGAGAAGGGAACTCTCCCTAATGAGGACACAGCAACTCTTTAACCTTACCACACCACACATGCTTTAACTGCTCTTTTTGGTTCAAATCAGACTGCATTGTGGATTCTTTAGCATACACAGTATTATGCCCAGGCCTTGGAATGAGATTATTCCATGTACGCCTAATTTTTGTTTCATCAGAACTATGGATCAGTGACTTAGTAGCATCTACTCTACTGTTTGGTTTAAAGGAACCCTGTCAGGTTACAAACATCCTACTGAAAGTTCCCTGCTAGAAAGAAGGTATTCTACTCCCCTCTCTGGTCGCCTACGTCCCCTCCATTCCATCGCTACACCCTTTGTAAGACTCTGGCGTTCAACGGTTCTGGAAATGTGGGAAGACTTTGTCCCTGTAGGGGTACTGTGCCTCTTTCCTTCAGCCCCTACACCACTATAGGACTTAGTAATGTGGGGGTGCAGAGGATGGATCTGTAGCTGCAGAGGGGGACAAGAGCCACCAGAGATGCGAGTATAAGAGCTCTACCCTAAAGTAGGCTGCTTTTGTCACCGACTGGGTTTCTTTAATACTTCTCACCTGCATTGGAAAAATAACTAAAATCATTCTCCAAATGAATAAAACAAGTGTGTTTTAGCATCAGCACCCAAATGTGTATCTTGTACATAAGGCTATCCCCTCCCTACATCTCTGATCATGTGATGCTAATGCGACACCCATCCTACAGTGGCCGAAATCCGTCACTGGAAGTCAAATGTTCCCTCATGCCATATCTGCCTTTTAAAGCCTGTCGGACTTCACCAGGCCTCCCAGAAAATGTGAATTATATTTATTTGCTTTGGTTGTCATATTTTTTTTTTTTTTTTTTTTTTTTTTCAACCTTTTGTATATATTTGATTATTGTCTCTCTTTGTTTTGTCCACACAACCTCCAGTTACCTCAGCAACTCTGTGTGTGATGCTTTGTATTTGTTTTTTGTTATGAAGTTTTGAGTGAATATTTTGTTTTATACCATGAAGAAAAGAATGTAAATCAGATTAGATTTTTTTTTTTTTTCACTGTGAAGAGATGTCCTCTGTATAAAATAAAATAAATTCTTAGAATAAATGCATTAGTTGACTTTGCTGGAATTGTCTACTTTGTACTTATTTGTTCTCAGAATATATTGTATTGAGAAGTTTCAACAGTTTTGTCATATTTTTATATTTATGTGGTTTGAAGATAATGCGCTAAAACTAACAAAATCACATAAAATGCAGTCTGAGCTATCGCTAGAGACCAGTGACATTGCTGAGCATGCAGCCTATCCATCCACTAGAGACCAGTGATGTCACTGAGCATGCAGCCTATCCATCCACTAGAGACCGGTGACGTCACTGAGCATGCAGCCATCATAAAATTATGAAGCGAGACAAAGCTGGTGTTCTAAGGATGACCTGCTTGTATTTTAAATAATTATAAATTTACACCAAAAACCTTTTTATATAAAAAAGCATAACTTTTATTGTATATCTGTTAAAACCATCCTAAAAACATAATTGGATGGATTGGAGGAATTAATGTCCAGAGCAATGATTCAATTATGCGTCTCGCTGTAACATGTTGATAACATTCAGATTGGCAAGTATGGTTGTGACAGTGCAATACAAAATTCATATTTAAAAGCAATCAAAGACACACACAAAAGAGAGTTCAGTTAGGCCCCATACACGCTATTAGATTTTCTTCAGATTTTTGTCTTCAGATTTACCAAAACCATATAATATGAGGTAAAACCTTTAACCACTTAACAACCGCCCTATAGCCAAATGACGGCTACAGGGCGGTTTCTTATCTCTGGGAGGCCGTCATACGACGTCCTCCCAGAATTCCGCTCTCGCGCGCCCCCTGGGGCGTGCACTCGAGAGCATCCGTGACCGCCGGGTCCTGCATCACGGATCACGGTAAACGGCCGCTCATAGCGGCCGTTTACCACATGATCGCTCCGTCAAATGACGGAGTGATCACTTGTAAACAAACCGGCGTCATGTTATGACGCCGGTTCCTCCCTCCCCCTCTCTGTACCGATCGGAACAGCGGAGGGGGAAGAGATCGGTGTCAGCAGCGATGTGGGCTGCATCTGCAGTGCCCACATCGCTGCTCACCGAAAATTAACCCCTCAATTCCCTGCAAATACTCTGCATTACTCTGCAATACCCTGCCATTACTCTGCAATACCATGCACCACTCTGCACCACTCTGCACCACTCTGCATTACTCTGCAATACTCTGCAATACCCTGCAATACTCTGCATTACTCTGCAACACCCGCCAATACCCTGCAACACTCTGCAATGCTCTGCAACACCCACCAATACCGTGCAACACTGCAATGCTCTGTAACACCCTCCAATATCCTGCAATGCTCTGCAACGCAATACTCTGCAATGCCATACTCTGAGATACCCAGCCATAGTCGGTGATACCCTGCAATACCCAGCCATAGACACCCCCCCCCCCCCTCCCGCTGCCCTCCGGTGCTTCTACCGACTCGCCAATACGATCAAATCCAGAATCTTTTTTTTTTTCCAGGCTTCCCAGCTTAGAGGTGAGATGCGGGGTTTTATTGACCCCATATCTCACTGTAAAGAGGACCTGTCATGCCATATTCCTATTACAAGGGATGTTTACATTCCTTGTAATAGGAATAAAAGTGATCAAAAAATTTATTTTTGGGGAAAAAAATGTCAAACTAAAATAAAGTAAAATGAACAATAAAATTATTTTTTTTTTTAAAGCTCCCCTGTCCCCATGTGCTCACATGCAGAAGCGAACGCATACGTAAGTCCCGCCCACATATGAAAACGGTGCTCAAACCACACATGTGAGGTATCGCTGCGAACGTTAGAGCGAGAGCAATAATTCTAGCCCTAGACCTCCTCTGTAACTCAAAACATATAACCAGTAAAAAAAATTTAAATTGTCGCCTATGGGGATTTTTAAATAGCGACGTTTGGCGCCATTCTACGAGCCTGTGCAATTTTGAAGAGTGACATGTTAGGTATCGATTTACTCAGTGTAACTTCATCTTTCACATTATGTAAAAATTGGGCTAACTTTACTGTGTTTATTTTTTTTTTTAAGCACAAAACAGTTTTTTTTTCCAAAAAAAAGCATTCGAAAAATTGCTGCGCAAATACCGTGTGAGATAAAAAGTTGCAACGACCACCATTGTATTCTCCAGGGTGTTTGCTAAAAAAAAAACATATATAATGTTTTGGGATTCTATGTAATTTTCTAGCAAATAAATGATGATTTTTACATGTAGGAGAGAAATGTCAGAATTGTCCTGGGTGCTCCAGAACGCCTGATGGTGCTCCATGCATGTTGGGCCTCTGTATGTGGCCACACTGTGTAAAAGTCTCACACATGTGGTATCGCCGTACTCGGGAGTAATAGCAGAATGTGTTTGGGGGTGTAATTTGTGGTATGCATATGCTGTGTGAGAAATAAACTGATAATATGACAATTTTGTGAAAAAAAAAAAAAAAAATCTTGATTTTGCAAAGAATTGTGGGAAAAAAATGACAACTTCAAAAAACTCATCATGCCTCTTACTAAATACATTGGAATGTCTTCTTTCCAAAAAGGGGTCATTTGGGGGGTATATGTACTTTTCTGGCATGTTAGGGTCTCAAGAATTCAAATAGGCCGTCAGTACTTCAGGTGTGATCAATTTTCAGATATTGGCGCCATAGCTTGTGGACTCTATAACTTTCACAAAGACCAAATAATATCCACCAATTTGTACTTATTTTTACCAAAGATATGTAGTAGTATAAATTTTGGCCAAAATTTATGAAGAAAAAATTACTAATCTGCTAAATTTTATAACGAACAAAGAAAAATTCATTTTTTTTTACAGAATTTTCTGTATTTTTTTCTTTTATAGCACAAAAAATAAAAAACCCAACGGTGATTAAATACCACCAAAAGAAAGCTCCATTTGTGTGAAAAAAAAGGACAAAAATTTCATATAGGTCCAGTGTTGCATGACTGAGTAATTGTCATTCAAAATGTGAGAGCACCGAAAGCTGAAAATTGGTCTGGTTATTAAGGGTGTTTAAGTGCCCAGTGGTTAAAGGGGTTGTAAATGTTCCTCTGTGTGTGGGATTTTTTTGTTTTTTAATATTTAAACATGTCATACTTGCCTCCTCTGTGCAGTTCATTTTTCACAGAGTGGCCCTGATCCGCCTCTCCTTGGGTCCCTTCAAGGCCTGACTCCACCTCTTCTCGAGTGTCCCATTGGAGAAGCACTCTCCTACGGGATACCCGTGTGGGGGCACGCTCCTGTGTCTGACACAGACAACAGGACTTGGCCCCGTCCCCCGCGTCATTGAATTTAATTGACAGCGGCGGGAGCCAATGGCTGCACTGTTATCTAGCCAATCGGGACACGAGACACTGGCTAGAACTGGTGTGCTCGTTCCGTCGCTGGAATTACAGGGCTCAGGTAAGTATATAAGTGGGTGCTGGGGAGGCTGCTGCGCTAAGGGTTTTTCACCTTAATGCATAGAAGGCTTTAAGGTGAAAAATGCTGATGGTTTACAACCCCTTTTAAGTGTTTAGTTTTGTATGCAATCCGGCAGGCCCTTGCACTACATGGTTTTGGAAAATCTGAAGACAAAACTCTAATAGTGTGCATATGGGGTCTAGTCTCGGGTTGCGGGGAGGCAAGAGCAAAGACAAAGCGTGGAGGGAGCCAGTCCATCTTAGCAGCTTGTTGCTGAGTAGTGTTAAGCGCTTAAATGTAAGGCAGGTATATCAATAAATCTCAAGTTCTATGTGTTGGCAAATGCTCTGGGGTCACCAAAAGTAGCTCTGATGATTGTGTGTAAAAGGGGCTCGTAAATATTAGCCACAGTATAGATTGCTACACACTTGCCTCCCTCAAATCAGGTCACACTGTGCCCAAAGGCAATATCCTTGTGCCTTCTCACATCCACCTGATAAAATTTGGTGAATGTATGGACTAACGACCAGGTTGCAGCCTTGCAGATTTGAGCCATGGAGGCCTGGTGATGCCCACGAAGCACTAAGAGCCCTAGTGGAGTGCGCCTTGATCTGAAAAGGCGTAACTTTTTGCTTCAAACCATAAGCTTGAACAATTACTTGTCGAATCCAGTTAGCAATGGTAGATTTCAACGCTGCCTGTCCTCTATTAGGACCTTCTAGTAATACAAACAAAACATCCATTTTGCGAACTTGAGCAGTCACTTCCAGATAGGCTTTGACTGCTCTCACTACATCCAAATAATGTAGTGACCTTCTGTAGAACAGGGATTTGGAAAAAAGGAAGGCAGAACAATATCTTGGTTTAGATGAAAACCTGAAACCACCTTCAGTAGAAAACTAGGATGAGGGCGTATAACCACTCTATCCTTGTGCATTATTAGATATGGCTGTTTACAAGAAAGGGCTGCTAATTCTGAGACTCTTCTGGCAGAAGAAATGGCCACCAGAAAAATTACTTTCCTTGTCAACTTAATTTGACTTATCAGTTCAAAAGCCTGCTTCTGTAAAGCTGACAGAACTAAATTCAGGTCCCAGGG
The DNA here is from genome assembly GCF_037356315.1 of Lithobates pipiens. Taxonomy (NCBI): domain Eukaryota; kingdom Metazoa; phylum Chordata; class Amphibia; order Anura; family Ranidae; genus Lithobates; species Lithobates pipiens. The sequence continues at coordinate 481,582,653 of NW_027507903.1, read as the reverse complement.
GTTTAGAGGTGCCTTAACCAGAGGATTAAGGCGCGTTACCCCCTGTATAAAGCTTCAGACCAAAGAATGGGAAGCAAGCGGACGCTGAAACAATACTGAGAAGGCCAAGACCTGGCCCTTGATGGTACTGAAGGCTATCTTAAATTCTAACCCCATTTGCAGAAAGTCAAAGAGTCTACCTATGACATGTTTTCTGGGATACCAATCCCTGGTTTCACACCAGGAGATATAAGCTTTCCAGACACTATGATAAATCATTCTGGAAGCTGGCTTCCTTGCATTAATCAAGGTAGAAATCACAGCGCCTGAAAGCCCATGCCTCTTCAGAATGTGGGTTTCAATAGCCAAAACATCAAATTTAGCGTTTCTAAGGCAGGATGGAACACTGGACCTTGGGATAACAGGTAGGGTCCACAGGGAACCTACTGCCATCTTTACTATTTCTGAATACCAAGCTCTTCTGGGCCATGCTGGGGCCACCGGAAGCACCAACTTCTTTTCCTGCCTGATCCTGCGAAGAAGTCGTGGCAGTAGCAGAATAGGAGGGAATGCATAAATCAGTGAGAACTGATGCCACAGAGTTACCAAGACATCTGTCCCGCATGCAAGAGGATCCCTTGTTCTTGACACAAAGTTGTCGATCTTGTTGTTGAACCTGGACGCAAAGAGATCTACATCCGGAACCCCCATTTCTGGCATATATGGCCAAGAAGGCGTTGGGGGGAAGAGGCCATTCCCCTGGGACTAACTGCCGGCGACTCAAGTAGTCTGCCTGCCAGTTCTCCGCCCCCCCCCCCGGAATGAAGATTGCTGATATTCACGGCACATGCTTTTCTGCCCAGATTAAGATCTGGTTTACTTTTCTCTGAGGTGCACAACTCCTGGTGCCGCCTTGATGATTGATGTAAGCCACTGCTGTGGCATTGTCGGACTGGATCCTGACAGCGCAACCCTGTAACCTGAGTGTCCAGGCCTTTAGGGCTAGATACGCCACACTGATCTCCAGGATGTTGATGGGTAAAGTCCTCTCGGTCTTGGACAGTCGACTGTTCCAGGACTGCCCCCCAACCCGAAAGACTGGCATCTGTTGTTAACACTCTTCAGGTAACTGGTAAAATGATTTTCCTTTTTGCAGATTTTCGAGTATCAAGCACCAACTGAGGCTCTGACGCACTGTAGGAGACAGATGCATCGGAAAATCTAACGCCTGAACCTTCTTGTTCCAGGCAGACAGGATACTGTTTTGCAGCAGTCTCAAATGAAACTGAGCGTAGGGAACTGCTTCGAATTAAGCCACCATCTTCTCCAGCAGCCTCATACCTTGGGCCCTTAATCTGGCCAGAGGAGGGGCCAAGATTTTTGTAAACACCCGAGGTGCAGTAGCTAGCCCGAAAGGTAGAGCTACAAACTGAAAGTGGCGTTTTTCTACTTCGAAGTGCATGTACTTTTGCTAAGCAGGGAAAATAGGTACATGCAGGTACGCATCCTTGATGTCTATTGATGTGAGAAGTTCTGCTCCTTGTAGGATGGAGACTGCCGATCGGATTGATTCCATCCGAAAGGACCATACTTTTAGATTTTTGAGATCTAGAATGGGTTCGACATCCCCATTTGGCTTTGGTAACGTGAAAAGGTTTGAATAAAACCCCAATCCCTGCTCTTGCGTGGGAATTACCACGATAACTTTTTGCGACAATAGTCGCTCCAACACTAGAAAGAGAGACTTCTTTTTCTCTGGGTCTCTGGGAACATTTGATCTGAGGAAACGAGGAGAGGGAAATTCTCAGAAACTCCAGTTTGTAATCTAGAATTATTGTGGAGACCACCCATCTGTCCTGAAAATCCTCCTCCCAGAGCCTTGAGAACTGTAGCGGTCTTCCCCCCACCCGAGCGAGCAGGAGCGCTCCTTCATAAAGAGGCTTTAGCATTTTGTCTTGCAGACTTCCTCCCCCAGGACTTCTTTTGTCCCTGGGGTTGACTCGGTAAGAGGGTGTTTTCCCACTAGAGATCTTTTGGATAGAATTATCCAAATCCTCCCGAACAACCTAGTACCCCGAAAGGGAAATCCAGCCAGAAGCTTCTTACATGGTGATTCGGCTGACCAATTTTTCAACCATAAGATTCTACGCATATGCACCAACCCACGCGTAAGGCGAGAGGTCTGGAGGATAGAATCTCTGATTGCATCAACTGCAAAGCACAAATCCACTGGTAGGTTGGCCACCCCCGGGCTTGCTGCTCAGGCAAAACTTTGAGCACCTGTTTAACATGGTCTCTCAAGTACTGACAAACTCCGACTGCTGCCACTGCAGGTTCGGCCACTGAAACTGCCAAGGAGAAAACTTTTTTTAACAGGAATTCCAATTTCTTATCGGTTGGATCCTTAAGCATCTAAACGTTGTCAACAGGACAAGTCAGACTTTTATTTACAGAGGATATGGCGGCGTCAATCGCCGGTATACCCCACATCTTAGTAAATTTTTCCTCCATAGGATAAAACTTTTTAGGAGGGAAAAAATGTTTATCTGGGTGATCCCACTCAGAATAAATACGCTTTTCCAGTAAACTATGAACAGGAAAGGCATGTGTAATTTTAGGAGGCTTTAGTGAACCCAAACAAGAGAAGGGTTCTTTAACTGACTCAGATACGAGTAACCTAATTGTGGAGTGGACCAATCCAGCGAGAATTTGCACCAAGACTTTCTCATCCTGAGAAGTTGAAGAGGGCCCTTCTCCACTTGATTCCTCAGAAGAGGAATCATCAGTCTCATCCCGATCCTCTCCTTTTTCCCAGAGTTCCTCTGTTTGAGGGTCCCGGGTGGCAGAGGCATTTTCTTCCACTGAGTGAAGATGCGATTATGGTCACTAATCTTTCCTCTAATTCATTTATGATTGAGGAAAAAACCTCCTGTGTAAGGTGTACAGGGGCTGAAGTGCCAGAAGCATTTGCAGCCTCGACCCCCGATGGTTCACCCTAGCCAGCTTCCCCAGGTCCTTCAGGAGGGGAAGGTGATGCAGATGGGGGGTCCTCAGAGCCTGAGGGAGATCCCTTTGAGCCCCTACTCTACGAGGTATTTGTACCTCTTCTGCTTATAGTGCCAAGCAACAAAGGTAGCGTTACCACAAAAAATGCACTGACTGCTGAGCACTGTAGTTCAGCAACTGCCTCTGCTACCAAGACCCAGTCTGGTGCTTGAGTAAATGCTTCCAGGGAATGCCTATGTCCCACACTCACATATGTCTGTCTACTCTGTGTCCCTCCATAAGCTGTGTGCACCTGAAAAAGAGTGCACTTTATAGCCTGTGTAGCCAGCGATGTGGGCGTCTAACCACGCCGACATCGTGTTGACGCCCCCCCTCCTCCTCCGCTTGCCCCTTCAGCACGCCCCGTCTTTTAAAAAAAGACCGATTTCCCGCGCAAGCCGAGGCTCTGATCCTCGGCACTAGCATGGAGGGGAGGCTCAGGTGGAGGAGAGAGGAGGGCCGGTGGGCGGTGCGGTATACTAGCTTCCCTGTGCCTTGACCTAAGCCGTAGGGGGAGAATCCCTGCAGGAGAAAACCCCCCTTCCCTCATCCTACCTGGAGCATGGCTTGGAGAAGCGGACAGATCAGGCATGAAAAGGTATGTGCTCTTGGCAGCCCCCGATGGCGACTTTAGGCATAGCATACATTTACTTAAAGGAGAAACCTATTAGAATTAGAACAATTCTTAAGGTGTCTCCCTTACCTTATCCAGCTGCAGGGTTCTATGTAACAGACCCAATCTTTACCTCTCACGGTGGGCTCCATTTAGAAAAAATCTTCAGAGACTGAGGCCCCCTTTTAAAAGGGGGATCCGCAGTTACATAGTTAGTCAGGCCGAAAAAAGACACAAGTCCATCCAGTTCAACCTTAAAAACAAATAAATAAAATAAAAAATAATCGTACAATCCAGATACCCAATTTTATGCCCACAATTGATCCAGAGGAAGGCGAAAAAAAAAACCCAGCAGAGCATACTCCAATTTGCTACAGCAGGGGAAAAAAAATCCTTCCTGATCCCCCAAGAGGCGATCGGATTTTCCCTGGATCAACTTTACCTATGTTAGTACCTAGTTATATTATGTACCATCAGGAAAGTATCCAGGCCTTTCTTAAAGCAATCTACTGAACTGGCCAGAACCACCTCTGGCGGGAGTCTATTCCACATTTTCACAGCTCTAACTGTGAAGAAACCTTTCCGTACTTGAAGATGAAATCTCTTTTCCTCTAGACGTAAGGAGTGCCCCCGTGTCCTCTGGGTTGACCGTACAGAGAACAACTCAACACCAAGTTCACTATATGGACCCCTAATGTATTTGAACATGTTGATCATATATCCCCCCTTAATCTCCTCTTCTCAAGAGTGAATAAATTTAGTTCCTCTAATCTCTCCTCATAGCTGAGTTCCTCCATGCCTCTTATCAGTTTGGTTGCCCTTCTCTGCACTTTCTCAAGTTCCCCAATATCCTTTTTGAGAACTGGTGCCCAAAACTGAACGGCATATTCCAGGTGAGGTCTTACTAATGATTTGAACAGGGGCAAAATTATATCTTTCTCTCGAGTCCATACCTCTCTTAATACAAGAAAGGACTTTGCTCGCTTTGGAAACAGCAGCTTGGCATTGCATGTTATTATTGAGCTTATGGTCTACCAAAACCCCCAGATCCTTCTCCACTATGGATTCCCCCAGTTGTACTCCCCCTAGCATGTATGTTGCATGCATATTCTTAGGCCCCAAGTGCATAACTTTACATTTATCAACATTAAACCTCATCTGCCACATAGTCGCCCAATTAGACAGTGTATTGAGGTCGGCTTGTAAATTGGAGACATCCTGTAAGGACGTTATTCCACTGCATATCTTGGTGTCATCTGCAAAGACAGAAATATTACTTTTGATCCCAGACCCAATATCATTTATAAAGATGTTAAAAAGTAAGGGTCCCAGCACTGAACCTTGGGGTACACCACTGATAACCTTAGACCATTCAGAGTAAGAGTCATTAACCACTACTCTCTGAATTCTGTCTTTTAGCCAATTTTCTATCCATTTACAAACTGATATTTCCAAACCTGTAGACTTTACCTTACACATGAGCCGTGTGTGGGGAACTGTATCGAATGCTTTTGCAAAATCCAAGTATACCACGTCCACTGCCACCCCTCTGTCCAAAGTTTTACTTACCTCCTCATAAAAAGAAATCAGATTTGTCTGACAACTTCTGTCTTTCATGAATCCATGTTGTCTGTTGCTTAAAGTGTTTTTGTTCAGCAAGAACTCGTCGATGTGGTCTTTTATTAAACGCTCCAGTATCTTCCCAGCTATAGAAGTTAAGCTAACAGGTCTATAGTTACTTGGTAAAGACTTTGATCCCTTTTTAAATATAGGCACCACGTTCGCCCTGCGCCAATCCAGTGGGACTATTCCCGTCATTAATGAGTCCCTAAAAATTAGATACAATGGCTCTGAAATTACAGAGCTCAATTCTTTTAGGATCCGTGGGTGGATGCCATCAGGGCCAGGTGCTTTATCCACCTTTATTCTGTCTAAGTATTTCTGGACCATATCACTTTTGAGCCATTGTGGATCATTTGGGGCTGTGTCACTATCAACCCCATTATGGACATGCACTCCTCCCCCATGCTCTTTTGTGTACACAGAGCTGAAGAAAGTGTTTAATAAATTAGCCTTCTCTTTGTCCCCAGTCACCAACTCTAGATTGCTTTGTAAAGGGCCTACATGCTCAGACTTGACCTTTTTACTATTAATATATTTGAAGAATTTTTTGGGGTTTGTCCTACTATCTTTTGCAATCTGTCGTTCGTTTTGAATTTTTGCATCCTTGATTTCCTTTTTACATATTCTGTTAATTTCTTTGTAACATTTAAATGACACTAGTGATCCTTCATTTTTATATTTTTTAAAAGCTCTTCTCTTACAGTTTATAGCTTTTTTAACTTTGGCCGTGAGCCACATAGGTTTTGTTTTTAGCCTTTTAAACTTATTGCCCATGGGAATATACTTTGCAGTGAGGTCCCAAACAGTCTTTTTGAAGCATTCCCATTTCTGTTCTGTGCCCATTGAAGCGAATATTCTCTCCCAGTCTAAGTCCTGGAGAGTAGCCCTCATCCTTGGAAAATTTGCTCTCTTGAAGTTACCGGTAAGTGTTTTTATCTTACCCGTATGTATTTCATTTTTAGCGCTAACATCAAAGGAAATCATGTTATGATCACTGCTACCCAGGTGTTCCTTTATCTGGACATTAGTAATAAGCTCTGCATGGTTTGAGATTACCAGGTCCAACAGAGCTTCATTCCTAGTTGGGGCCTCAATAAACTGGACCATAAAATTGTCCTGTAATAGGTTTATCATTTTTTGCCCTTTAACTGTCCCAGCAGTGCCATTACTACAGTCAATTTCTGGGTAGTTAAAATCCCCCATTATTATCACTGTCCCAGCCCTTGCAGCCCTTTCCACCTGTGCAAGGAGCTGAGTCTCCACCTCCTCATTCACATTGGGTGGTTTATAACAAACTCCAACGATTAACTTTGAACTACACCCATCTAAATGCAGTTCCACCCATAAAGTTCTGGGCCTGTAAAGCACCCCGCCAGGAATATGGCTGAAAAAAACAAATACTGGATCCCGGGGTTCAGCTCTCTAAAAAGAGAATTGTTACAAGTAAAACCTTGTTTCTTTGGACACGAGGCCCAGGTACCATCCAATTTGGCCTGGAAAAGACACCTTGAATGGATCGGGTTGCATGGCTAGCCCCAGTGAGGATATTCCAGCAGAGCTCAGCACAGCACATCTTTACTGGTGATCAACACCTAAGACACTTGCGAAAAAACTGAGGTACTCCCAGTAAGGGGAGGGGTTATATAGGGGGTTGAACTTCCTGTCTAGGGTGTGCCAGTGTCCAATCACCTAGTGATACCCTATAACCCATCAGTAATTACTGAGACTCTGTGTCCCGTGATGTACGAGAAAGAAATGTCCAAGTATCAGTGAATAAAATTAGTCCTTATTAGTTGAAATTCCACCAAAAAACAATGCCTTCACCAAACTGCTCAGTACTCACAGAACTCTTACCTCAATAATGTGAATAGAAAGCCTTATGGATAAATGTATCGGCTGATGGGATCCAGGCTCCAGGCTCCTGAAGTATCACCAATAACTCTAGACCACATGCGGTAATGAAATAGACATAATGCCTTCCATAGTTTAAATCGTTTAAAGAATATGTGGTTTATTAAAAGACAAATGGATGCTTACATCAATAAAGATTTAAAAGCACAATATGGTTAAAACGATGGCGTTAGATCGCCTCTCATGTCACTTCCGATCCACACCCTACGCGTTACGTTATGTAACGTGACTTCATCAGGTTACCTCCTGATGGATGTAAGCATCCATTTGTCTTTTAATAAACCACATATTAAATGATTTACACTATGGGAGGCACTATATCTATTTAATTCCCACATGTGGTCTGGAGTTATTAGCAATACTTCAAGAGCCTGGAGCTTGGATCCCATCAACCCATACATTAATCCATAAGGCTTTCTTTTCACATTATTGAGGTGATAGCTCTGTGAGCACTGAGCAGTTTGGTGAAGGCACTGTTTTTTGGTGGAAGTTCAACTAATAAGGACTTTATTCACTGTCCACTGATACTTGGACATTTTTATTGTATCACTTGTTTTTGTTCACAAATCATTTATGATATCGATTGATTTATACCATTCTAAACCACTTGGTCATACACAGAGTAACACTGGAGAAACTGCACAAGATCATTCTTTTTTTTTTTCTTTTTCTTATGGTTTTCTGTTGATTTTAATTTTATATCCTTTTACTGTTTATATGCTTTTTTCATTTAAAATAGCACCTTCATTTTATTTTAAATATGGTGTGAACAAAGAAATACAATTTTGGTGTAAAGATATTAAAGACAAAGTGGAGAATACTCCATTGACTTGGTGACAATTCACTTAAAATGCTTGGTAGTAAAGCAAGAAGAAAAGTTGTTTTACTATCCAAAGTTAAAACAACAAGGGCAGAGGATGGAAAGATGAAAAAATGACTGAAGGTCCGCTTTAAAGAGGTTGTAAACCCTCACGTTTTTTCACCTTAATGCATTCTATGCATTAAGGTGAAAAACCTTCTGTGGTGCTGCAATCCCGTCCCCCCTGCGCCCCCATTTTATGTACCGGACCCCGATCTTTCTCCAGCCTGGAATGAGCACACCAGCACTAGCTTGTGTCTTGTATCCTGGTTGGATAGATTGATAGCAGCGCAGCCATTAGCTCCTTCTGCTGTCAATCAAATCCAGACCGGGGCCGAGTCCTGCATTCTGTGTGAATGGACACAAAATCAGGACTCGGGAACATGCCCGAACAGGTGTCCACCTCAGGAGAGCCTTCTCCAACATGGGCACTCGATGCGGGGAGGAGCCACAAGCGCCACCGGGGGACCCACGGACTCGATCGCCGCGGGCATCCCCGCGATCGTCTCACGGAGCGGCCGAATGGAGGAAATGCAGAGTAAACAGCATTTCTCCATTCTGCCTAGCAACTAGTGACGCTGATCTCTGCTCCATGTGATTGGAGCAGAGATCAGTGTTCACTAAGTGAAAGCCCAACCCCCCCACAGTTAGTAACACACCCCTAGGAACACTTAACCCCTACACTGCCACCCACTGGTTAACCCCTTCACTGCCAGTGTCATTTACACAGGAATCACTGCATTTATATAGCAGTGATTACTGTATAAATGACAATGGTCCCAAAAATGTGTCAAAAATGTCCGATGGGTCCCCCACAATGTCGCAGTCACAATAAAAATCGCTGATCGCCGCCATTACTAGTAAAAAAAAATAATAAAAAATTATTAATAAAAATGCTATAAAACTATCCCTATTTTGTAAACGCTATAACTTTTGCGCAAACCAATCAATAATCGCTTATTGCGATTTTTTTTTACCAAAAATATGTAGAAGAATACGTATCGGCCTAAACTGAGGGAAAAAAATGTTTTTTTATATATTTTTGGGGGATATTTATTATAACAAAAAGTAAAAAATAATGTGTTTTTTTCAAAATTGTCGCAAAAAGTAAAAACCGCAGGGGTGATCAAATACCACCAAAAGAAAGCTCTATTTGTGGGAAAAAAAGGACGTCAATTTTGTTTGGGAGCCACGTCGCACGACCGCGAAATTGTCAGTTAAAGCGACGCAGTGCCGAATCGCAAAAAGTGGTCTGGTCTTTGACCAGCAAAATGGTCCGGTCTGCAAGTGGTTAAAATAGTGCCACCAGTGCCACAAATCAGTGCCAGCAATCAGTGCTTACCACTTCTAGCAATAAGTCCCCACCACTGCCCACAAGTGACACCACTCAGTGCCCATTAGTGATGCCAGTCAGTTCTGGCTATCAGTCCTGCCTATCAGTGCCGCCCATCAATGCCCATCACTGCTGTCCATCAATGCCCATCAGTACCGCCTATCAGTGCTCATCAGTGCCACCTATCAGTGCCCATAAGTGTGGGATATTAGTGCCTCCTCATTAGTGCCACCTAATTAGCACCCCATAAGTGCCACCTCATCAATGCCCACCAGTTCAGCCTATCAGTGTCCATCAGTGCCGCCTCATTTAAATTTGTTTTTCATTTTTTTGGTCTTTTTTTTGTAAAAAAAACAAAAACAAAACACAGCAATGTTTTAATAGCACCAAAAGAAATTTGTGTGAAGAAAATGATAAAAATGTAATTTGGGTACAGTGTAGCATGTCCGCGCAATTGTCATTCAAATTGTGACAGCGCTGAAAAATGGCCTGGGCAGGAAGGGGGTGTAAGTGCCCTGTAATCAAGTGGGTGAGTACATGACTCTCTATGGCTGTTTTGTTGGTTCTTTCTGTTTTGTGTTTCAGATAACAAGCTGCCTGCTGTTGCTAGGAAGATTTACCTGCTGAGCACTGGATTGGTGACATCTTTTGGCGAGAAACTTCGAGCCAATGAGTGTAACCTTACTCTTGCATATGCTCTCCTCTCACTGGGTAGAGTCAGCATTTACCTCAGGTCTGTCAGCTGGACTCACCTCTGGATTCTCCTCAGCCTTCCTTTTGGATGTCTTGACCCCGCCTCGTACCATTTGTTATTTTTCCCTTCCTCACGGTCCGCCTATATGTTTGCTCATTTGGTTCGCTGTTATTTGGTTGGTATAAGATATTGCTGCTTGAGTCTTGGTCACTTAGACCGGTTATACACAGTTTGAATCTCTGCAGATTCAGCAGCAACTGGCCAAGATTCTAACCATTAATGGGCAAGCTAAATGTACCACGTTGATCTATCAACGAGCCTGCCAGATTTTCTTGCTTGCTATTATTATTATTATTGTTTATTTGCTATAGCTGCTAGCGTTAATCACTGTCTTCTCCTGGTGGGTAAGGCTTCCTCAACCCACTCTCGCCTCCCCACCGGGAGAAGACAATGTCTTGGCAGGAGGGATTTCCCTGTAAACACTGTATATGGCCTGCCTAAGTATGTTGGTCTGTTATTGATTAACAACAGTTCTGTTTGGTATTGAAGGTTTATGTTTATGGCGTGGGTGAACAGTGGTTGGTAAACTATTATTTGGTTGATATAAGATATTGCTGCTTGAGTCCTGTTGATATAAGCATGTTGGTCTGTTAATGGTTAACAGCAATTCTGTTTGGTATTAAAGGTTAAAGTTCAATGGATTTAAACCCAATAAAGGGGCTGCGACCTAAACCTTTTCACAAGCCTTGTTGTGTGTTTACTTTATTATTTAGGTATGTTCTTATGGTATAATGGATGTTAATGAGGTGTACAATCCCATGCAGCCTAGACTAGGCCATTTTTTGCAATACAGCACTGCATTACTTTAACTGACAATTCCAAGGTTATGCAATACTGTACACAGATTTAATTTATGTCCTTTTTTTCCGAACAATTCGAATTTTAGAATTAGAAATTTCTTTTGGTGGTATTTGATCACTTCTGTTTTTTATGTTTTGCTATAAACAAAAAAATAAATAAAATTTAAAAAAAAACAACAATATTTTTTACTTTCTGCTATAAAACACATCCAATAAATACATATGTTTGGTAAAAAAAATCCCAAAAAGCATATATGGATTGGTTTGTGCAAAGGTTATAGCATCCACAAACTATGGGATATATACTGGAATTTATATTTATTTATACTAATAATGGCGGCGATCAGCAACTTATAGCGGGACTGCGATATTGCGGCAGACAGCCTGACACTAATGCCGCGTTCACACGACCGGACTTTTCGACAGCAAAGGTCCCACAGAACGAATCCGTCGCACAATTCGATCGTGTGTGGGCTCCATTGCTGTCCAAAAATCTGACGGACTTTAGAAATAGAACATGTTTCAAATTTTTTCGCTGGAACTCCGCTGGACCCAGTTCCTATCACGAAATCCGCCCGTGTGTATGCTAGTCCGATGGACAAAAACCAACGCTAGGGCAGCTATTGACTACTGGCTATGAACTTCCTTACTCTAGTCTGGTCGTACGTCATCATGTTTGAATCCGTCTGACTTTGGTGTGATTGTGTGTGGCCAAGTCCATTCATTCGCAAAGTCTGTCGGAACTCTGCCAAAAGTCATTCGGAAAAGTCTAGAAGACTGTCGGAACGAGTCAGTCGAAAAAGTCTGGTCGTGTGTATGCGGCATAACTGACACTTTGTAAGAATCAGTGACACTAATACAGTGATCAGCGCTAAAAATATTGCATTGTCACTGTACCAATGACACTGGCTGGGAAGGGGTTAAACATCTAGGGCAATCAAAGGGTTAAATGTGCACCTAACCAGTGTTTTTTTTGTACTATGTGTGCTGGCTTTACTAAGGAATCTGATGGATTTTATTCCCTGTATTGCAGGGAAAGAAAATACATCAGATAGCTGCTGACAGAACAGAGCTCTGCCTTGTTTACATTGGCAGAGCTCTGTTCTGTGTCTTACCTCACCAACCAGCGGGTGCCAGAGGACATTCATGTGCCAGCACCCGCTGATCGGCATGTGCTTTTTCTAATGATCAATAGCTCCATTAAGGAGCTACGACAAAAGCTGAACATTTTTTGTAACACGTTTTGAAGTATTTGTTCATTTTATATTAGATTACCTGTGGGAGTTCAGTATAGTGCAATGATTGCCCTCTCTATTGATTGCAATGCTCCCTGTTGTATTCTGGGTCACTACGATTGCAACATTTACCTGGAAGCAGTTTATGTGCCTTTCATGTTTTAACACACATGCTGTTGTATATTTCAATAAATATTTTCCACATACACATCTGTAATGATTGATAAATAAAGCAGTTCCGTTCTTGTTCCTTAGGCTGCCCATATACTGGTCAGAAGAATCTTGTGGTTGTCAGTTGTCTAATAAAGATCATCAAATGGTTAAAAAAATGTCACGGATGTAAACAGGATTTGCTGGTTATCGGCAATCCTTCCCTCATGCTGACAGCACGTGAGGAGAGCCGACAACCGGCAAATCCACACAGGGAACATCTACACTGACAATCAGGGCACTGATCATGAGTTTCCTCCTGAATATCAGTGCAGCCCAAACAGTACATACCAGTTTTGCCAATCTGTGCCCACCAGTGATGCCAATCAGTACCCATCAGTCATGCCAATCAGTGTCACCTATCAGTGATGCCTATCAGTGCCACCTATTAATGCCCATCAGTGCCTCCTCATCAGTGCCACCTATCAGTGCCCATCAGTGCAGCATCATCAGTGCGCATCACTGAAGGAGAAAAATCACTTATTTACAAAATTGTATAACAAAAACTAAGAACAACTTTTTTATTTTTCAATCACCCAGTGGTGATTAAATACCTCCAAAAGCAGGGCGTGTCCTGGCTATAAAAGCGTGAAGACGTGTTTCGCTTCAGCTCCGCGTCCATCGCTACATTACACCCAGCAAATCAGGGGGATTTTGCTCTCGAGGGGCTCTAATCATGTCCCAGAAGTGGCGGACCTCATCCCAGCCACTGAGGACCGACCATACTCGTCAAGGGCAGCTGGGGAAGTTCTTTTCCAAGTCCCGTGGGACATCCGAGATGGCGATGGCTGCTAAAACCACGAAGCAGTACGTGGCCCGACTTCCAGAGATCGCTGCATCCCTGATACCCTCCCCAAGATCGATGAGTGTGTCTGCCCCTCCTGCCTCTCCTGGTTCCTAGGGGGCAGGGAGGAGTTATGTGTGACGTGTGTGTTTTTTTTACTGTTGGAGGCGTGGCTTGGCATGTGATGTCACTGATCGTCTTTCCTATAACAGGGAACAGACGATCGGTGAGAGCCACAGTAGGAAGTACAGGGAGAGGTTTGTTTATACAGACCTCTCCTCGTTCTTCAGCTTTGTATCCCGATCGCGGGACACCAGCGACGATCAGGTCCGCGGGCCCCGTGGCCACGGTCATGGAGCTCAGGACTGGGTCGCGAGCATGCCGCCAGTGACACGCTTGCGACCCATGGCTGGGCACTTAAAGAGCCACGTACAGGTACGTGATCAGGGGCGGACTGACAACTCATGAGGCCCCCGGGCAATCGGAGATTATGGGGCCCCCAGGAAATCAGAGATTATGGGGCTACACAGTATACACTAACACAGTATACAATCACACAGTATACACAGACATGTTTCTATTGGCTGAGAAGGTACTGGAGAGGTGGGGCAGCTATAATATAATTTTAGAACAAAAGGATGTTGGTAAGGGACATTTCAGAGACAGATGTAAAAAAAACACAGATTTTTACATACTGTCCCTGGTTTTACTGAGGCTGGCAACTCTTATGGGGCCCCCTAGTGGCCCGGGGCCCCCTCCACCCCTGTACGTGATTGTGCCCAGCCGTGCCATTCTGCCGATGTATATGTGCAGGAGGCGGTCCTTAAGCGGTTAAGAGACATATCTGGTCACTCCCTACATGGGACGACCTGAAAAATTTGCTAACAGAGTTGAAATGGCCTTCAAAGAAGATATAGCACAATTTAAGGCAGACATGACACACCTAGGGACGAGAATGGAAATGTTGGAGCAATGATTCAATGAGGCACTGCCCACTATCTCTGGGCTACAATCCAGATGTATTGCGCAGGACCAGAAAATAGAGGCCCTGTTGAGTCAACTAGATGACTTTGAGAACTGCAGTCGGCGGGTTAATATCCGCATCTGTGGCCTACCAGAGGCTACAGCCCCGAGAGACATCATACCTACTTTAGTGGATGTATTCTGGAGCTTCCTGACACTGCCCCCATTGAGGCTCTCACGCCTCCTTCACAGGACATGGCTAATCCCAGAGATGTCATATGCAAACTGCACAAATACACTCTCAAGGACCATATTATGCAGAAAATGCACAAGTAACCGTACGTTGACAAGGCCCATCTGCATTTCTATCAGGACATAGCCAAGCATACCCTCGTGAAGCGCAGTGCACTCCGGCCTTGCTGGCTGCCATCCAGGATGCAGGCTTTACCTATTGCTGGGGTTTTCCCTTTTACCTCCAGGTGACTAAAGATGGTCGACAAGCTACTCTACACACTAAGGATGACCTTCCCCACTTCTTGTCTACTCTTGAGCTAGACCCGGTGGATTTTCTGGACTGGAGAGAATCATCAGAGTTTCCAGCTCTCCAACCATGGCTGTCAGCTAAGCGAAGGAGCCGCAAAAGGGTTCACCAGTGTCCTGCTTCTGGTTCCTTCCTGGGCCCCTCTATCCCTTTTTGATCCTTTTTTCTTTTTGCTCCCTAAAGCCTGACTGCCAGGAGATGCTCCTAATGTCTGCAAATGACACTAAGCCCTTGTACACACGGTCTGAGAATCCGTCGTAATGTGTCCTATCGGACCGTTTTGTCGGATAATCCGACTGTGTGTGGTATGCATCGGACTGTTTCCGTCGGAATATCCGTCGGACCAAATTTTCCAACTTGCTGGAAATATTTTCTGACAAACTGCTCCGATCGTGTGTAGCCTACTCCGACGGACAATGTGTCCTATCGGACCGTTTTGTCGGATAATCCGACTGTGTGTGGTATGCATCGGACTGTTTCCGTCGGAATATCCGTCGGACCAAATTTTCCAACTTGCTGGAAATATTTTCTGACAAACTGCTCCGATCGTGTGTAGCCTACTCCGACGGACAAGGTGCCACGCATGCTCACATTCAAATTCCGACACAGAAGCGCTCGTTCAGGTAAAACTACTGCTCGTAAGCGATATAGCACATTCATCACGCTGCAATGTAAATAATTCTTTCATGAAGCGCATTCTCTTGTTCTTTACAATGCTGCAAGAAGGAACTTCTTTTGATGCTCATAGTCACACACACTTCTCCTGAATGTATTTCATTACTCTTTTTTAACCATTTCGGAAATACAATTTTATTTTGCGTCACATCTACACAATTTTAGATTTTGTTTATTCTTTTTTGGATGTTTTTTTTTTAATTCCTCAAAATCTCCTTTAAAGACAGTTTGCTAATTTCTCCTTTTTTTGGGGTGTTTTTTGTGTGTAAACTTACCACAACAACATTATTTTATTTTTTATCTTTGGTTTTTCGTTTTTAATCTACAGGAGGTTGTTTAGTGTTTGTGCCCCTTGTTATTCATTTCACTTTGTATTTTTGAAATGTACCTGCCTGCTCACAAATAAACTGGCCTTTTGGAAGGAAAACACATACACAAGTATTTCATCAAACAAAAAAAACCTTTATTTTGGTCTCACTAAAATAAAAAGAGGAACGCAGCGCTGGAGAAACTTGTTACTTTGGTGCAGCCTTTGGCCCCCAAAGACATAACAAATTAGAATCTAAAAAATTGGTGGCCTGAGGAGTACATAACTCAGGGAGAGAAGTCTGGTCCAGAACTCCTAGAGAAAAGGAAATTCAGATGCCATTTATGTCCCCAGGATGTGGTTCTTCAAGAGGCTGCATCTTCTGGCAGACCAGACTTAACCCAGGCCATCACTCACTCATCTTCCTTAGGCACTTCCCACCAGGCATCCTTCGAGGCTGTGGCTGGGCTCCTGTAGTTGGGGCAGGAGGAGGAAGGCGTTGGTCGACCTCCTGGCTGCCACTTGCTACAGCCTCCCCCCGACTGAGGTCTTCCTGTGTATGAAAAGGGGACATAGTTTTAGTTTTTTGCTCAACAATCACACCATTTTGTGCTCCTGGCTTTTTCAAATTGAATGTTACCAAATAGAACAGACTATCATTCTGAGCCCAGCATTTTTCTTTCCCGTCCCAATCATTTTTGGTCACTACTGTCTCTTGATATGTAAACCACTTTGTTAAATCACAACTTACCGATCAATAAGAACATCTAGTTAACATCATTAAATGTAACACAAGAAATACAGTGCCTTGCGAATGTATTCGGCCCCCTTGAACTTTTCAACCTTTTGCCACATTTCAGGCTTCAAACATAAAGATATAACATTTTAATTTTTTGTGAAGAATCACCAACAAGTGGGACACAATTGTGAAGTGGAACGAAATCTATTGGATAATTTAAACTTTTTTAGCAAATAAAAAACTTAAAAGTGGTGCATGCAAAATTATTCGGCCCCTTTACTTTCAGTGCAGCAAACTCACTCCAGAAGTTCAGCAAGGATCTCTGAATGATCCAATGTTGTCCTAAATGACTGATGGTGATAAATAGAATCCACCTGTGTGTAATCAAGTCTCTGTATAAATGCACCTGCTCTGTGATAGTCTCAGGGTTCTGTTGAAAGCGCAGAGAGCATCATGAAGATCAAGGAACACACTAGGCAGGTCCGTAATACTGTTGTGGAGAAGTTTAAAGCCGGATTTGGATACAAAAAGATTTCCCAAGCTTTAAACATCCCAAGGAGCACTGTGCAAGCGATCATTTTGAAATGGAAGGAGTATCAGACCACTGCAAATCTACCAAGACCTGGCCGTCCCTCTAAACTTTCAGCTCAGACAAGGAGAAGACTGATCAGAGATGCAGCCAAGAGGCCCATGATCACTCTGGATGAACTGCAGAGAACTACAGCTGAGGTGGGAGAGTCTGTCTATAGGACAACAATCAGTCGTAAACTGCACAAATCTGGCCTTTATGGAAGAGTGGCAAGAAGAAAGCCATTTCTCAAAGATATCCATAAAAAGTCTTGTCTAAAGTTTGCCACAAGCCACCTGGGAGACACACCAAACGTGCTCTGGTCAGATGAAACCAAAATCGAACTTTTTGCCCACAATGCAAAACGCTATGTTTGGCGTAAAGCAACACAGCTCATCACCCTCAACACACCATCCCCACTGTCAAACATGGTGGTGGCAGCATCATGGTTTGGGCCTGCTTTTCTTCAGCAGGGGGGAAGATGGTTAAAATTGAGGGGAAGATGGATGCAGCCAAATACAGGACCATTCTGGATGAAAACCTGTTGGAGTCTGTAAAAGACCTGAAACTGGGACGGAGATTTATCTTCCAACAAGACGATCCCAAACATACAGCAAAATCTACAAAGGAATGGTTCACAAATAAACGTATCCAGGTGTTAGAATGGCCAAGTCAAAGTCCAGACCTGAATCCAATCGAGAATCTGTGGAAAGAGCTGAAAACTGCTGTTCACAAACGCTCTCCATCCAACCTCACTGAGCTCGAGCTGTTTTGCAAGGAAAAATGGGCAAGAATTTCAGTCTCTTGATGTGCAAAACTGATAGAGACATACCCCAAGCGACTTGCAGCTGTAATTGCAGCAAAAGGTGGCTCTACAAAGTATTAACGCAAGGGGGCCAAATAATTTTGCATGCCCCACTTTTCATTTTTTTATTAGTTAAAAAAGTTTCAAAAATCCAATAGATTTCGTTCCACTTCACAATTGTGTCCCACTTGTTGGTGATTCTTCACAAAAAATAAATTTTTTATATTTTTATGTTTGAAGCCTGAAATGTGGCAAAAGGTTGAAAAGTTCAAGGGGGCCGAATACTTTCACAAGGCACTGTATGTTCAACAATGCAATATCTGTCTCAAGCTGAGCCCCACCACATGTTGCTGCCTGGAAGGCCCAGGTTGGACATCAGAAGCCTCAGCTGGGGGTGAAGGATGCCTTGAAGGAAGACTGGAGAGTGGTGGCCTGAGTGGTGGCCTGGGTACCCCCTGGTCTATCAGAAAATGCAGCCTCTCAAAGTAAACCATCCTGGGGTAATAAACGGCATCTGGATCTCCTGCTCTCAAGGACTCCAGGTGCTTCATTCTCTCCCTGAGATATGTAATCTTCATGGCCACAATTTTCTTATTCAGATAGGCCATGTCTGCCGTGGGGACCATGATCCGCATCAAAGAAAGAAGTTTCTCCAGCGCTGCGTTCCTCTTTCTCATGTCATAGTAAAACTCGTGGAACTGCCACAGGCAGGGCATCTCCTTGTAGAATTCGAGGAATAGCCCCATAAAATTTGGGTTTTTGAATGGATCCATATTGTCTGCAAGACACAACACAAGACAAACCCTCAAATACTAATAATGCCATTAAAAACCCTCCTAATCTTGTCCCAACATCGGCCTAGATAGAAGCAGTTTAGTCTAGTGATGCACCAAGTTAAAAATTTTACCTTCGTTTGCTCGATCATCGCGTCCGCGCCTCACTCTCTTCACAGATCGTACGGACGATACATGCGTGTTGCGTTTTATATACAGTGCGCATGCGTGAAACTCCGCCCGCCCCTGACGTTCTTTCTAGACTATTCCCCGCCCCTTCGCTTCCGGCGCAGTGGGGAGAGCACATGGCGGAGAGAACACAGGTGCGCACTAATAATAGTTCCACTAACGAGGAGGAGGGTGAGGAAAGCCCGGAGTCTGAAACGTCCCGATCCAGGAAGAGAAGATTTAAGGCCTCAAATATGTCTTTTGGAGAGATGTTGGAGATGGTGGACATATTGAACAGGACCGACTATGATGGGAAGTATGGACCTTACCCAAAACCAAATATCAGAAAGGCCAAGATCATGTCTAAAGTTGTGAAGAGTCTTCATAAGAATTTTGGGGTACGACGATCCAAGGATCAACTGAGAAAACGCTGGTCAGACCTGAAACTGAGGGAGCACGAGCAGTACCTAAGGATCAAGCGTGTTCTTAAAAAAAGTAAGTAGTTGTCGTGTGTTCATATGATTATTCTTGCTTGCATACTGCTCCAATGTGCTTTGATTTCATGTTGTGCATTTTACAATGGCCCCTTTCAAGTTCATGGTTTCATTCGTTCGTAAGAAACATCGTTCTGCAGGGAAGTATTCCAGCTTAACAAAGTGTCCACAATAATGTTCTCACCTTGGAACTTGGCCAAAAAACATAATTGTACAACACTTCCAAGCAATGTTTCATATTCCTATTTCTGCCCTCTGTGCTAATTATTCTTTTTTTCCATTCTCATAGGGCAGAGAAGACTCGGCAAGTATTAGGACACCATGGACCACACCCCTCCCAAAGAAGGGCAACTTCCAAAAGCAGAAACAGAGGAGCAGGAGGAGGAGGAGGAAGGAGAGATCGTGGAGGTTGGGCAAATTGTCACCACAACAGGTGAGTGTCGGAGAACACAGCTTCCGGTAAGCTCATCAATGTATGTCACCATATTTTTATTACATGGTGTGTTTTTTTGCTTTGTTTTGTAAGTGATGTGGAAGAAGATTCCCGTTTTACCAGTGAAAGTGCCCAGATCCTGATTGGGGGGATAATGGGGTGCAATCGGAATTTGGAAAATATACAGCAAAACATCAATGATGTTAAATAGTGATGGACGAACTTCCGACGGGACGTTTCGCGAACGCGAAACGCGAACGGCCACAAACGTTCGCGAAAACGACCGTTCGCCGCGGGCTCCATTGACTTCAATGGGAGGCGAATTTCGCAAACCTTTAGGTCGAATTTGCGGCCACGGGGTAATTATTAGGGGGTAGCACGTAGTCCCACCACCTGGACAATAGCATAATACATGTATGAGGTGAATTTGGGATCGATAACTACAAGCATTTTTTTTTTATTTGGGAAATTGTTCTGACAATTCAGGACTATGGAGCTAATGAAGGCAATGGAGGAGAGGGAAGGTCAGGGACCAGGGTAGGCAAACAAGAGGGTGCAGGAGATACAGAGCACTGACAGCAGCACCGTAATACAGAGCACTGACATCAGCACCGTGACATACAGCGCTGACAGCAGCTCCGTGACATACAGCGCTGACAGCAGCTCCGTGACATACAGCGCTGACAGCAGCTCCGTGACATACAGCGCTGACAGCAGCTCCGTGACATACAGCGCTGACAGCAGCTCCGTGACATACAGCGCTGACAGCAGCACCGTGACATACAGCGCTGACAGCAGCTCCGTGACATACAGCGCTGACAGCAGCTCCGTGACATACAGCGCTGACAGCAGCTCCGTGACATACAGCACTGACAGCAGCTCCGTGACATACAGCGCTGACAGCAGCTCCGTGACATACAGCGCTGACAGCAGCACCGTGACATACAGCGCTGACAGCAGCTCCGTGACATACAGCGCTGACAGCAGCTCCGTGACATACAGCGCTGACAGCAGCTCCGTGACATACAGCACTGACAGCAGCTCCGTGACATACAGCGCTGACAGCAGCTCCGTGACATACAGCGCTGACAGCAGCACCGTGACATACAGCGCTGACAGCAGCTCCGTGACATACAGCGCTGACAGCAGCTCCGTGACATACAGCGCTGACAGCAGCTCCGTGACATACAGCGCTGACAGCAGCTCCGTGACATACAGCGCTGACAGCAGCACCGTAAGCAGCCCCAGGAGGAAGTCAGCACAGCACAGGGATGGTGTGATCCCCTCATAATAAGAACCCCCAGGAGGAAGTCAGCACAGCACAGGGATGGTGGGAGCCCCTCATAATAAGAACACCCAGGAGGAAGTCAGCACAGCACAGGGATGGTGGGAACCCCTCATAATAAGCAGCCCCAGTAGAAATATGACACCGCTCAACCTCTTCAAAGAGGAGGGTAGGGGCATATAGTACGGTGTGCTTTTTTGGGTCAGGGAAGTGAGCCAAATGAATTAAGAAGGTCTGTGTGCTTGATTCCAAAAATTGTTTATAGACATATACATGGTCTACTGATCACATGTGTTGAATTCCTCCGAGATCCATGCCTCATTCATTTTTAGAAATGTGAGGTAGTTAACACTGTCGTGAGCTAGGCGAGTACGCTTATCGGTCACAATCCCCCCTGCTGCGCTGAACGTCCTTTCGGACAGGACACTGGATGAGGGGCAAGCCAACAGTTCGATTGCAAATTGGGCAAGCTCTGGCCAGAGGTCAAGCCTGCCCACCCAGTAGTCTAGGGGTTCATCACTCCTCAGAGCGTCCACATCGGCCGTTAACCCAATGTAGTCGGACACCTGACGGTCTAGGCGTTCCCTGATGCTGGATCCGGATGACACCTGTCGATGGGTCGGCTGAAAGAATGACCTCATATCCGAAGTCACCAACACATCTTCAAACCGGCCTCTTCTTGCAGACGCTGTTGGATTGGTACCCGCAAATCCTTCTCTGGGAGTGGGAATTGCTCCTCTGCCAGCGCACGCAAAAGCAGAATGCAGCATTTCTCGAAGCAAGGCCTGGAAGTGCTGCATTCTGACAGCCCTCTGCGACGGCGGTAACATTTCCGCCATTTTGTGTTTGTACCGGGGATCTAAGTACGTTGCCACCCAGTACTGGTCCTTGACCCTCATGCTTTTTATACGGGGGTCCCTATTAAAACACTGGAGCATGAAGGCCCCCATTTGCACTCAAGCGGAAGGTATGTGGTGGTGGTGGTGTTGTTGGTGGTAGTGTCTTTGGGGGTGCACATAGCAGAGAGTGAAGAAGAGGGTGCAGATCGAGAGGATGAGGAGGGTGCAGAAGAATAAGGCTGAGTGAGCCACTCAACCAAGTCTGGTGCGTCCTTTAAAGTAATTGAACGCACCTTCTGCAACTTCCCACTTTGGCTCAAGGCTGTTGCTCCTGCCCTACCCCTACCACCCCTGCGGAAGGGCCTGCCTCTTCCTCTGCCTGTCATTTTTTAAATCACCCTGTGACAAAACTCTTAGTCCCTATACCGCTGAAGGACTGCTGCAGTATAGGGCAGCGGTCAGCAGTAGTGCACGTCAACCCTATGTATTGTGGACCGATAGCGGTCCTTACAGAACAGCAGACTGTACTGCACTCAGGCCTATGTACCGTAGCACCCTATACCAAGTTACCAGTCCTTATAAAAACTTTTGTGGACCAAGCAGGTTGTGTGTTAGTGTTTAGCAGACTGTGCGTCAGTCCCTATACCGCTGAAGGACTGCTGCAGTATAGGGCAGCGGTCAGCAGTAGTGCACGGCAACCCTATGTATTGTGGACCGATAGCGGTCCTTACAGAACAGCAGACTGTAACGCACTCAGGCCTATGTACCGTAGCACCCTATACCAAGTTACCAGTCCTTATAAGAACTTTTGTGGACCAAGCAGGTTGTGTGTTAGTGATTAGCAGACTGTACGTCAGTCCCTATACCAATGAAGGACTGCTGCAGTATAGGGCAGCGGTCAGCAGTAGTGCACGGCAACCCTATGTATTGTGGACCGATAGCGGTCCTTACAGAACAGCAGACTGTACTGCACTCAGGCCTATGTACCGTAGCACCCTATACCAAGTTACCAGTCCTTATAAGAACTTTTGTGGACCAAGCAGGTTGTGTATTAGTGTTTAGCAGACTGTGCGTCAGTCCCTATACCGCTGAAGGACTGCTGCAGTATAGGGCAGCGGTCAGCAGTAGTGCACGGCAACCCTATGTATTGTGGACCGATAGCAGTCCTTACAGAACAGCAGACTGTACTGCACTCAGGCCTATGTACCGTAGCACCCTATACCAAGTTACCAGTCCTTATAAGAACTTTTGTGGACCAAGCAGGTTGTGTGTTAGTGTTTAGCAGACTGTGCGTCAGTCCCTATACCGCTGAAGGACTGCTGCAGTATAGGGCAGCGGTCAGCAGTAGTGCACGTCAACCCTATGTATTGTGGACCGATAGCGGTCCTTACAGAACAGCAGACTGTAACGCACTCAGGCCTATGTACCGTAGCACCCTATACCAAGTTACCAGTCCTTATAAGAACTTTTGTGGACCAAGCAGGTTGTGTGTTAGTGTTTAGCAGACTGTGCGTCAGTCCCTATACCGCTGAAGGACTGCTGCAGTATAGGGCAGCGGTCAGCAGTAGTGCACGTCAACCCTATGTATTGTGGACCGATAGCGGTCCTTACAGAACAGCAGACTGTAACGCACTCAGGCCTATGTACCGTAGCACCCTATACCAAGTTACCAGTCCTTATAAGAACTTTTGTGGACCAAGCAGGTTGTGTGTTAGTGATTAGCAGACTGTACGTCAGTCCCTATACCAATGAAGGACTGCTGCAGTATAGGGCAGCGGTCAGCAGTAGTGCACGGCAACCCTATGTATTGTGGACCGATAGCGGTCCTTACAGAACAGCAGACTGTACTGCACTCAGGCCTATGTACCGTAGCACCCTATACCAAGTTACCAGTCCTTATAAGAACTTTTGTGGACCAAGCAGGTTGTGTATTAGTGTTTAGCAGACTGTGCGTCAGTCCCTATACCGCTGAAGGACTGCTGCAGTATAGGGCAGCGGTCAGCAGTAGTGCACGGCAACCCTATGTATTGTGGACCGATAGCAGTCCTTACAGAACAGCAGACTGTACTGCACTCAGGCCTATGTACCGTAGCACCCTATACCAAGTTACCAGTCCTTATAAGAACTTTTGTGGACCAAGCAGGTTGTGTGTTAGTGTTTAGCAGACTGTGCGTCAGTCCCTATACCGCTGAAGGACTGCTGCAGTATAGGGCAGCGGTCAGCAGTAGTGCACGTCAACCCTATGTATTGTGGACCGATAGCGGTCCTTACAGAACAGCAGACTGTAACGCACTCAGGCCTATGTACCGTAGCACCCTATACCAAGTTACCAGTCCTTATAAGAACTTTTGTGGACCAAGCAGGTTGTGTATTAGTGTTTAGCAGACTGTGCGTCAGTCCCTATACCGCTGAAGGACTGCTGCAGTATAGGGCAGCGGTCAGCAGTAGTGCACGGCAACCCTATGTATTGTGGACCGATAGCGGTCCTTACAGAACAGCAGACTGTACCGCACCCAAGCCTATGTACCGTAGCACCCTAGACAGACCAAGTTACCAGTCCTGATAAAGAGCTTTGTGGAACAAGTGAGTTGTGAATGATTAGCAGACTGCAGCAGAAGGGCAGCAGTCAAGTATAATATTCTTTCTATATTTGGAAGAAAGAATATTATACGTGTACAAGCCTATTACCGTACCACTGATACCAGTCCTGAAAAGAACCTTTGTGGAACTAATAGTAACAGCAAGTCTTTAAAATTATCCTCACTGCCTGACACACTGCTTCCTGCCTGTCCCTATACAAATTGGCAAAAAAGAGTAGGCTGGAACGATTAGCTGGAACAGCTCTTTTGTGGACCTGATAGTAACAGCTAATGATGATGATGATGATGATGATGAAGAAAGACTAATCTGGCTGAGCTGTCCCTAAAATAGCAGCATACAGCGCTCTGTCCCTTTATCTAAACTGACAAAAGAAACTCAGGCTGCTGACCTAACACCTATACCAGTCCTGAAAAGAACTTTTGTGTACCAAATAGCTAGCGTTTTCTCTGTCCCTACTCCACACAGGATCCTTTCCCTACAGTGACAGAAGAAAGAATGTAAAATGGCCACCGGATCGGGTGTATTTATAGGTTAGGGGGAATGTCCAAGTGTCCATGAGCTGTCATGTCTCAATTGGTTGTCCTGTAACACATGATAAACGTGTCACGAAAGGTTAAAGTTCTTGTATACATTAAACACGTAAGTCCGCCGGGGCGAACGACGGAAAAAGGCGTTCGAACCCGCGGACGGCGAAAGTCGGAAATTCGCCGCGAAACGACCGCCGGGCGAAACGTTCGTCCATCACTAATGTTAAAAATAAAATGAAGAACATCATTGATGTTTTGGGGAGAGTGTGAAACACAAAAAACTATATAGGGTTTTATTTTTGCTATTTTAAACAAAAAAAATTGTATTTATCGAAATTACAAAATTTGGAAGATGCACAGAGTGTGTAAACATGCGCTATCTCCCATCATGGGGGATCAATGTACGTGTTTTGTGTAAAATGTCTGAGATGAAGGGGTTGCAGCCCCAAAGCATGTACATTGATCCCCCATGATGGGAGATAGCACATGTTGACACCTGTGTGCATCTTCCAAATTTGGATTTTTCAGGGGTGACACCCCATGTGATGAAGGCAATATCAGCCCCGTTTGTACATACTCATGTCTGATATTGTCTTCACTTTTCAAAGTTGAACTTTGTAAGTTCCTGTGTTCTGTATTTTACGGTTTGATACATGCCTGTTTACACAAAAACAACAAGTAAACTACATTTTTATTAAACTCTGTTTTTGATACACACAATTTCTTGGTTTGTTGTAAAAACCTTTTCGAAACGCACATGTGAATGTGCTTGTATTAAAAAGTTTAATTATCAACAATGTGTGGCTTCCTTTTTCATAAAATGTATTTGTAGTAAAATTTTAGTTTGTGCTGAGAAGGAGTGTGATTTTCTAAAGGCAGTTTCAGGTGTACTTTTGCAGTGCACTTGTAGTGCATAATGGATGTGCCTTTAGTAAAAAAACATCCACAGTGAGGTGTAAATTTGGACAATCATGCCATTTTCCTGCCATGGTGCTGAAAATGAGCACGATTTTGGTTAGTAATGTACTACATACATTAGTTACAAAAACAAGGTGTGTGTGTGTAGCAGACCCACAACATAAGATTATCTGAAGAAGAGACTGTCCCCTCATCTCGCTCTGAACTTGGGTTTGCACTGTTGGTGAAAAAGGCACAACTTGAAAAAAACTGGCAAAGTGGGAGGCCACAGTCTGCCATTCCTGTGGCGTTGAAGGACACTGTGTAGTGAAACAAGAACAAAAATTAGTAATTTGACAAATCAACATCGCAAGCAGATTAGACACCAACATTTTTGGACAAAATTAGTATAACATTTTGGGAACTGAGTATTTAAAGCCTAAAGTATAAGGTCCCCTTATGAGAGTAATCACCCCCCCATCCCCCCCCCCACCCCCCATCCCCCCCATCTGATGGGCCCTTGCTAAAAAATGAGGGGGGATGTTTTGGACAGGTAACCCTCTCCACTTGATTGAGAGCTGAATGCCTAAATAATGTGTGATACTTTGGGAAGCTCCTCCTTAGTTACACTATTGGCAGCCCACCGGACAGGTAAGAAGTGTCATAATCCCAAAAAGAAAACAAAATGGAAGCACATTTTGACATTCTGCTATTACATATCCAGATAATTAATATGTTTAAAAACAAAATAAAAATAGCATTTGAAAGTAATGAGGCAGGCCCTTGCACTACATGCTTAGGTTAATTCATCCATAAATGTGATCATCAAAAAGGTGGGTATAGTGTGTATTGGGTTTGGTAAAGTCATCAGATAGAGGATTGCTATCAGCTGAGCTAGCAGTTGGGGGGAGGGGGGTTCCTAATGAGTTTGGCACAACCCCAAAAATTTGAAAAATTTGACTCTGCATGAATTGAAGCACACACATCACATTTGTAGACATTATAGGGGGTGTTTAGGGAAAAGCAATACTATGGAGCTGACAAAAGACATTGGTAAGTGACTAGACTATAGTTTTATGGGCCAAGAAGAGCATGGTGGGGAAGTTAGTGAGGCAAATATGCCTGAGGACAAAGGGGCAGAGTATATGAATTAGAGCATATTGCAATGATGGTAATTAGGGAATGAGGAAAGAAATGCAAGACATTAGCAATCAAGAAATACATAGAATGTGATATTTAACCACTTGCCGCCCGCCCTATTACAAATAGACGGCGGCAAAGTGGTTTCATAATCCTAACCGGACGTCATATGACGTGATCAGGATTATGAGCCGCTGCGCGCCCCCGGGGGCGCGCATCGCGGCGATCGTTGTTGCGGGGTGTCAGTCTGACACCCGGCAACTACGATCTCGGTAAAGAGTCTCCGACGGAGACTCTTTACCAAGTGATCAGCCGTGTCCAATCACGGCTGATCACAGTGTAAATGGGAAGAGCCGGTGATCGGCTTTTCCTCACTCGCGTCTGTCAGACGCGAGTAGAGGAGAGCCGATCGGCTGCTCCTCTGACAGGGGGGGTCTGTGCTGATCGATTATCAGCACAGCCCCCCCGAGGATGCCCACACTGGACCACCAGGGATGCCACCAGACCACCAGGGATGCCCAGCAGAGGTAATCCTCCCTAGACCACCAGGGATGCCAGTCAGGCACAATGGATGCCAATCAGTGCCCATAATGGATGGCAATCAGTGCCCACAATGGGCATCACTGATTGGCATGCATTATTGTTTGGCACTGATTGGCATCCATTAGTACAGTATAACACCTGTGTTGCTAATGAGTGCCCATCTGTGCTGCTAATGAGTGCCCACGTGTGCCGCTAATGAGTGCCCACCTGTGCCACCTATCAGTGCCCACCTGTGCCGCCTATCAGTGCCCACCCATGCCCATCTGTGCCGCCTACCCATGCCCATCTGTGCCGCCTACCCATGCCCATCTGTGCCGCCCATCCATGCCAATCCGTGCCAGCTATCAGTGCCAATTTGTGCCACCTATCAGTGTCCATCCGTGTCGCCCATCCGTGTCGCCTATCCGTGTCGCCTATCAGTGTCGCCTATAAGTGCCGCCTATCAGTGCCGCCTATCAGTGTCCATCAATGCCACCTCATCAGTGCCACTTCATTGGTGCCCATCAGTGCCGCCTTATCAGTGCCCATCAGTGTAGCCCCATCAGTGCCCATCCGTGAAGGAGAAAACGTACTTATTTACAAAGTTTTGAAACTGAAACAAAAAAAAAACATTTTTTTTTTCAAAATTTTCGGTATTTTTTTATTTGTAGCACAAAAAATAAAAACCGCAGAGGTGATCAAATACCACCAAAAGAAAGCTCTATTTGTGGGAAAAAAATGATAAAAATTTCATTTGGGTACAGTGTAGCATGACCGCGCAATTGTCATTCAAAGTGCGACAGCGCTGAAAGCTCAAAATTGGTCTGGGCAGGAAGGTGTTTAAGTGCCCTGTATTGAAGTGGTTAAGGAGAAAACTTAGCTTCATATAGTCCTTCTGCAGGACCTGAATGATGGCAGAACAGGTCTCTGGAATAATGATCCCCAGAGCCTGGGGGAAGATGCCTGTAGAGAACTTGAGGTCCTGAAGGCTTCTCCCTGTCGCCAAGTAGCGCAATGTGGCGATGAGCCTCTGCTCCGGAGTGATGGCTTGCCGCATGCAGGTATCCTGCCTGCTGATATAAGGGGTCAGCAAAGCCAGCAGACGGTGAAAAACGGGGTCCGTCATCCGGAGATAATTCCTGAAATCATCAGGATTATTCTCGCGGATCTCACGGAGCAAAGGCATGTGCGAGAACTGGTCACACTGGCGCAACCAATTCTTGGTCCACAAACGCCTCCCCTCCCTGTTCATGGACCGGGCTTGTGTCAAAGTAAGAACCCCAACACGAAGCCCCTGCACAGCAAAAACTCTACGATGAGTACGTAGACGAAACATGGTTTGAAAACGGTCGGCTCTTCAGAAAGGACAACAGAAAGCACCGATAAACAGCAAGGCCTGAAAGAACGACCTGAATAACAGAAGCAAGCAGACAATAAGAAATGCCTTTCAAAGTGTACGATACCAAGATATAGTCCACAATGAGAAACAAATACTTACTGACTGCACGCACTGATTATCAGATACGCACACACAAGCACAAACCGAAGAGCAGTAGCGATCTGAATCACTAATCTGAAAAGCGCGAATCGTCTCTCACCAAACTTCTACTAACATGAGATCAGCAGAAGGAGACCAAAGGGTGCCGGATGTGGTGCTGAACTTCCCTTTTCTAGTCCCGCCATACACGGCTTACGTCACCGCGTTCTTGGCAACCGCAAAATCCGACAACTTGGTCCGACCGTGTGTATGCAACAGTTTCGGACTAAATCCGTAGGACAAAATCCGTCGGACAAAATCCAACGGATTTGGTTGTCAGAATGTCCGACCGTGTGTACAAGGGCTAAGACTCTGGCTCATGCTGTGCCCTAAGTCCATAAATAATTGTAGAGAGTGCTCCTGTTACAGGCTTATGGCGGAGTGTGGTCTCCCAAGACCTGCACCAGAATAAACACTGTGTTGGCACTGCTTGAGCCCTCCCTTCCTGGACATCAGAACTATTGTTTTGAATTTGGTTGAGATCCTCCGGATACCCAGGTGTTCCCCCTTTTATTGTGGTCCCCCCCCCATATGCTCTTTGTCAGATGTCGGCTGTGGTGTACGCGGGGTAAGCCCCCTCTCGTACTTCCCATGTTGGTTCACGTTCCTCGCGTAGGCCCGGGCCCTGATGGGTTCACCAAATCTTTAGCATGTTTGCTCCTTTACTGTTAGACCATGCATAGGTATTTTAATTCTCTGGTGAAGTGTAACCTGATTCCCCCAGAGGCACTGTTGGTGCATATCTTGGTGATACTGAAAGAAGGTAAAGTCCCTGCTGGCCTCTAAAGCTACCGTCCCATATCCTTATTAACCACTTCCCGACCAGCGCACGACGATATACGTCGACAGAATGGCACGGGCAGGCATATTGGCGTACAGGTACGTCCAATATTCGATGCCGCCCTGCCATCGGGAGCGCGCCGGCGGCGGCGCGCTCCCGCGCTGGTCGGGACCCCCGTGAGTCCGGTCGCGGGACCCGCGGACTCGATCGCCGCGGGCACCCCCGCGATCGTCTCACGGAGCGGCCGAATGGAGGAAATGCTGTGTAAACAACATTTTTCCATTCTGCCTAGCAACTAGTGACGCTGATCTCTGCTCCATGTGATTGGAGCAGAGATCAGTGTACACTAAATGAAAGCCCAACCCCCCCACAGTTAGTAACACACCCCTAGGAACACTTAACCCCTACACTGCCACCTACTGGTTAACCCTTTCACTGCCAGTGTCATTTACACAGGAATCACTGCATTTATATAGCAGTGATTACTGTATAAATGACAATGGTCCCAAAAATGTGTCAAAAATATCCGATGGGTCCCCAACAATGTCGCAGTCACAATAAAAATCGCAGATCGCCGCCATTACTAGTAAAAAAAAAAATAATAAAAAATTATTAATAAAAATGCTATAAAACTATCCCTATTTTGTAAACGCTATAACTTTTGCGCAAACCAATCAATAATCGCTTATTGCGATTTTTTTTACCAAAAATATGTAGAAGAATACATATCGGCCTAAATTGAGGGAAAATTTTTTTTTTATATATATATTTTTGGGGGATATTTATTATAACAAAAAGTAAAAAATAATGCGTTCTTTTCAAAATTGTCGCTCTATTTTTGTTTATAGCGCAAAAAATAAAAACCGCAGGGGTGATCAAATACCACCAAAAGAAAGCTCTATTTGTGGGAAAAAAAGGACGTCAATTTTGTTTGGGAGCCACGTCGCACGGCCGCGCAATTGTCAGTTAAAGCGACGCAGTGCCGAATCTCAAAAAGTGGTCTGGTCTTTGACCAGCAAATTGGTCCGGTCTGAAAGTGGTTAAACATGGATAATAAAATCCTGGCAAAAATTCTAGCGAACCGATTGAAGTATCTCTTGCCCCACATTATCCATCCCGACTGGACAGGATTCATTACAGGCTGCGAAGTCAAAGACAACTCTGTTAGAGCATTCCAACTCATACAATGATCTTGAAACTGTCAGGAATCTTCTCCGTATTTGATTTTGTCAATGGACGCAGAAAAAATGTTTGATCGCATTGGCTGGTTTTATCTTAGAGCGGTGCTAGAGAATTTTGGACTGGGGCCACATATGCTAACCTGTATTTTGGCCCTTTATTTTGCCCCTAGTGCAGAGGTTAAAGTTAACTGACTCTTCTCCTCCAGGTTCTCGATCAGGAATGGCACGAAACAGGGGGGGCCCCTTTCGCAACCTTTCCTATTATTTATGAGGAAAGGTTGCAAGCACTGAACTTCTTCTCTCTGGAGAAGAGCCGCTTGAGAGGGGATATGATTTCAATATACAAATACCATACTGGTGACCCCACAATAGGGATAAAACTTTTTTGCAGAAGAGAGTTTAACAAAACATGTGGCCACGCATTAGAATTAGAAGAAAAGAGGTTTAACCTTAAACTACTGAGAGGGTTCTTTACTGTAAGAGCGGCAAGGATGTGGAATTCCCTTCCACAGGTGGTGGTCTCAGCAGGGAGCATCGATAGTTTCAAAAAACTAGATAGATTAGATGAACGACCACAACATACAGGCATATACAATGTAATACTGACATATAATCACACACATAGGTTGGACTTGATGGACTTGTGTCTTTTTTCAACCTTACCTATTATGTAACTATGTAATAGGGATGAGCCGAACACCCCCCCGGTTCGGTTCGCACCAGAACTTTCGAACGGACCCCAAATTCGTACGAACTTTAGAACCCCATTGAAGTCTATGGGACTCGAACGTTCGAAATTAAAAGTGCTAATTTTAACGGCTAATATGCAAGATACTGTCCTAAAAAGGGTTTGGGGACCTGGCTCCTGCCCCAGGGGACATGGGTCAATGCCTAAAATGTTTTTAAAAATGTCCGTTTTGGCGGGAGCACTGATTTTAATGACGATTAAAGTGAAAAAAAAAAGTGAAATATTCCTTTAAATATGGTGCCTGGGGGGTGTCTGTAGTATGCCTGTGAAGTGCCACGTGTTTCCCGTGTTTAGAACAGTCCCTGCACAAAATGACATTAAACGGAAATAAGATCATTGAAAACTGCTTGCGGTTTTAATGTTATATCTGGTTCCTGCAATATGGTTGAAAATCATTGAGAAAAATGGCATGGGTAGCTGTCAGGGAAGTAGGCGCAATCTCACGAGGTACGTTCGTGTTAACGCGCGTCAGCGCCTACGGAAGCGCAAGGTAGTTCCAAGACGAACGGCCGACGCTACGTCTGACCAGGCGGGCGTACGCGGTGATGATACGAACGCACAACGTACTCGACGTAGCCGTACGATCACCTCGACGCGCTCACGACGTGACCTGGGCACCTCGCCTATTTAAACGTTTGCCTGACAGTGCTGCATCGCTGGATTATCGTCAGCTCCCCTGTGTACCTGTGTCCGTGATTTCTGCTATCTGATCTCCTGTGTACCGACCCGGCTTGCTCGACCTGCTCCTGTTGTTCTCCTGGCTCTTACCCCTGGCTTGTACCCGACGTTCCTTGTCAGCTCCCTGCACCCGATCCCGGCTTGGCTTGACTCCTCTTCTGGACTTCTGCTGCTCCGCTCTTGGACTTCCTAGCACGGTTGCCCCCAGAGACTTGTTTACCCGGCTCTTGTCCTCTGCTGCTGCTACCTGGCAACCTGTGCTACTGTGGGCACTGCATCCCTGTGTCATCTTCAGGGTTGTGCTGCACTCGGCCGCAAGGGGAGCCCTCTCAGCATCTCGGCCTCACTCCTGATCGTGACAGTATAATCCAGCCATGTCAGAGGCCGACAGAGGTGACTCCCCAATGGAGGCCATTTTACAAGAAGTTAAGGCCCTTACTCCGGCTATTCAGGAGCTCCAAGAAAGATATCTCTGGCTGAAGGAACACCTGCAGCACTCTCTTGAACCGCCCACCTCCTCTGGTCAAGTTCCTGCTTTCGTAACTTCAACCTCTCCAGAACCACGAGTCCCAGCCCCAGAGCGCTTTTATGGGGACCGAAGGAAATTCAGATCCTTCAAGAACTCATGTTTTCTTTACTTCTCCCTGCAACCTCAGACCTTTTCTTCAGAAGCAACCAAGGTGGGGTTCACCATTTCACTGTTGAGGGATAGGGATGAGCTTCGTGTTCGAGTCGAACGTACGTTCGACTCGAACATTGGCTGTTCGTCCGTTCGGCGAAGTCCGAACATTTTGGTCCGTTCGCGCCAAATTCGTGTGGCGCTCACGGCCCACAATGCACTGCGATGGCGCAGTGCATTGCTGGCTCATGATTGGCCAAGCATGCACTGTGACCCCGCATGCTTGGCCAATCACAGCGACAGCAGCGAGGAGAGCCATGATTGGCCACAGGCAGGATGCCTGTGGCCAATCATAGCTCAGGCTGTGTAGTGCACGCCCCACACTATATAAGGCCGCCAGCGCGGCGGCCTTGTGTAGTGTGTTGGCGTCTGAAGCAGTGGGTGTTCTGTGTACCTTCAACACAGTACACACCGATCGTTTTCGGCCGATTTTCAATCTTGCTGTTGTGTAGTGGTTATTGTCTGCGTGCCCTGCGTGCTCTGTACCCAGTACATACCGCTATATCCACCTACATAGCTGTTCTCTATTTGAGCCCACTTGCCACCTGCAGGAGTTATTGGAAGTTGTGTGTGCCTCCAGCACAGCACAGTATACATCTGTATATACCCCTTTATCTCTGGTGTTCTCTGGTTATTGTCTGCGTGCCCTGACCGCAGTATACACCGCTATATTCACCTCACCTATATAGCTAGTGATCTATCTTTTATAATAGAGCTTGCAGTCAGTAGTGTTAGGAGATAGTGCGTGCTGTCTGCGTGCTCTGTAACCAGTACATACCGCTATATCCACCTACATAGCTCTTCTCTATTTGAGACCACTTGCCATCTGCAGGAGTTATTGGAAGTTGTGTGTGCCTCCAGCACAGCACAGTATACATCTGTATATACCCCTTTATCTCTGGTGTTCTAAAATAAAGGCATCTGCAGGAGTTAGTGGGTGTTGTGTGCCTCTAGCACAATATACACTACCCAACTGCTTTTTTACCCAACTCCCTTCAGGCCATTACCATGTCTGGAAGGCCAGCAAGGAGAGGCAGACAGGCGCGAGCCGATAAAAGAGGGCAAGCAGGCTCTGTGTCTAGAGACAACAGTGCTGGTCGTGGACGCGGTGCATTGTCATCAGCACGTGGCCATGGGACACGCTTGTCCTTCTTTTCGGCAGCTGGACATGTTGAACCGCAACATGCCAACGACTTGGTAGAGTGGATGACCAAGCCCTCTTCATCCACCTCATCCTCTCTCACCCAGTCTCAGGGTACTAGCAAAGCAGCTGCCAACGCATCATCTTCCCTCCTCTCAATGTCATCATCAGTGACTCCTTCCCTAGACCCACCACGTCCTCCTGAGGAGTCTCCTGAACTCTTTGAGCACAGTGTTGGGTACATGCTCCAGGAGGATGCCCAGTGTTTTGTGGGCTCTGATGATGACACTCAGCTAGAGGAAGGCAGTAGCGTGAGCGCAGAGAGAGGGGATGCTCAAGAAGGACAGCAATCTGACAGTCATGTTCCACAAGCTGCAGCATACTGCCAGGTTTGCTACAGCGATGAAGAGGGAGGGGATGATGAGGGCACTGACTCCACGTGGGTGCCTGGAAGGAGAGAGGAGGAGGAGGAGGAGGCACATGTCCAACGAGGCAGGATGCCCTCCGGGGGCCAGCTTAGGGGCAGCACACCGACTGAATCACACCGCAGAGCTCCGCCTGTGCAGAGCGCTGCCTCTGCGCGTTATTCTAAAAGTTCTTTGGTGTGGGCCTTTTTTGAGACGAGTGCATCAGATCGCACCGCTGCTATTTGCAACATATGTCTCAAGTGTATCTCACGTGGCCAAAACATCAGCCGCTTGGGCACCACATGCTTGACCAGACATATGTTGACCTGCCATGCAGCTCGTTGGCAAGCGTACCTCAAAGACCCACACCAAAGAACAAAGCGGACCTCTCCTTGCTCCTCATCAGCTGGCATCTCCAACCCCACTAGACCTTCAGTCCTCTCTGAAACCTGCTCTGAGAGGAATGAAGGTGTAGAATTAGGTGTGTCACAGCCAAGTGCTTCCGGGAACTCTCCTAGCGGTACACCCACGTCCGATTATAGCAGGCAAATGTCCCTGCCCCAGCTGCTGGACCGGCGAAAGAAGTTCACTCCCAGCCATCCACATGCCCAGCGGTTGAATGCTAGCTTGGCTAAATTGCTAGCACTTCAACTGCTGCCTTTTCAGTTGGTAGACTCGGCCCCCTTCCGTGAGTTTGTACAATGTGCGGTTCCTCAGTGGCAGGTCCCCAAACGCCACTTTTTCTCACGGAAGGCGATTCCGGCTCTCTACTGGCATGTGGAAGGCAATGTCCTTGCCTCGCTGGACAGGGCGGTCAGCGGTAAGGTGCATATTACCGCTGACTCATGGTCCAGCAGGCATGGACAGGGACGTTACCTGTCTTTCACGGCCCATTGGGTCACTCTTCTGGCAGCTAGGAAGGATGCAGGACAAGGTGCAGTAGTGTTGGAGGTTGTTCCGCCACCACGCCTCCAAAATGCTACTATTGGTTGTGACACACCTCTCTCCTCCACCCCCTCCTCTTCTTCTTCCTCCATGGCCTCTTCCGGTGCTCTGTCCTCAGAACCAGCGGTGCTCCGTAGGCATTCCAGGGGCTACGCAAGTACGCAGGCAAAACGATGCCATGCCGTGCTTGCGCTGGTTTGTTTGGGGGACAGGAGCCACACTGGGTTGGATGTTTTGTCAGCTCTGCAGGGGCAGGCCGAGAGGTGGTTGACGCCACGCCAGCTTAAGCCAGGAATGGTGGTTTGCGACAATGGCACCAACCTCCTCTCCGCCCTCCGACAGGGACAACTGACCCATGTGCCCTGTGTAGCTCACGTCCTTAACCTGGTGGTGCAGCGGTTCTTGGGCAGGTACCCCGGCTTACAGGATGTCCTGAAGCAGGCCAGGAAAGTCTGTGTGCATTTCCGCCGATCATTTAATGCCTGTGCTCGGCTGGCTGAGCTCCAAAAGGAGTTGAACCTGCCCAAGAACCGCCTTATATGTGACATGCCCACCAGATGGAACTCAACATTGGCCATGCTGCAGCGGCTGCACACGCAGCAGAGGGCCATCAATGAGTAGCTGTGCGACTACGGCACCAGGACAGGGTCAGGGGAGCTTGGTTTTTTCTCACCACGCCAGTGGGGCATGATCAGGGATGCATGCACTGTCCTGTCACCGTTTGAGGAGGCCACAAGGATGGTGAGCAGTGCATGCATCAGTGACACTGTACCTCTTGTCCACCTCTTGGAGCATACGCTGAGTGGAATAATGGACAGGGCACTTGAGGCAGAACAGAGGCAGGAAGAGGAGGACTTCCTTGCCTCTCAAGGCCCCCTTTATCCAGACAGTGTTCCTGCTGTGCCACCCATCACACAGGAAGAGGATGAGGAGGAGAAAGAGGAGGAGGAGGATGATTGTGTCAGCATGGAGGTGGAGGCTGGCACTCAGCATCAGCAGCAGCAGCAGCAGTCTTGTAGGGATGATTTACAGTCCCAAGAAACACGTGGACTTGTACGTGGCTGGGAGGAGGTAGCTGTGGATCATGTTGTCCTTAGTGACCCAGAGGACTCCGGACCGAATGCCTCAGCTAACCTACGCTGCATGGCCTCCCTGATCCTGCAAAGCCTGCGGAAGGATCCTCGTATTCTTCGGATCAAGGAGAGGGACCATTACTGGCTGGCCACTCTCCTTGATCCACGGTAAAAGGGTAAGGTTGCCGACCTTATCTTGCCATCGCAGAGGGAGCAGAGGATGAGACATCTCCGGGAGGCCTTGCAGAAAGGTCTGTGCAATGCGTTCCCAGAGACTGGGAGGTTACAAACTCCTGGTCCTGGACAACGTGTTGCTGAGGCATCGGTCAGAAGGAGCGGTGGAGAAGGTGGCCGTCTGACTGATGCTTTCAGACAATTTTTTAGTCCGCAGCCCCAAGGTATGATTGGTTCCAGCACCCATCGCCAGCGTCTGATTTACATGGTGCAGGAATACCTAGGGGCAAGGTCAGACTTGGACACCTTTCCCACCGAAAATCCTCTGGCTTACTGGGTCTTGAGGATGGATCACTGACCAGAGCTTGCACAGTATGCAATTGAGCTACTGGCCTGTCCTGCATCCAGCGTTCTTTCGGAACGCACCTTCAATGCTGCTGGTGGCTTTGTTACCGATCACAGGGTGCGCCTGTCCATCGAATCAGTTGATCGACTGACCTTCATCAAGATGAATCAGTCTTGGATCACCCACAGCTACCAAGCACCTGAAGCTGATGTAACAGAATAATTTTTTTTGAAATATCACATCCCTTCAAGACTGCCTATGCTGATGCTGAGTGACTGTCCTGTTATGTTGATTGTCTATCCTCTTCCTCCTCCGCTGATATGTTGGAAGAACATTTCTGGTTCTGGTTGATGCCATCAGCCCAATTTTTCTGCCCCTGTTTAACAGGGGCATTTAAGTACAATTTTTGATGCAATGCTTTGCAGCAGGGCTAATTCCTGCAATCAAACAAGAGTATATGGCAGAGGTTGCAGTGTGGTGGCACCAGCACCAGTGCCTAAGGCCCAATTTTTCTGCCCCTGTTTAACAGGGGCGTTTAAGTACAATTTTTGATGCAATCCTTTGCAGCAGGGCTAATTCCTGCAATAAAACTAGAGTATATGGCAGAGGTTGCAGTGTGGTGGCACCAGCACCAGTGCCTAAGGCCCAATTTTTCTGCCCCTGTTTAACAGGGGCGTTTAAGTACAATTTTTGATGCAATGCTTTGCAGCAGGGCTAATTCCTGCAATAAAACTAGAGTATATGGCAGAGGTTGCAGTGTGGTGGCACCAGCACCAGTGCCTAAGGCCCAATTTTTCTGCCCCTGTTTAACAGGGGCGTTTAAGTACAATTTTTGATGCAATGCTTTGCAGCAGGGCTAATTCCTGCAATAAAACTAGAGTATATGGCAGAGGTTGCAGTGTGGTGGCACCAGCACCAGTGCCTAAGGCCCAATTTTTCTGCCCCTGTTTAACAGGGCGTTTAATTACAATTTTTGATGCAATGCTTTGCAGCAGGGCTAATTCCTGCAATAAAACTAGAGTATATGGCAGAGGTTGCAGTGTGGTGGCACCAGCACCAGTGCCTAAGGCCCAATTTTTCTGCCCCTGTTTAACAGGGGCGTTTAAGTACAATTTTTGATGCAATGCTTTGCAGCAGGGCTAATTCCTGCAATAAAACTAGAGTATATGGAAGAGGTTGCAGTGTGGTGGCACCAGCAGCAGTGCCTAAGGCCAAATTTTTCTGCCCCTGTTTAACAGGGACATGTAATTACAATTCTTGATATAATATTTCACAGGAGGGCCCCTTCCTGTGCCCACCCAGAGTAACTGTGAGGACCAGCACCACAACCACCAAAGGTCAATTTTTCTACCACTGTTCAACAATGGCATGTAATTACAATTCTTGATATAATCGTTCACAGCAGGGCGCTCCAGCGCCCAGCAAGAGTCACTTTGAGGGCTTACAATGTTGTGACAAAACCAACACCTTGTTCCGCCATTTCTGCAGAGCATATAGGGCAGGCCCCTACTTTCAAACATCCAATTTACAAACATCTCCTACTTGCAAACGGAAGGAGACAACAGCAAGTGAGATGAAAAAAGATGGACGACAAAACAAATTATACAGGGGTGATAACCCTTCCCTATGTTTTCCAAAAAGCTTAAAAATAGTTTTTTTGACTGGAGCTACACTTTAAAAATGTACCAGTTGAAAATTACAAACAGATTCAACTTAACACAACAAACCTACACAGTCCCTGTCTTGTTTGCACCGCCTGTATACTGCTGTTCTGAGTATATAGGGCCTGGGGGCCACACGCATTTCCTTTTTTTAATATGGGTACAGGGTTCCCCTTAATATGCGTACAAGACCCAAATAGGCTGGTAATGGGCAGGGAGGGCTACCCATGCCATTTTTCTCAATGATTTTCAACCATATTGCAGGAACCAGATATAACATTAAAACCGCAAGCAGTTTTAAATGGTGTTATTTCCGTTTAATGTCATTTTGTGCAGGGACTGTTCTAAACACGGGAAACACGTGGCACTTCACAGGCATACTACAGACACCCCCCAGGCACCATATTTAAAGGAATATTTCACTTTTATTTTTCACTTTAATCGTCATTAAAATCAGTGCTCCCGCCAAAACGGCCATTTTTAAAAACATTTTAGGCATTGACCCATGTCCCCTGGGGCAGGAGCCAGGTCCCCAAACCCTTTTTAGGACAGTATCTTGCATATTAGCCGTTAAAATAAGCACTTTTCATTTCGAACGTTCGAGTCCCATAGACTTCAATGGGGTTCTAACGTTCGTACGAATTTGGGGTCCGTTCGAAAGTTCTGGTGCGAACCGAACCGGGGGGTGTTCGGCTCATCCCTATTGAGGGACGATCCCCAGACGTGGGCCCATGGCCTGCTGGAGCATTGCAGCCCTTCTGTGAATACTTTGGATCAGTTCTTCAAGGCTATGGCACGCCTATATGATGACCCTTTTCGGACAGCAACAGCTGAAGCAACCTTGTACGCCCTTTGCCAGGGTGAGCGGCCTGCGGAGGACTATACAGTGGAATTCCGTACATGGAGCTCTGATTCCGGCTGGAATGAAGCAGCACTGAGATATCAATATCGGGTGGGGTTGTCTGAAGCCCTCAAAGACGAGATTAGAGGTTCCCTCTACCCTTGAGGATCTTATCCTACTCACTATCCAGCTCGACAGGCGTCTACGGGAGCGCCAGTCTGAACGCGCTCGGATTCCTTGTTCTATCCAGGCTCCACCTTCGGCTCGCCCAGCAGTAACCTCCGTTCCGAAGGGCATGCCCCATCCCGCTTTAACCTCCGAAGAGAGACTTCATCGCCGACAGGCACACCTTTGTTTCTATTGTGGGGAATCAGGACATTTCATTAACAACTGCCCCACAAGACCAAGTAAACCAGTCCTCTGCACTCCATTTCACCTTCAGGTAGCGAAGTCGGCTTCGGCCCATATCACCCTTCCGGTCACGTTGATGGTGGCAGGTAAAGGAGTTCTTCTACAGGCAATAATTGACTCCGGAGCCTGTAGCTGCTTCCTGGACTTAACCCTGGCTAATAGTCTGGCTCTTCCACTTAACCTCAAGAAGCAGAGATTGACTGTCCATCTGGCCGATGGCTCCTTACCATGTCACCAGGGAAACAATACCCATCCTGGCGATCACCGATTCAGGTCATCGGGAATTCCTTAAATTCGATGTTCGATGTTCTGAGTTCTCCGATGTTCCCCGTTATCCTAAGGATTCCTTGGCTACAGGCACACAACCCCCGGATCGATTGGCTCAAGAAGGTGGTATCCTTCACATCTGCCTATTGCCAACAACATTGCCTGGATTCCGAATCCCATGACTTGCCCAGTTGTCTGACCGTACAACACGTACCCAGTCCAGTTCCTCACATACCAGCAGTCTACCAGGAATTTAGAGATGTGTTTGACAAGAAGAAAGCCGATACCCTACCTCCACACCGCCCCTATGACTGCCCCATCGAGTTATTACCCGGGGCTCCCATTCCCTTTGGCCGGATATTTCCCCTTTCTGAGACTAAACTTGAGGCCCTGAGACAATACATAGATGAGAACCTGGCCAAAGGATTCATTCGTCCCTCTTCATCCCCTGTCGGTGCCGGCATCTTTTTTGTGGAAAAAAAGGACAAGACTTTAAGACCATGTGTGGACTACAGGGAATTAAATAATATTACCCTTAAAAACCGCTACCCACTTCTGCTCATCCCCGAACTCTTCCAAAGATTCCACACCTCACGTATCTTCACCAAACTTGATCTACGTGGGGCTTACAACCTTGTCCGTATCCGGGAGGGGGACGAGTGGAAGACCGCATTCAGAACGAGATTCGGGCATTTCTAGTATTTAGTCATGCCCTTTGGACTATGTAATGCCCCGGCAACCTTTCAGCATTTCATTAATGATATCTTCCGGGAGCATTTAGACCACTTTGTTGTCGCTTATCTTGACGACATTCTTATTTTTTCAACCTCTCTGGAACTTCACAGGGTACATGTTAAGAAGGTACTATGTATTCTTAGAACACATGGGTTATATGTTAAAGCCGAGAAGTGTGATTTCGAAAAGGAATCCATTCATTTCTTGGGACTCATCAT
This sequence comes from Lithobates pipiens, assembly GCF_037356315.1. Classification (NCBI taxonomy): domain Eukaryota; kingdom Metazoa; phylum Chordata; class Amphibia; order Anura; family Ranidae; genus Lithobates; species Lithobates pipiens. Next base: position 481,541,407 of record NW_027507903.1, on the reverse strand, counting down.
TACCACAGGTGGAATTGCCATGGACCCGCAGAAAGTGAAGTCTATCCTGGATTGGCCCGCTCCTTCTGACAAAAAGAGTGTTCAGAGATTCATCGGGTTTGCAAACTTTTACCGAAGATTCATAAGGAGCTTCTCCACCATTGTAGCCCCCATCACTCAGACCACTCGTCAACACACCAAGTTCCATTGGTCCCCAGCAGCGCAGTCCGCCTTTGACCAGCTCAAGACCCTCTTTACCACTGCGCCAATCCTGCAGCATCCAGATCCCGCCTTGCCCTACGTGCTGGAAGTTGACGCCTCAGAGGTGGCCACGGGGGCGATTTTATCTCAACGTCAAGGTTCCAAGGCATTACTGCATCCCGTAGCCTTTTTCTCTCGAAAAATGAGTTCCCCAGAGAGGAACTACGATGTGGGGGATCGGGAACTTCTAGCAATTAAAACCACTCTTGAAGAATGGAGGTATCTCCTGGAAGGTGCCGCTCACCCCATCCTAATTTTTACTGACCATAAGAACTTAGAGTACCTCCGCACAGCCAAACGTCTGAGACCCCGACAGGCCCGATGGGCTTTGTTCTTTTCAAGGTTTAATTTCCACATAACCTATCGCCCAGGATCTAAGAACAGCAAAGCGGATGCTTTATCCCGGATGTTTCCTGATACCCCGGAAGGAGTCCCACCCAGTACAATTTTGTCCCCCCAAAATTTCTTACTGATTCAACCGGATCTAAGGTCTTCATCGAGCAGGCCTCTAGTCAGTGTACGGAAACTGAAGTTTCTTCCCTGAGAAGCCAAGGAGGGCTTCTATGGCATCGGGACAAGATTTTTGTTCCCCGGCAAGCCAGGTTACTGGTATTAAAGACTTTCCATGACCACCAACTAGCAGGCCACTTTGGAGTCCGGAAGACGATTGACCTTGTGCAGCGGTCCTTATGGTGGCCTACTTTAAGGGCAGACTGTAAAGAATACGTTGACTCCTGTACCATCTGCCAACGTAACAAGGGATCTAACGCCAGACCCTGGGGCCTGTTAAGGCCACTGCCAGTCCCGGAGAAACCATGGAAAGAAATTTCCATGGATTCTATTGTAGAATTACCTCCCTCTGAAGGGTTTACGACCATCTTGGTGGTAGTAGACCGCCTGTCCAAGATGGAGCATTTTTTGCCATTAAAAGGGACTCCCTCTGCCTTGGATACGGCAAAAACTTTTATAAAGGAAATTGTCCGATTACACGGGGTACCTGACAGCATCGTATCGGACAGAGGGGTACAATTCACCTCCAGGTTTTGGAAAGAACTTTGTAAATTACTCTCGATTGGAATATGTTTGTCCTCAGCCTATCACCCACAGAGCAACAGTCAAACTGAAAGAACCAACCAGACGTTGGAACAGTACCTGCGATGCTTCTGTTCCTTTTCCCAGGATGATTGGGTTTCCTTGTTACCTTGTGCAGAATTTGCCTATAACAACTCAGTGCACGCCTCTACCAACCAATCACCTTTCTGGGCAAACTACGGATTCCACCCCTCATTTCTGCCTAATACCATCCCTGAATCCTCTGTCCCGGCAGTTCAAGACAGAGTAAACCTCATTCAAGCAAACTACCAAATACTCCAAGATACCATGAAGAAGGCTCAGGAGGCGTACAAAAGACAGTACGATAAAAGGAAGAGAGTTAACCCTACCTTCAAGACAGGGGACAAGGTGTGGCTTTCAACAGCAAATCTTAAACTGCCATGTCCATCCCGGAAATTGGGACCTAAATTCCTGGGTCCTTTTGAGATTAAACGGGAGATAAATCCCGTAGCATTTGAACTTGTTTTGCCTGAATCTTTTAAAATCCATCCTGTATTTCATGTTTCTCTTCTTAAACGTGTTACCTTCAGTCCCTTTTCAGGAAGAGAAGAAGTGCCCCTGCCTCCAGTTCAGGTTGGTGAAGAAACTGAATATGAAGTTGAGTCTATCCTTGACTGTCGTCGGAGAGGTAGGACTATACAGTTTTTAATCAAATGGAAGGGGTATTCTGCTGAAGAGAACTCTTGGGAACCTGCAAGTTATGTACATGCTCCTAGGCTTATACACAGGTTCCGCAGCCGTTATCCTGAAAAATGGGCTCGTTTGGGCATCCGGAGGCTGCCCCTTGGGGGGAGGCACTGTCAGGGAAGTAGGCGCAATCTCACGAGGTACGTTCGTGTTAACGCGCATCAGCGCCTACGGAAGCGCAAGGTAGTTCCAAGACGAACGGCCGACGCTACGTCTGACCAGGCGTACGCGGTGATGATACGAACGCACAACGTACTCGACGTAGCCGTACGATCGCCTCGACGCGCTCACGACGTGACCTGGGCACCTCGCCTATTTAAACGTTCACCTGACAGTGCTGCATCGCTGGATTATCGTCAGCTCCCCTGTGTACCTGTGTCCGTGATTTCTGCTATCTGATCTCCTGTGTACCGACCCGGCTTTCTCGACCTGCTCCTGTTGTTCTCCTGGCTCTTACCCCTGGCTTGTACCCGACGTTCCTTGTCAGCTCCCTGCACCCGATCCCGGCTTGGCTTGACTCCTCTTCTGGACTTCTGCTGCTCCGCTCTTGGACTTCCTAGCACGGTTGCCCCCAGAGACTTGTTTACCCGGCTCTTGTCCTCTGCTGCTGCTACCTGGCAACCTGTGCTACTGTGGGCACTGCATCCCTGTGTCATCTTCAGGGTTGTGCTGCACTCGGCCGCAAGGGGAGCCCTCTCAGCATCTCGGCCTCACTCCTGATCGTGACAGTAGCCCTCCCTGCCCATTACCAGCCCCTTTGGGTCTTGTACGCATATTAAGGGGAACCCCGTACCCATATTTAAAAAAGGAAATGCGTGTGGCCCTCAGGCCCTATATACTCAGAACAGCAGTATACAGGCGTGCAAACAAGACAGGGACTGTGTAGGTTTGTTGTGTTAAGTTGAATCTGTTTGTAATTTTCAACTGGTACATTTTTAAAGTGTATCTCCAGTCAAAAAAAAATATTTTTAAGCTTTTTGGAAAACATAGGGAAGGGTTATCACCCCTGTATAATTTGTTTTGTCGTACATCTTTTTTCATCTCACTTGCTGTTGTCTCCTTCCGTTTGCAAGTAGGAGATGTTTGTAAGTTGGATGTTTGAAAGTAGGGGCCTGCCCTATATGCTCTGCAGAAATGGCGGAACAAGGTGTTGGTTTTGCCACAACATTGTAAGCCCTCAAAGTGACTCTTGGTGGGCGCTGGAGCGCCCTGCTGTGAACGATTATATCAAGAATTGTAATTACATGCCATTGTTCAACAGTGGTAGAAAAATTGACCTTTGGTGGTTGTGGTGCTGGTGGCACAACACTATAAGTCCTCACAGTTACTCTGGGTGGGCACAGGAACGGGCCCTCCTGTGAAATATTATATCAAAAATTGTAATTAAATGCCCCTGTTAAACAGGGGCAGAAAAATTGGGCCTTAGGCACTGGTGCTGGTGCCACGACACTGCAACCTCTCCCATATACTCTAGTTTTATTGCAGGAATTAGCCCTGCTGCAAAGCATTGCATCAAAAATTGTAATTAAACGCCCCTGTTAAACAGGGGCAGAAAAATTGGGCCTTAGGCACTAGTGCTGGTGCCACCACACTGCAACCTCTCCCATATACTCTAGTTTTATTGCAGGAATTAGACCTACTGCAAAGCATTGCATCAAAAATTGTAATTAAATGCCCCTGTTAAACAGGGGCAGAAAAATTGGGCCTTAGGCACTGGTGCTGGTGCCACGACACTGCATCCTCTCCCATATACTCTAGTTTTATTGCAGGAATTAGCCCTGCTGCAAAGCATTGCATCAAAAATTGTAATTAAACGCCCCTGTTAAACAGGGGCAGAAAAATTGGGCCTTAGGCACTGGTGCCACGACACTGCAACCTCTCCCATATACTCTAGTTTTATTGCAGGAATTAGCCCTGCTGCAAAGCATTGCATCAAAAATTGTAATTAAACGCCCCTGTTAAACAGGGGCAGAAAAATTGGGCCTTAGGCCCTGGTGCTGGTGCCATGACACTGCAACCTCTCCCATATACTCTAGTTTTATTTCAGGAATTAGCCCTGCTGAAAAGCATTGCATCAAAAATTGTAATTAAACGCCCCTGTTAAACAGGGGCAGAAAAATTGGGCTGATGGCATCACCCAGAACCAGAAATGTTCTTCCAACATATCAGCGGAGGAGTAAGAGAATAGACAATCAACATAACAGGACAGCATAGGCAGTCTTGAAGGGATGTGATATTTCCAAAAAAATTATTCGGTTACATCAGCTTCAGGTGCTTGGTAGCTGTGGGTTATCCAAGACTGATTCATCTTGATGAAGGTCGGTCGATCAACTGATTCGGTGGACAGGCGCACCCTGTGATCGGTAACAAAGCCACCAGCAGCACTGAAGGTGCGTTCCGAAAGAACGTTGGATGCAGGACAGGCCAGTAGCTCAATTGCATACTGTGCAAGCTCTGGCCAGTGATCCATCCTCAAGACCCAGTAAGCCAGAGGATTTTCGGTGGGAAAGGTGTCCAAGTCTGACCTTGCCCCTAGGTATTCCTGCACCATGTAAATCAGACGCTGGCGATGGTTGCTGGAACCGATCATACCTTGGGGCTGCGGACTAAAAAATTGTCTGAAAGCATCAGTCAGACGGCCACCTTCTCCACCGCTCCTTCTGACCGATGACTCAGCAACACGTTGTCCAGGACCAGGAGTTTGTAACCTCCCAGTCTCTGGGAACGCGTTGCACAGACCTTTCTGCAAGGCCTCCCGGAGATGTCTCATCCTCTGCTCCCTCTGCGATGGCAAGATAAGGTCGGCAACCTTACCCTTGTACCGTGGATCAAGGAGAGTGGCCAGCCAGTAATGGTCCCTCTCCTTGATCCGAAGAATACGAGGATCCTTCCGCAGGCTTTGCAGGATCAGGGAGGCCATGCAGCGTAGGTTAGCTGAGGCATTCGGTCTGGAGTCCTCTGGGTCATTAAGGACAACATGATCCGCAGCTACCTCCTCCCAGCCACGTACAAGTCCACGGGTTTCTTGGGACTGTAAATCATCCCTACAAGACTGCTGCTGTTGATGCTGAGTGCCAGCCTCCACCTCCATGCTGACACAATCATCCTCCTCCTCCTCATCCTCTTCCTGTGTGATGGGTGGCACAGCAGGAACACTGTCTGGATAAAGGGGGCCTTGAGAGGCAAGGAAGTCCTCCTCTTCCTGCCTCTGTTCTGCCTCAAGTGCCCTGTCCATTATTCCACGCAGCGTATGCTCCAAGAGGTGGACAAGAGGTACAGTGTCACTGATGCATGCACTGCTCACCATCCTTGTGGCCTCCTCAAACGGTGACAGGACAGTGCATGCATCCCTGATCATGCCCCACTGGCGTGGTGAGAAAAAACCAAGCTCCCCTGACCCTGTCCTGGTGCCGTAGTCGCACAGCTACTCATTGATGGCCCTCTGCTGCGTGTGCAGCCGCTGCAGCATGGCCAATGTTGAGTTCCATCTGGTGGGCATGTCACATATAAGGCGGTTCTTGGGCAGGTTCAACTCCTTTTGGAGCTCAGCCAGCCGAGCACAGGCATTAAATGATCGGCGGAAATGCACACAGACTTTCCTGGCCTGCTTCAGGACATCCTGTAAGCCGGGGTACCTGCCCAAGAACCGCTGCACCACCAGGTTAAGGACGTGAGCTACACAGGGCACATGGGTCAGTTGTCCCTGTCGGAGGGCGGAGAGGAGGTTGGTGCCATTGTCACACACACATACAGACACATGTGCACACACACACACACACACACAGACGTGCACACACACATAGACGTGCACACATACAGACACATGTGCACACACACGCATACAGACACATGTGCGCACACACGCATACAGACACATGTGCGCACACACACATACAGACACATGTGCGCACACACACATACAGACACATGTGCGCACACACACATACAGACACATGTGCGCACACACATACAGACACATGGGCGCACACACATACAGACACATGTGCACACACACATACAGACACATGTGCACACACACAGACACATGTGCACACACACATACAGACAAATGTGCACATACACACACACATACAGACATACATGCACACAAATACAGACACATGCATACACATACATACATACACACACATGAATAAAGGCCTTTTTAACACGAATCTAGCTTGTAGTACAGTACCTTTGCAGCTTCCTCATTCAGCCGGGTACTGCACTGTAGGGGGAAGCAGAGAGCACAGCACAATCCTCTGCACTTTACTTTCACTTTTGAAGCTCACGGAGCTTCTCACAGTGCCGGGGATCGGCTGATCTGACAGCCCTGCTCCCATGGCACAATAAATTGAGGGGGCACCGTTAATTCTTAATGGTACCCCACACATTGGAAAATGTAGGGTGCTTTTGGTGCAGTGCAATAAAAAAAAAAAAACACACACAGACACATGTGCACACACACGCACACACACACACACATGTGCACACACACACATACAGACATATGTGCGCACACACACACATACAGACACATGTGCGCACACACACACATACAGACACATGTGCGCACACACACACATACAGACACATGTGCGCACACACACACATACAGACACATGTGCGCACACACACACATACAGACACATGTGCACACACACATACAGACACGTGCACACACACACACATACAGACACATGTGCACACACACATACAGACACATGTGCGCACACACACACAGACACATGTGCACACACACACAGACACATGTGCACACACACACAGACACATGTGCACACACACACACATACAGACACATGTGCACACACACACATACAGACACATGTGCACACACACACATACAGACACATGTGCGCACACACACACACACACACACACACAGACGTGCACACACACATAGACGTGCACACATACAGACACATGTGCACACACACACATACAGACACATGTGCGCACACACACATACAGACACATGTGCGCACACACACATACAGACACATGTGCGCACACACACATACAGACACATGTGCGCACACACACATACAGACACATGTGCGCACACACACATACAGACACATGTGCGCACACACATACAGACACATGTGCGCACACACATACAGACACATGTGCACACACACATACAGACACATGTGCACACACACAGACACATGTGCACACACACATACAGACAAATGTGCACATACACACACATACAGACATACATGCACACAAATACAGACACATGCATACACATACATACATACACACACATGAATAAAGGCCTTTTTAACACGAATCTAGCTTGTAGTACAGTACCTTTGCAGCTTCTTCATTCAGCCGGGTACTGCACTGTAGGGGGAAGCAGAGAGCACAGCACAATCCTCTGCACTTTACTTTCACTTTTGAAGCTCACGGAGCTTCTCACAGTGCCGGGGATCGGCTGATCTGACAGCCCTGCTCCCATGGCACAATAAATTGAGAAAGAGCAGGCGGGCCGTTCAAAACCGGACCGCGGGCCGCAACTGGCCCGCGGGCCGGACTTTGGACATGCCTGCTCTAGAGTAAAGGAGAATACATCACCTACTATGTGATACATCTCTGAATCAGCCATTCCTCTTCGTGTGTATCTACCACACCCTATAGACTTTTCTTTTTCTTCTTCTTCTCTCCAAGGCTCTTTTGAAGAGGGAAAACCTTGAAACGTGTTAGCCTACCTTGATCCTTTGCCCCTGCATGGGCATAATGAATTATTCATTTTATTGAATATCTTTTAACCCATTTTAATGAATTTGTAGTAATTTCTTTGTATTTATCTTCTTTGTCTATGAATAAATCCTCTTACTTTGATTCATGCGTTATATCACGTGCCTTCCACCCCCTTTTTTCACTTATCCTCCAGTTTGGACCTGGCAATGCTAGAACTGGTGGAGCCATCGCTTAGACAGCATATTCAACCCTAATGTCCTGTACACATGCCCAGTTTTCCCGTCGGAATAAACTCTGAAGGTTTTTCCGACGGAGTTCCGCTGAAACTGTTTTGCGTACACACATTCACACCAAAGTCCGGTTGTCAAGAATGCGGTGACATACGACGGGACTAGAAAAAGGAAGCTCAATAGCCAGTAGCCAATAGCTTCTGTCTCGTACTTGCTTCAGAGCATGCGTTGTTTTTGGTCCATCGGAACAGCATACAGACGAGCGGTTTACCCGATAGTAATTGATTCTGTTGGAAATATTTAGAACAGGTTCTATTTCTAGGTCCGTCAGAATTAAAAAAAAAAACAAAAAACAATGAAGCATACACACAATCGGAATATACGATGAAAAGCTTCCGTTGGACTTTTTCTGTCAGACATTCCGTTCGTGTGTACGCGGCATAAGAGTAGTGAGCTAGGATTTATACATAGTGATGGATGGGGTACCAATTACTGGCTCCCCTTGCTCTGAATGATTCCAACTGTACTTGGTGGTGACGGGCTGGGCAGGAACGAAGACTTTATCTGCGAGATTTCAGGTACGAGCCTGACTTTTCTTCCTCTTTTCCTTCTAGCTAATTTTTTTCTCGTACAGTACTACATTTTTTTCATCTTTTGCACCTTAGTTTATATCTTTCCTTATATATGTTTTAAACCAGTAAATAGTAATACGGTTTTGTTGCTATGAAAGAGGCCACCAAATAGGAGGAGGAGTGTGTTTTTTTCTTTTCTCCTCGTAGTGTAGGGTTGGGGGAGGTTAGTTGGAGGCGATTATAGCCCCCCCCTACTCTGATATGCGGCCTAGGGGGGAGCCAGTTGTATTCAAGCGACTTTCTCGACAGATTGGACTTGCCCAAGACCAGTGATAGGGTCTACAATAGAGAACTTATACTCAGGCTAGTCAGTGATAATGTTGCAGAGGTTCCCCCAAGTTTCCAAAGGGGTGAACTTCAGAACCATGTTGAACATATAATTAATGTTTATGTTGCATTGTGTTCTATTTCTCTTTACTGAATATCTCCAATGTACATGTCAATTTTACGCTGCTGCTCGATACCCAGGAAATGTTAATGATTAGCGAGCTGTAGGCTTTCTCATGTGGGGAATGAATATGTGGTAACATGTATATACACAACATCAGGCAGGAAAGTCTCCTGGATACTGTATACAACATAGCTCAGTACATTTCCTTCCTCTTCTCTGCGGATGATTAACAGACTTTTTCAGGAACATCAACGTTTGCAGTGCATCAATCAGAAAAAAGTACAGAACTTTATGTGTATGGAGAGGTCTACTGTGCAGATACATAAAGAGTGAGCCAGATCCATATACAGAAATCAGGGCAATCATGGGATAATCTGTAAACCTTAAACTGAAGGCGGCATTGTATACCAGGAGAAGTTCCCTCCCCTCCTCCCCTTTTTTCCTGTCCCTCCCAGAGGCCAATCCCGGAGATTTGCAAATACAAAAAAGGTATCCTGAATGTTTACTAAAAAAAAAAGAAAGTGGACGAGAAGAGAGGCTGGGAACTTTCTGGGTGACAATTCCAGGTGACCACACTGAGCAGGTAGAGCAGACATCAGATTCTGCAGCATCACAAATATGTTCATCCTGTAGGAAGTTTTGGGTCTATTTAAAGTTTGTTGTTATTTTTATTTTTTTCTATGGCAGATCTGCTAAGTGAAGAAGAGCGGCTAAACAGTAAACCGTGCACAAAAACGATTGTACATTCCAAAAAAGGTAAGTTGTCTCTGTGTTCAATCATGCTATGTTTTATTTTAAGCCCAAAAAAGTATTTTGACAGTAAAATATCCACTTCTCCTTATTAGGAAATGCAGGGCTGACTTTGTTTTTCAGAGCTGGGTGGTGACAAAAAACTTTACAAGTCTACTGGCTTGATGACAACTTTTAGGTGCTTGCGGTAAAACTTCTACCTGTTTTGTGATGTAGTTTTGTGATGTAGCTTTGTGCAAGAGAACTGTAAGCAGTCTCAGCCCATCAGTTTGTGCACGCTCTTTAAGTGTTCACTCTGTTCTGCGGAATGCTTACATCTTGCTAGGTACCGCAAGGATAGTGGGAGGCTCCTCTGTAGAGACAACTCTGCGTCAAAAAACTGAAATTCAATGCTGGGGACAGAAGAGAAAAGGTTTAGGGCTTGTACACATATCAGGGAACATAACAGTTGATGATAAGAAACCCAAATGCAAGAATTTAATATATTGCAGCCTACCAATCCTTAAAACAGAACTAAACCCATCCATTTACAGTGCCTTGCAAAATTATTGACCCCCCTTGGCATTTGTTCGTATTTTGTTGCCTCACAACCTTGATTAACATGGATTATTTGAGGATTTACATCATTTAATTTACAGAACATGCCCACAACTTTGAAGATGTTTTTTTTTTTTTATTGTGAAGCAAACAACAAATAGTACAAAATAACAGAAAAAGTCAATGTGCATAACTATTCACCCCCCTAAAGTAAATACTTTGTAGAGCCACCTTTTGTAGCTATCACAGCTCCAAGTCACTTTGGATAAGTCTCTATGAGCTTACCACATTTAACACTGGGATTTTTGCCCATTCCTCCTTGCAAAGCTGCTCCAGCTCCTTGAAGTTGGATGGTTTGCGCTTGTGAACAGCAATCTTTAAGTCTGACCACAGATTTTCTATTGGATTGAGGTCTGGGCTTTGACTAGGCCATTCCAACACATTTACATGTTTCCCCTTAAATCATTCAAGTGTTGCTTTAGTAGTGTGTTTGGGGTCATTGTGCTGCTAGAAAGTGAACCTCCATCCTAGCCTCAAATCACACACAGAGTGGTGCAGGTTTTTCTCAAGAATATCCCTGTATTTAGCACCATCCATCTTTCCCTCAACTCTGGCCAGTTTCCCAGTCCCGACTGCTGAAAAACATCCTCACAGCATGATGCTGCCACCACCATGTTTCACTGTGGGGATGGTGTTCTTTGATGGCCAAAAAGTTAAATCTTATGCCGCATACACATGATCGGAATTTACGGCCAGAAAAAGACAGATGAGAGCTTTTCATCGGAAAATGCGACCATGTGTATGCTCCCTCGGAATTTAGCTGTCCGAATTTCCGCCAGCCAAAAATTGATAGCATGTTCTCAATTTTCCAGACGGAAAAACTTTCTATCGGTAATTCCGATCGTGTGTATGCAATTCCGACACACCAAAAATCACGCAAGCTCAGATTCAACTACGAGACAGAAGCAATTGGCTACTGGCTATTGAACTTCCTTTTTCTAGTCACGTCATACACGTGTTGTATGTCACCGCATTATAAATGATCGGAATTTGATGTGACCGTGTGTAGGCAAGACAGCTTGAGCCGAATTCCGACGAGAATTCCGATCGTGTGTACGCACCATTAGGCTCATCAGACCAGAGAACCTTCCTCCATACATTTTGAGAGTCTCCCACATGCCTTTTCACAAACTCAAAATATGCCATTTTGCATTTTGTTTTTTTGCTGAAAGTAATGGCATTATTCTGGCCACTCTGCCATAAAGCCCAACTTTATGGAGCATACACCTTATTGTTGTCCTAAGTAGAGATACTCCAATCTCTGCTGCGGAACTCTGCAGCTCCTCCAGGGTTACCTTAGGTCTCTGTGGTGCCTATCTGATTAATGCCCTCCTTGCCTGGTAAAAGCGTCTGTGTTGTGGCGCTGCCGAAGTGCTTTGCAGGCGATTCGGCAGCGCTGCCCATTCATTTCAATGGGCAGGTCATTTTGGGAGCGGTGTATACACCTTTCCCATCCCCAGCCCAAAGATGCTGCATGCAGGACTTTGTTTCCCATCCTGCAAGAGCACCGCCCCAGTGTGAAAGCACTCGGGCTTTCATACAGGGGAGGTAAGGGAGACGCTTTTCAGGCACTTTATAGGCTCTATTTTTAGCGCTAAAATGCGTGAAAAACGCAGCCAATGTGAAAGGGGTTTTAGGGTATCTCCACTATTAATATAGGGACAATGGAAACTCCTTTGGACAGTAGCATTGTCACCCTGTGGAGAAGTTGGTGTTAAACCTAGTACACTCTGATAGTTTTTTTTCCTCGTTTAACCCAGCAGGCTGAACAAGAAAACCTGACAGCTTAGGTCGGAGCCCCTGTAATAACAATCTGATGTTAGTACAGTGATATTCCCTGTTTCATTGTGTTCTGATAAGAGGGGCTCAGCCATTGGCTGAGAGCGCTGATTTGGAGCTGGTCGGCAGTTCTTTTTTGGTCATGCCCCTTTGACAGAAGCTAGCTTCTGTTGGATCGGCTGCAGTACACACGGGCCAAGTGTTGACCAGTTTCTATTGAACCGGCCGATGCTGCCCAGCTTTAGATGCATTAGCAGAAGTAGAAGCACTTGACTAAGGCTGGCCATAGGCGCTTTGAACCATGTATGGGCAGGCTGAATGTACCAAGTTGATCGATCGATTGTTTTTGAATCTATTCCACTTTAAGCTGGTCATACATGAATCAAATTTCGCCCCATATGTGCATGTTTTTCTGGTTAACCTAGTTGCACACTAGTACTGCTGCATAACCATGCATTTTTCTGTATATTTTTGTAGTGCGTTTACACATGTTTTTTGTATTAGGAGGAGGCTATTTTATACATAAAACTTTGCTAAGAACATGCAAAAAATGTATGTACATGCATTTTACATGTCTTTTACATACGCTTCCCATGCATTCCCATTGAAGTCAATATGGAAAAAACTCACTCTCCTGCATCAAAAATAGCACCTTTTCAAAAATGTACTGAATTGTAGAGAATAATGTTATTTCCATTGTCGTGCATGGCAGAGTGACAGCAGATACAAGAGAAATCACACTCGTGTGAACAGGGCTTTAGAGCAAATGGGGCATTGGGTGTTGGACACCTACAGAGCCTACTTACCTTTGAAATAAAAGTAATTGTTCCAATGTCTATCACTAAATTGTGCTTTAAGCCTGTACACACTACAGTTTGTTTTGTGCAGCCCAGCGGGTTGTATGAATGAAACTGACAGCTCCGGTTGGAAACACTGTACTAACCATGTGAGGTTAGTCCAGTGATCTCCCCTGCTGAGCTGTCCTATTCTGACAGGGGGGTGGCCTCCACCGCCAGGACACTCAGATCTCTGCCATTGGCTGAGAGCGCTGATCGGGAGTCCGTTGGTTGCGCATTTTCCAGCATGGCTTCTGTCGGACAGATCAACATACACACGGGCTGAATGTCGGATGTTTTTTTTCAGCCGGCAAATGTCGCCCGACATTCTGCCCGTGTGTACGGGGCTTTAGAGTGACTATTACCTCCCCTGTGGCTGTCGCTGCTCAGATTGTCCAGGCCAATCACAACAAATACACTTCCAGTGACAATAAAGTTGTATTGACTGTAAAGCTGGCTATGCATGGTTCAGTTTTTTTTTTCGTTCATCCAGCAGGCTGAATGAAAAAAACTGAAACTAATCCCCCATCCATACTTTTGAGATAAATAGGGCAATCCTCCCAGCTGTGCTATTGTATTCTGAAAGCAGGGGGAGACTACCCCACTAACAGATCAGTGCTGCAGTCTTTTGCTTGCAGTGCTGATCAAGTGGCAGGGCGGTTTAACAGAGGTCGCTCAGTAGATCGACTTGTGCTTTGCAAGTGCAGCAGTAAGCCGTCACCAGGTTCACAGGCTTGCAGTCTTGATGAGTGGATGGAGGCCATACATGAAAGATTTTAGTGAACTATCAGTCCAGTGATCACTGCAGACCTGTAATCCACTCCAGCCAGAATCTCTAGAGCACCTCACAAGGTCAGTGTGAGTGTATTCTTCAATCTCAGCTGTCTAGCTTCCCCTTCTACCCGTATCACAGATCACAGTCTGTCATTGGACAACAGGGTAAACAGCAGACTTATGAACTCATCTCTTTCACTCTGCTCTTTTCTCCTATCAGCATGCCCCTTGATAACATTTAGGCACTGCTGATTGGCTCCTTGAGCTGCTTCTCCCTCCTCCAGTCTAAGCTCTGCTGTTCAGAGACTGCAAGAGGCTGATAGCAGGTCAAATTCAAATACTTGCTGAACAAAAAAAAAATGCATGTAATAATGTATTAATTATTACAAAGCTGCATTAGTGTCTTTTATATCTGCCTACAGTTCAGCTTAAGGCTGGGTTCACACTATAATGGATATATAGTGCTGTGCGTCCTTGTTCCCCATTTCAGGGCCAAATCTGAATTTGGCCCTGAAACAGAGCCAAAGACGCACAGTGCGATCTGCAGCTGCAAAGGAGATATGTTAACCGGTGTCCGATCAGATAGCGCCCCCCATCACATAGTGTCCGCCCTGTACTGCGCTTGCACAGTACGGGGGACAAGGAGAAGCTGAACATCTCCGAAGATAAACGGCGCCTGCGCACTGTGTCCAGGTTCAAGCCCCACAATCCAATTGGACATAGAATATAAAAGAGTTGAGCGAAGCGAGGCCATGCCCGAAGCGCGGCGAGCGAAGCGAGCCCACTAGGGGCCCTGTTACTATGAGCAACCCTATGTCCACTTGGATGGTGGCGTTTCAACCTGGACTCAGTGCGTAAGCGCCGTTCTTCTTAGGAGATGTTCAGCTTCTCCTTGTCCCCCGTACTGCGCAAGTGCTGCGCCTGCACAGTATGGCCCGGACACTATTCGATAGGTGGACATTTTGTGTCAGAACACCGGCTCCATAGGGAGCCATGCACATTCTCCTGCTATGCGAATTGGATGAGGAGAAATCACATCTAATTCGCATAGGTGTGACCGGGCCTTAAAGTTTTATTGACCAATGACTCCTGTCTAAAATCCATTGCCTTTCTAGACAGTTTCCGCCTGTGCTTTTCAATAGTGTCTATCTATCCACATTTCTTCAAAACAGCACTAAAATAGTCTTATTCCAGGGCGATGGAGGAAACACAAGACTACACTGGGAAAGTATAGACACATTTTGAAGCTACCATGGAACAAACCAGTTCACCTTTAACAATAACTGCCTCTGCAGGTAAGGGGTGTCAGTGGAGAAAAACAAATTGTGCAGCTTTGACCAAAGTTGAAAAATGCCTTTGCTATAGGCGTAGGCCATATACATACCTGATGAAGCCTGACTGGAAAACTCTCAGAGGATGCATTTTGCCATCCTGCCAGGTTGCTTGGATGTTGCTAAGAGACTCCCCTACTGCTCACCTCCACCATCACAGGTGCGAGCTCCCAAATGGTTAGCGCAGAGCTACTGGATCAGGTGATAGAAAGTGAATGTGAGGGGGTTTGAAGGAGAGGAAGAGTTTGTTCCTGTGATGCTGGAAGTGAACAGTTTAAACTGGGAGTCTTTTGGCAACATCCCAGCAACAAGACAGGACAGGATAATACGATCCTTGAGAGTTTTCCAGTCAGGCTTCACAAGGCACCTAAAGGGCCTACACCTATGCCAAGGGCAATAGCCTACTTTGGTCAAAGCTGCACAGTTTGATTTTCTCTACAGACGCCCCTTACTTGAACAGGAAAGGTGAACTATGCCTTTAAGTGCTTGTAGTAGGAGGGAATCGTTCTAGACCCTTTGTTGCATTAAATAACCACAGTGTGATGCGTAGTACTGAAAAGGAACCACAAGCCCCAGCAGGCCCTCTGGTAGTATGCTAACCTGCATTGCCCAACTCATGAAGAAATAAAATAACATATATATTCCTCATGAGCCGTCACCACCCAGGCATGTTTATTGATGTCAGTGGCGGGCTGCCAGGGTGTCTAAGGCAGACAATGCGATAACCTGAAGCAATTCTCTGGCACTGATTAACACAATTCTCTACAGAACATTCTAAAATCATTTTGAAATACAATAAAACAGATTCCATTATCCACGTGGAACTTGCTGTATTACATGGCGATTGTGGAACAGATAATTCGCAGTAGACGGGGACAGCAGGGATAATATGAGAAAGCTGAAGGGAGAGGGATAAGTCCGCCTCGGTGCCCCTTTCATTGGCACATTGTTACAAAGGCTTGTGGCCTGGCCTAGATTTGGACTGACACTGCAGCTAGGTGGTCTCCATGGCAATGGGCAGCGCAGCAAAAGGTTTCCATGGCTATGGGTTTTTGTTCTGTTCATTGTAGAGCAGCCAGGCCAGAGGGCAGCCTTCCCAAAGACGTTGTACACCAATACCGTGGCGCCAGTAATGGGGCACCACTGGGTAACCCTGTCATGCCCTGATGTCTGTGTGTGCTATCCTTCCTTTCCCTCCCTCCATCCATCCCTCCCTCCCTCTCTGCATCCATCCCTCTATTTAACCATCCCTCCCTCCATCCATTCGTCCCTTACACCATCCATCAAACTATCTATCCCAACAAACAATCCCCCCCCTCATCTAACCCCTCATCTATCCCTCGTTTCATCATCCAACCATCCCTTCATTCATCTCTCTATCCATCCCTCCCTCCATCCATCCTTCCCTCATCCATCCATTCAACCATCCCTCCCTCTATCCAACCAGCCCTCCATCCATCCAACCAACCATCTCTTGTTCCATCCATCTAACCATTCATCCCTCCCTCCATCCAAACATCCATCCATCCTTCCATTTCTACCTCCAACCATCCCTTGCTCCATCCATCTATCCCTCGCCCCATCCAACCATCCCACCCTCCATCCAGGCCATCAGGCAAGGGCTCTTGCACACAGGTGGCTGAGCCCATTCAATGTAAATACAGTCCAGGTGCAGTGTACAGCCCATCACTGACATGAATAATTTTAGACCCTTTTCACACTGCCAGCATTTTTCAGGCGCTACAGCGCTAAAAATTGACCCATAAAACCATTTTGATACTTGCATAACTCCTACCATAAGATGGCTTTCACACCGAGCCACCCCGGGCGTCACCGGTAAAGCAGCGTTATTTTTAGTGCCGATTTACCGTCATTTTAGCGGCGCTATTTGGCCGCTAGCAGGGTGGTTTTAACCCCCCGCTAGCGGCCGAAAAGGGGTTAAATCTGTCCGCAAAGCGCCGCTGGAGTGGCGTTTTGCCGGCGGTATCGCAGTGCTGCCCCATTGATTTCAATGGGGAGCAGTGGTGGAGGAGTGGTGAGTTCACCACTCCTTCATCGCTCTGAAGAAGCTGCTGGCAGGACTTTTTGTGACACCCTGCCAGCGCACCGCTCCAGTGTGAAAGCCCTCGCCGCCTTTTTCAGGCGATATACAGGCGCTATTTTTAGCGCCATAGCGCCTGAAAAATGCTGGCAATGTGAAAGGGGTCTAAACCAACCCACTCACTACTTCCAATGGGGCTGAGGGCTCTTGAGAGGTGTACTGAGGCAGGTTGCTGTGATGGTTTCAGAAATGTACAGTACCATGCTGAGTCCCAGGGGTGACGTCACTGGGTCTAAAATGAGGTATGGAATGAAAACATGTTTTATTTCCATTTATCCTCAAAATGTCGAGGGGGGAGTGGGGGGGGGGGGATACTAGGAAAGGCAAAACATTTGCAGATTACTTTTGAGCTTGAAATACAATGCCAGCCTGATTTTGGTAAATGGGATCACCTAGAGCGTTTGGATCCTGATTTCGTCATTGGTTGTGTTGTGTTGGGTACAGCTGTCCTCTGACAAAGTCACTAGGACAAAGGTCCCACTTCTGCAATTCATGTCACAAGATAAAACATTGTTAGCTCTGTGTGCAGGGGGCTTTAAAGAGGTGCTGACATATCTGAAGTCCAGTCCTGTCCTCTCATCCCCTGTAGATAAGAGTGTTTGCTGTGGTCACATGCCTGCCAGTCACTTGGTCACTGAGTTCCCATGACAGTACAGAACTGTCTGTTTAAAAGACAACTATTGATCCCCCTAGGTGCCTCGATCCAACCTTTCCTGAATATGAATGGTTGGCATAAGAGGTGAAAAAGACATTTATTTGAAGTATATGAATAGCCAAAAAATGGTTTTGGATAGGGTGTGGAAGTGATTGTAAATGATCACCTTGTAGAATAACCCATTCAGTTTAAAATAGAAATGAAAGGTAAAACATTTGTATATAGATAAAAAAATAAAACATTATGAATACCCTTTTTCCATTTTTTATAAGTAATCATATTCCCTCAGCTGCCCCTTTTGCCCTGCCTTAAAGGCAGCCCTGACTGGCGTAGGCTGTATGAGGGAGGCCCCGTGATTTCTAACAGCAGCCCTAAGAGCAGCAATGGAGTAACCCCATAGGTAAAGGTGAGTTGGGCGTTAGTGATTCTGTTATTGACGTTATGTCCCTAGCAACATGATTGTTAACACATAGATAAGAACACACACATATACTGTATACAGTATCTCACAAAAGTGAGTACACTCCTCACATTTTTGTAAATATTTTATTATATATTTTCATGTAACAACACTAAAGAAATTACCCTTGCTGCAATGTAAAGTAGTGAGTGTACAACTTGTATAACAGTGCAAATTTGCTGCCCCCTCAAAATAACTCAACACACAGCCATTAACATATTAAACACTGGCAACAAAAGTGAGTACACCTCTAAGTGAAAATGTCCAAATCTTGCCCAATTAGCCATTTTCCCTCCCCAATGTCATGTGACTCGTTAGTGTTACAAGGTCTCAGGTGTGAATGGGGAGCAGGTGTGTTAAATTTGATGTTATCGCTCTCACTCTCTCATACTGGTCACTGGAAGTTCAACATGGCACCTCATGGCAAAGAACTCTCTGAGGATCTGAAAAAAAGAATTGTTGCTCTAAATAAAGATGGCCTAGGCTATAAGAAGATTGTCAAGAGCCTGAAACTGAACTACAGCACGGTGGCCAAGACCATACAGCGGTTTAACAGAACAGGTTTCACTCAGAACAGGCCTCGCCATGGTTGACCAAAGAAGTTGAATGCACGTGCTCAGAGTATCTAGAGGTTGCCTTTGGAAAATAGACATATGAGTGCTGCCAGCATTTCTACAGAGTTTGAAGGAGTGGGAGGTCAGCCTGTTAGTGCTCACACCATACGCTGAACATTGCATCAAATTTGTCTGCGTGGCTGTCCCAGAAAGAAGCCTCTTCTAAAGATGATGCACAAGAAAGCCTGCAAACAGTTTGCTGAAGACAAGCAGACTAAGGACATGGATTACTGAAACCATGTCCTGTGATCTGATGAGACCAAGATAAACTTGTTTGGTTCAGATGGTGTCAAGCGCGTGTTGCGGCAACCAGGTGAGGAGTACAAAAACAAGTGTGTCTTGCCTACAGTCAAGCATGGTGATGGGAGTGTCATGGTCTTCGGCTGAATGAGTGCTGCCAGCACTGGGGAGCTACAGTTCATTGAGGGAACCATGAATGCCAACATGTACTGTGGCATAGTGAAGCAGAGCATGATCCCCTCCCTTCGGAGACTATAGGGCAGTATTCCAACATTATAACAACCCCAAACACCTCCAAGACGACCACTGCCTTTCTAAAGAAGCTGAGGGTAAAGGTGATGGACTGGCCAAGCATGTCTCCAGACCTAAACCCTATCGGTGGGGACATCCTCAAATGGAAGGTAGAGAAACACAAGGTCTCTAACATCCACCAGCTCCTTGATGTCATCACGGAGGAGTGGAAGAGGACTCCAGTGGCAACCTGTGAAGCTCTGGTAAACTCCATGCCCAAGAGTGTTAAGGCAGTGCTGAAAAATAATGGTGGTCACGCAAAATATTGACACTTTGGGCCCATTTTTGGACATATTCACTTAGGGGTGTACTCACTTTTGTTGCCAGAAGTTTATACATTAATGGTGTTGAGTTATTTTGAGGGGACAGAAAATTTACACTGTTATACAAGCTGTATACTCACTACTTTACATTGTAGCAAAAGGTATTTCTTCAGTGTTGTCATATGAAAAGATATAATAAAATATTTACCTAAATGTGAGGGGTGTACTCACTTTTGTGAGATACTGTTGTAGCTCTGACCCCCGAAGGAGCTGCTGGTTTTGGGGCTTACCATTACCTTCTTGACCTCGCCTCCGTCTAGGGGTTCCCGTGGTAGATGGTCCAAAGAAATGCAGAAACTGACACTGGATCCTCTTTTTCGTTATTTATTTTAGAAGATAACACAGTTTCTTAATAAAAGGTGGAGCGTTAGAAAGGAAGTTCAGGTACTATTGGAACTGCAAAATCCAGAGAATAAACGTTTCACAGCTGGATTCTCACAACCTCCGGATAGACCTCCTCTCACTTGGCCTAGCAGCTGGCAGGGTGTTAAATAAAGCAAAGTCTCTGCCACAGACTTGGATGTAGAACACTTAAGAAACAAAGTCTCTGCCACAGACTTGGATGTAGAACACTTAAGAAACAAAGTCTCTGCCACAGACTTGGATGTAGAACACTTGAGAAATAAAAGTCTCTGCCACAGACTTGGATGTAACTGAGGGGCATAGACAAATTTAGAGAATTATCATATGGTACCAGTATCTTTCAGCCGGTCCGTCGATACCGTATGAATATAGATCCACAAAGTGTCCTTCAACTGAGCCTCCAGGCTCCTTCTGAGAAACCAACCTTGCGGATTGGCCTTCTCCCAAAGAGTCCTCCCCTGGGTGCTTCTCCAGTTGCTGGGCCTCTCCCTAGATAAGACAGCACTGGACCACCTTTGAATCATTATGGCCTCATATCCATTCAGGCTTGTCCCTGCAGTTGCTTTGCCTCAGGCTATCCAGCTCCGAGGCCTGGAATTGCATGGATCCACACCCCATGCCAGGAGGGCCATGGGGGCTGGTCAGGAGGACCAGGACCAAACAGACAGAAAATCTCTTCTGGACCGGAACCCCGAAGCATGTGATCGCAGTACCTTAAATACCACCTCCCAGAATGCACAGCAGGAAAACACTCCCACTAGGCTGGTTCCGAGACAATGATGGTACTCAATATACCCAAATAGACTGTTTTCTACCACTTGCTGGCGGTGACAGCGACACCTGCAGCCAAGGAGAACCCAGTGCAATCCAGCTAAACTGGCACTGAAACCATAATTTGGCAAAATTAGCCCTAAAACCCAACTGTGGTTTTAGGAATATTCATTTTCAAATAAACGTCAAAGCAGCTCCTAGCTGTACCATCACTGTTCTCTCAGATGTACCTGATGAAGTAGAGGTTGTTCTGTCATCCTGTCGACTACCCCAAAGTACATGTGGTTCCTCTGGGTGAAAGTTACAGAGGCCGAAGCCACACATACTTTCCTTTAAGATGACACTTATCCATGTCAAAACTGGCAGTACAGTACCAAACCAATATTTTTCAGATACACTTAGAAACAGTAGGTCATGCTCAGTAGTAGACACGAATACAGAACAATAATGCAGTTGGTAAGAACAGAAGCATGCCTTCCTTAAGATGCTGAGAAGATGAGATACCTTGACAACAGTAACCCTGCAAAAAACTGGATAGCTCTGACAATGTATGGCTCTTCCTCGTAATGGTCTCCAGAGCTCCAGCCCGCTCCGAGCTGAGGCTGTGAGGTTCCTGTCCCTGCCTAGTTATACTTCCCACAATGAGCACCTCTGCAAGGTAGTTTTATTCTATATATAGCACACTAAATCTCACATGACCTCTCATGTCTAACTGAACACAGGCTCCCCCAAGATGGCGTCTGGAGGTTCCCTTTAGCACCAGTAGTAGGCAGCAGTCATGTGACTGCTTTGTGTAATACTGAAAATTAACAAGAAATACATTTTTTGATCACAGATTTGTGTCATCACTCTACAGTACCGCTAACATAACAGAGCAGTGGCATCGCTCCTGGGGTATAACAGTGATACCCTAAGCACCCATCCCACCTACCTACATGCAGTCTGCCAGTAGCATTAACACAGCAGGAAATCAGGAAGTAATTGAAAAAATGTAAAAAAAAAAAAGTTTAAAACAAAAAATTAATATACTTTCCTATTTATTAAGGCTAGCAGCATAAAAATTGTAAATAGTCAATGTTGATTGAGAGAGTGAAGTTCAACTTTAAGTAAATAATAAATTACACTTTTTAAGCAGTTACTGCAACAGTTTTCTTTTTCTTTTTGACAAAAAAGGTTTGACCCATATGAATAAAAGCTGACCATTGTATGCCCCCGACACTGTTATATGGTCAGTCCCAATCCTATCCCTGCCACATCTGCTGGACAATATGGCCTGCATGTTAATGTGGATAAAAATATAAATAAATGCATGCAAAATGAAAAATATCTTCCCAGATAGCAAGGGTAAGTTTACAGTTCAACACTGTCACAGTATTGTGGCAGTGTTGAACTGTAATGCCGCTGCCCACGTACACACGGTCGGATTTTCCGATGAAAAAGGTTCAATAGGAGCTTTTTGTCCAAAATTCCGACCGTGTGTGGGCTCCATCGGACATTTTCCATCTGAATTTTCAACACACAAAATTTGAGATCTGGATCCGTTGTCGGAAATTCCGGTCGAGTGTACACAATTCCGATGCACAAAGTTCCACGCATGCTCGGAATCAAAAGCCACACTGGCTATTGAACTTCAATTTTCTCGGCTTGTCCTATGTCACCACGTTCTTTACATTCAGAATTTCCGACAACATTGTGTGACCATGTGTATGGAAGACAAGTTTGAGCCAACATCCATCAGAAAAAAATCCCACAGATTTTGTTGTCGGAATGTGTGATCATGTGTATGCGGCATTTGTTAACTTGCTGCGCATTTTCAATGGCAAGTTGAACACTTTTCCAATTTGTAACAAATTTGCGTGGCAAGTCTCTAGCAAGAGCAAAGTTGCAGTGGTGAGTCTACAGCAAGAGCACTGCAAGCCTATAGCATGAAAATTCAGCCACAGTGACCCCTGTGTTGGGATGACTATTGCACAACGTAACTGAGCCAGGCACCATTATACAATCTTGAAAGCTGTATACTTACGCTCTCTAGCCATTCATATGATAAAAGCAGCAAATATGTGCATACCTGCCAAGTGGCACTCCTCAGACCCTCCGACCATAACAGATTGGGTTAGACATATACAGAAAACCTCAGCAATGGAAGAACTTATACATCAAGCGAATGATACCCTTTCCAAATTCAGGAAAATATAGTCCTGCTGGCAGCATTTTATCATTACTGATGAATATACCAAACGTATGGCCTAATCACTCACAAAAAAAGGTTGACAGGAATGTAGTTTGGAACTCTGGGCCTTATTTCTTTACTTTTTTCCCCCCTATAATGACCGTTAAGGAAACCACCTACCTCTTCGAAACCTCCTCTAACCACTATCACCACTCCCCTTTATTACCGTGATTATAACCCTATTGAACAATATGAGCAAATATATACACTACGGACACCGGGATTAAAACGTGGAATTGCACATGCACAAATAAATTGAGGCAATTATAAACACTATAAGCAGAGAGTCTTGGCTCTTTTTGAGGTCTATGTTTTTTTTTGTTTTTGTTTGTTCAACACGTAACTTGGTTATTATGTTTGACAAGCTATGTCTTGTGCATTCATCTCCAATGAAATTCAACCTTTTTTGCTCCTTTCCTCTTTTAGGCCCCTTTCACACTGGGGCAGTGCGGGCGGCGGTGGCTTTTTAGCGGCACTATTCATCCGCTAACGGGGCGGTTTTAACCCCCGCTAGCGGACAAAAAAACACCCGCAAAGTGCCGCTGCAGTGGCGCTTTGCCTAACGGTATAGCCACGTTGCCCCATTGATTTTAATGGGTAGGAGCGGTGAAGGAGCGGTGTATTCACCTCCAAAGATGCTGCTAGCAGGACTTTTATTACCGTCCTGCTAACGCACCGCTGCACCGCTCTAGTGTGAAAGCCCTCCGGCTTTCACACTGGAGTGAAATGATATGCTTTTTTCAGGCGCTGTACAGGCGATATTTTTAGCGCTGTACTGCCTGAAAAACGCCTCAGTGTGAAAGGGGCCTTACTGTAGCGGCTGCGTCCGTAACGCTGTGACTTTCTGTAAGCAACTTTTATAAACAAAAAAACACTACTCAAAAAAAACAAAAAAACATGATCCTGAGATATGCAATGCAGAATTGCTGCAATTGTACAACACACTTGTGAAGCCTGGCAAGTCTAGCAATAGCTTAGTAAGTCATTTTCAAACTTGCAGCGCAATTGCTTGCTTTTTGGGTTAATACTGAATACTGCCATTACAAGTCTGAACCCTGTACAGGTACCAGAATAAAATATTTTTCACTTTAGTAGAATTGTATTTTCTCTTGACTGTATAGTCATGCAGGGCTCTTAGAAGGGAGATTGATCCCTGGGTACCTTTTTGTGTTTTATGATGCACATACACAAAGATGATATTTGGCTTTTTTTTTGTTTTTTTATCTTTGCAGTATCTGGAATTTTCTCCCAAATATATTTTCTTGATATGTTCTGATGAATATTGTCACTATGGACTGTTTTTGTTTTCATTTGTATTTTACATTATTTTATTTATTTTTGTCTTGCCTTAATCTTTCAGCTAAGCAGCCAGGAGAAACAAACCGTCCTGTAAAACAGCGGCGCCATGCCTGAGAAGATCAGGTCAGTCACACTACTATATTGCACTATGGAATATGGCAGTGCCATACATTTGAATGAATGAACTAATATTTAAAGATGGCTGACATAAAATGATCATACATCTCACACCTTACTAAAGGTCACCAATACTAGCCGTCTGCTGTTTTAGATGCCCATCACGCATAGTGATTCTATATATTACCCGTGCTTGTCACTAAATGATTTATAGTTACATTTAGAATAGGGAACATTAACAGTAAGGGCTCATTCACTGCGGTTTTACCTCCCAAATGAACAAGGCCATGCAGCCACTCAGGGCTGTACACATGCTGCAGCCGTGATGCCATGCGTGGTACCACTGCCGAAGGCAACCCCTCCAAGTGAATTGAGTAACCGTAACCTTATATTTGAATTTTTATTGGGGCATGGCAGATGATACAAAATCACATAACTCAAATCCAGGTGTCAGGCAATTGCAGGACCTTTTCCACGTGGCAGCTAAGGAGGAATCGTCTGACCAGATTTACTG
Source organism: Lithobates pipiens (assembly GCF_037356315.1). Lineage (NCBI taxonomy): Eukaryota > Metazoa > Chordata > Amphibia > Anura > Ranidae > Lithobates > Lithobates pipiens. The sequence continues at coordinate 481,516,339 of NW_027507903.1, read as the reverse complement.
GATGTCAGATAATAACAGGTAATAACAGAACAGATGATCCATTGCAGATTATGACAAATAAGTCTGTCCAGTCTGTCCAGGTAGCAGTTGATGAAAGATCACAGGACTGGTTCCTGGCGGAGATCACATGTGCAGATATAGGGTTTAATTACAGAGAGATTACAGGACTAGTTCTAGTTGGTGGGGAAACACACAACTAGTTCCAGGTTAAAGATGATGGAGGATCACAAAATGATTTGCAGGTGTCAGTTGATAAGAGATCACATGCCCAGTTCAAGGTAGTTGATGAAAGATCACAGGAATAGTTCCTGGTGGAGGTAAATGAGCGATCATATGAACCGTTTCAGATGTCAGTTGATGTGCGATTACATAACCAGTATTATAAATGAGACCACATGTCCAGATATGAGGTACAGTTACATAGAGAAACAATGACTTTCCAGGTGAAAGATGGTCAGGGATTTGCAGGTGTCAGAGATCACAGGCAAGTTCCAAGTGGTAGTTGATAAGTCATCACATGGCCAGTTTCAGGTAGTAGTTGATCAGAGTTCTCATGACAATTTGCAGTCAGTGATGGGAGACCACTTGGCCAGTTACTGGTTATAGCTAGTTGGAGATCACTTGACTAGTGGCAGTTGTTCGGAGTTCACATAACCAGCTCCAAGTGGCAGTTGAAAAGGCCACATTTCTTTTTCAGAATTCTGGGGTTGCTAGTGATTGGCATCTGATAGTACACTTCAGAGAAGTGTGCATTTTCTAGTGGAAGAAACCCATTTGCAGTGTTTCTGGAAGTTTATCTTTTTCCCCGCTTTTTCAGATATTTCTTAATATGAATAATTCTGTATTACAGCTTACCGGCCAAACTGATAAATGGTGGCATCGCCGGTCTGGTGGGAGTCACCTGCGTCTTCCCAATAGATCTGGCTAAGACACGACTACAGAATCAACAAGGACAAAGCATCTATCGTGGGATGTAAGTCGATGGTGGAGTCATGGCGGAGCTGCAAAATCTGCAAATTGTGCATACTTATCACCAGTCTCTTTGTACAGCTCCCAGTGTAGTCAAAAAAAACATGGCGGCTACTATGCTAAACTTCTTAATAACAAAGCTAGTTGCATGACTGTTACGTTAATCCAATTAATAGTATTATTATACAGGATGTATATAGCACCATCAGTTTACACAGTGCTTTACAATATAAAAGGGAGACAATACAGTTACAATATAATAAAATACAAGAGGGTTAATAGGGCCCTGCTCAGAAGAACTTACAATCTAATAGGGTGGGGCAAGTGGTATAAAAGGTTGTAGGATGGAGATGAGCTGATGAAAGTGATTAGTTAAAGGCGTGATAGGCTTCTCTGAAGAGATGAGTTTTCAAGGATCACCTGAAGGCAGCCAGAGTAGAAGATAGGACAAATTGAGGTAGAGAGTTCAAGAGGATGGGAGAGGCTCTGGAGAAGTCCTGGAGATGAGCATGGGAGGAGGAGGTAAGGCCGTTTAAATGCAGCAGGTCTTGAGAGGAGCGGAGAGGACAGTTTGGGTGATATTTGGAGACAAGATTGGTGATGTAGCTCCAGGCAGAGCTGTGAATACCTTTGTATGTTGTAGTTAGTATTTTGAATTTAATTCACTGGGCAATCGGAAGCAAGTGTAGGAATTGGTGTATAGGGGTGGCAGACCATGAGCAGGTGGGTAGGTGAGTCTGGCAGCAGCATTCATAATAGACTGAAGAGGGGATAGCCTATGGAGAGGTAGGTCTATGAGGAGGGAGACGCGGGAGTGAATGAGTAGCTTGGTGGTTTCATTAGTTAAAAAGGGGTGATTTTTTAAGATGTTATGCAGGTGAAGTCTACAGGCTTTTGACAACAATTGGATATGGGGGTGAAAGGACAGGTCAGAGTCTAGGATTATACCTAGTACCCTGACATAGGGGGAGGGATTGATGGTTGCATTATTGATTTTGATGGAAAAGTCAGGGGAGGGGGCACGGGCAGGAGGGAATATCATCAGCTCGGTTTTAGAGAGATTTACGGTAGTTTAAGGAAGTGGTGCGACATCCATGCTGATATGCCAGTTAGTAAGTTAGTAATGCAAGAGAAGACTTAAGAGGTGAGGTAAGGAGTAGAGAGATAGATTTAAGTGTCATCGGCATAGAGATGGTATTGGAAGTCGTGGCAGGTTATCAAGTGACCAAGGAAGAAGGTGTAGATAGAGAAGAGAAGGGGTCCAAGAACAGAGCCTTGAGGTACCCCTACAGAAAGACAAAGTGGAGAGGAGGAGACAGAGTTGTAGGTAACACTGAAGGAGCACTGTGATAGGTAGGAGGAAAACCAGGATAGAGCAGAATCTTGGAGGCCAAGGGAAGGGAGTTTATTGAGAAGAAGCAGGCGGTCAACAGTATTAAAGGCCACAGAGAGGTCAAGCAGTAGGAGTATGGAGTAGTGGCCATTGGTTTTAGCAGTTAGTAAATCATCACTGAGTTGTAGTAAGGCAGTTTCTGTGGAGTGCTGCAAGCGAAAGCCAGACTGTAAGAGATCAAGAAGGTTATTTTCAATGAGGTAGAAGCTAAGAAGGTTATAGGCTAAGCATTCTAAAAGTTTAAATGTGTATGGGGGCAATGAGATGGGTCCAAGGTTGTTCAGGTTGATTAGGTCCAGTGAGGGATTTTTAAGTATGGGAGTGATCTGTGCATGTTTTAGAGGGGAGGGGGAGGTGCCACTAGAGAGGGAGAGATTAAACATGTGAGAGAGTGAGCATAGGATAGAATAGGAGGGTGATCGTATTAATTGTAAGGGAACAGGATCCAGGGGACAATTGGTTAGTTGGGCATCTGAGAAAAGTTTTGTAACCTCTTCAGTAGTAGCCAGTTCAAAAGAGGAGAGTGTTGACTGTGCTGTTAGACAAGGAATGTTGAGTGGGGAAGATGTATGTACAGTGGAGGTTTCCTCAAGTATTGCATAAATCTTGTCTTTGAAGTGATTGACAATCTCTTGGGCAGTGAGTGAGTTAGTGGGTATAGGGGGTGGGGGACAAAGCAGAGAATTTAAGGTAGAGAAGAGTCCATGGGGACTGGATGACAAGGTATTAATAAGAGACAAAGTAGGTTTGTTTGGCAGCATAGAGGCAGGAATTGTTTTTTTTAGAAGATTTATATAGAGTGAAGTCCTGAATGGCTTCAGTACTTTAAGTTCAAGACCCACAACATGTGGAGATCACTGACTGCCTGCTTGGATTATGATCATAGTGCAACCACAGGCTCAGCATGACAGCCAAGCAAATTACATTTTCAATTTACAATTTATATTTTCACAAGTAGGTCAGCAATGATAGCCTATGTGCTTACTAAGGTCAGGTTTAGCAATGCGCGCCATTTCAATCCGATCTAGAAATGGAAGTTTGATGTTCCTCTACCACATGAGCGGGGGGTAGGGGGAGTGTGATTCCCCAAAACATTGCTTGTATCACTCACCCATTGCTCATCTAAAGAGCTATTGCCATTCATTTCCATGTTGAGCAGAAGAGAAACAGGGGTCATTGCGCTATGGATGTCAATCCCAATACATGGCGAGTGAAAATTGATGTGATATATATATATATATATATATATATATATATATATATATATATAAAATCTTTATATCAAATATAATAATTGTGCTAAATCAAGAAATCAATACTCAATGTCAAAAAAAGCTCAAAACATAGAACAGTAACAGTCGTCCATCTTACACTTTTGTTCTTTGAAAAACATATTATAAAATTTGGTGCGGCCTGCACCAATCCCTGTGGTCACACTCGCCTTAATGGATAGACCTTTAAACTATAAAAGGCCTTAAGAACGCGTGTTCGTTTTAAAGCTGGAAAGACACTATAACCGCAGATATACATCATAATCACTCCATGCATAGACCTTTCCATGTATGGAGTGATTCTGATTTATTACCTGTGGTTATAGCTTTTTCCCAGCTTTAAAGGGAACATTTGCTCTTAGGACCCTTTTAAAGTTTAAAGCAGGCCCACTAGGGTTGGTGGGAGTTGCACCAAATTTTAAAATATTTTTCTTACAGAACAAGAGTGGAAGATGGACATTAATGTAGAATTCAGTATGTATTGCTTGCTATTTTTGAGCATTTTTTGACATTGAGTATTTATTTCTTGATATGATGGCACAATTGTAATATTTCCCATATTTGAAATGTATATATATATATATATATATATATATATATATATATATATAGATAACTTTTTTTATTTTTATTTTTACTGTTAAGTGGTGGTGTTTATCATCTTAAAGTGCTAGCAGCAGGAATTTAGGTGAATAGGTGAGTGGGAGGTACTTTGTTGATATTGCACACATATCTGTGTATGCAGATATACTGTATGTCAGCTATTCATGTCTAGCACAGAGAATCAGGAGCCGTTATCACAGTTATCGCAGTTAGTGAGCATGAGGATAGGGGAGGGCAGGAGGTCATCTAGGGCCATCTATATCATCAGCTGATTGTATGAATCTTTCCACATTCCATTCCTTTTGTTACCTGTGCAATCTGATTATTGTTACTTATGAGTAATCCAATCCTGACAATTCCAGACAAGTGGAATCTTGTGTTTCCCTTGTGTACAGACAAGGTGAACTTTGTATATTCTTCGCTGTGGAAGTGGGAGGGTCTCATTCATAGGAGGGGACACGTTTGCCTTGCGTTTTTTAGCAAAGGTCAAAGCACTGCAGCAGTTCTTCACGCTCAACGTGTCGCTCTCCATGCTGACATGCATTGATTCACTGCAGCTCAGCGGGGAACCTTGAACGTGGGTCAAAAACGGATGAAAAACCAAATCCAAATTAAATGTGTTCAAGGTGATTTTTTTTTATCTACGTACATTTTGCCTTTTTGGTTCATCCTTTCCCTCCTCATCAACATGCCAATTACATTAAAAGGAAAAAAAATACTTTTCATTCCATACCTTAGTTTAGATTCAGTCTTCACTGGATCTCTGTGCTTCTCTATGCGATGCAGGCAGATCATGGCTGGAAGGATGGCTGGCAGGGTGCTGTACACAGCTTCCCCAAAACATGACAGCATCCTGCCTGCAAGCAGTGGTCTGGCTGTTTGCAGGAATTTTTCAAATAAAATTTGTACAGTCTGGAAGAAAGAAGGGAAAGGGGAAACATGACTGAAACCTTTAAATACACCAAGGGGGTGAATAAGGTTCAGGAGGGCAGCATTTTCAAAAACACAGGGACAGGCCTCAAACTAGCAGGAGAAAAGTTAAAACTAATCTTAGAAAGTATTTTTTTACTGAAAGAGTAGTTGATGCTTGGAATAGAGATTCAGCAGAGTCAGTCAACAGTAAGTGGATTCAGACATGCTTGGGACAAACAAAAACAAACAGAAATGGAAACAATGGGGCAGATGTGATGGCGCACTTTTTTGTACCATCACATTTCTAGGTTGCTGCTCATAAATTTTTATTTTTTCATTTTAGTTTCACTTCACCTTCCAGCTATAAAAGTGATCTTTACTGTACAGCACAAAACAACAAGCCACGATGAGTAACCAACATGTACATTTCACCCATTTCAAAGTACAGCACAACTGTTGGTTGCTAGGGGTTACCGCACTTGTTATAGGATATTCTCTCTGCTGCTTCAAACTCCCAGCCATTTCCCAGCAGCTGCCAGGGTGGTAAATTTCCTTTAGTGGAGTTTTTTTTTTTTTTATAGCTGGCATCCCCTCCTCCTTCCTGCGATGATTCACACCACTTCCAGCATGGAGCAGAATCTGTTTGTTATTAAAAGGAGAACTACTTGTGGTGACCGCACCCCAACAGTGTAGAGCTCTCAGCAAAGTGTACAATCATCAAAGTAATGTTTTATAAGATGATAGCCTGTGTGTGAAGTTCAATGGGTAGAAGCTCTGGGCAAATGTAAAAAATAGCCTTCAGCCCATTTATAAATATATCTAGTTATGAACCATGTTTCAATTAAGGCATAGTAATTGCTTAAAATCTCCTCTCTCTCCCTTCTATTGCTCCCACTTCCCTCTCCTTCCTATCCCGACTTCTCTTTCATGTCTATTCCCCTCTTCTATCACCCTCTGTGCCCCCCCCCCCACTTCTCTCTCCTCCTTCCTATCCCCTCACTTCTCTCCCCCTCCTATTCCCTCACTTCCCTCTCCTTCCTATCCCCTCACTTCTCTCTCCCTCTTATCCCCTCACTTCCCTCTCCTTCCGATCCCGACTTCTCTTTCATGTCGATTCCCCTCTTCTATCACCCTCTGCCCCCCCCCCCCCACTTCTCTCTCCTCCTTCCTATCCCCTCACTTCTCTCTCCCTCCTATCCCCTCATTTCTCTCGCCACCTTCCTATACCCTCATTTCTCTTCCCTCCCTCCTATCCCCTCACTTCTCTCTCCTCCTTCCTATCCCCTCACTTCTCTCTCCCTCCTATCCCCTCACTTCTCTCTCCTCCTTCCTATCCCCTCACTTCCTTCTCCCTCCTATCCCCTCACTTCCTTCTCCCTCCTATCCCCTCACTTCTCTCTCCCTCCTATCCCCTCACTTCTCTCTCCCTCCTATCCCCTCACGTCTCTCTCCCCCTTTCTATCCCCTCACTTCTCTCTCCCTCCTATCCCCTCACGTCTCTCTCCCTCCTATCCCCTCACTTCTCTCTCCCTCCTATCCCCTCACTTCTCTCTCCCTCCTATCCCCTCACTTCTCTCTCTCTCCTATCCCCTCACTTTTCTCTCCCTCCTATCCCCTCACGTCTCTCTCCCCCTTTCTATCCCCTCACTTCTCTCTCCCTCCTATCCCCTCACTTCTCTCTCCCTCCAATACCCTCACGTCTCTCTCCCCCTTTCTATCCCCTCACTTCTCTCTCCCTCCTATCCCCTCACGTCTCTCTCCCTCCTATCCCCTCACTTCTCTCTCCCTCCTATCCCCTCACTTCTCTCTCCCTCCTATCCCCTCACGTCTCTCTCCCCCTTTCTATCCCCTCACTTCTCTCTCCCTCCTATCCCCTCACGTCTCTCTCCCTCCTATCCCCTCACGTCTCTCTCCCTCCTATCCCCTCACTTCTCTCTCCCTCCTATCCCCTCACGTCTCTCTCCCCCTTTCTATCCCCTCACTTCTCTCTCCCTCCTATCCCCTCACTTCTCTCTCCCTCCTATCCCCTCACGTCTCTCTCCCCCTTTCTATCCCCTCACTTCTCTCTCCCTCCTATCCCCTCACGTCTCTCTCCCTCCTATCCCCTCACGTCTCTCTCCCCCTTCCTATCCCCTCACTTCTCTCTCCCTCCTATCCCCTCACGTCTCTCTCCCCCTTCCTATCCCCTCACTTCTCTCTCCCTCCTATCCCCTCACTTCTCTCTCCCTCCTATCCCCTCACTTCTCTCTCCCTCCTATCCCCTCACTTCTCTCTCCTCCTTCCGATCCCCTCACTTCCTTCTCCCTCCTATCCCCTCACTTCTCTCTCCCTCCTATCCCCTCACTTCTCTCTCCCTCCTATCCCCTCACTTCCCTCTCCCTCCTATCCCCTCATTTCTCTCTCCCTCCTATCCCCTCACTTCTCTCTCCCTCCTATCCCCTCACGTCTCTCTCCCCCTTCCTATCCCCTCACTTCTCACTCCCTCCTATCCCCTCACTTCCCTCTCCCTCCAATACCCTCACTTTTTATCTCCCATACCCACTCTCTCTTGCATTTCTCCTTCTCCCTCTTACTTTGCCCCCCCCCCCCTTCTCGCCCTCTTTTCTCTCTTGTTCTTCTTTATCTCCTCCTCTGCTCTATTTTCCCTCTTTCTTTTTCTATGACTTTTTCTCCCACACACCCCTGCTTATACCGTCTATACTCCCCCATCCTACTTCCTCTGTGCGCTTCATATTCTCTCTCCTATTTTTGTCCCCGTCTCCACTTTTCCCTCTCTCTCCATTCTCCCTCTACCTTCTCCTCCTCTCTCCTTTCCTCAATTTCTCTTATCCCCACCCCCCTTTCACTACATCCCCTTTCTCTCTCTCTCTCCTCTTTTTCTCCAATTTTATTTTTTTATACCTGCTCTTCCTCCATACTTCCCCTCTCCCCTCTATATCCCTCCATTCCCTTCCCACTCCCTCCCTTTACCCCTCTGTCTCTCTTCTCTCTCTCTCTTTCTCTCACAGGTTTGACTGCCTCATAAAGACAGTTCGCTCAGAAGGATTCTTTGGAATGTACAGAGGTATTGAGTAGGAATCAGATCAAAGTTTTATGATGGAATGTTATTTCACTAAAACCAGAGGCCCAGAGGAATCCCACAAGTAAACAGGGAAAACATCAAAGGTTGTGGTGCAACAGTCAGTAGTTGTGTAATCCCATCTCACTTGGTTCTGTTATATTCACTGCCACACAACTTGTGCTCCACATTTTCTACTCATAAATATTCATGTTAGTATGACAAAGGGACCCTCCACTTTACTCAGCCATGGCAAACGTAAACTGCGGTGGCTACCAAAGAACTAAAAGTCCCAGCTTTTCTAGGCTGACAGTGGTTGCCAGGTGGGACATGCTGGGATTTATACTTCAACAGCTAGAAGGCTGGACGGGGGAAAAAATCTGCAAAATTCTCCAGAATATTAGGAAAAAGATCTCTTCTGGTCAAACACTATATAAGACAAGCAGACTAAGGACATGGATTACTGGAACCATGTCCTGTGGTCTGATGAGACCAAGATAAACTTATTTGGTTCAGATGGTATCAAGTGTATGTGGTGGTAACCAGGTGAGTAGTACAAGTGTGTCTTGCCTACAGTCAGGCATGGTTGGTAGGAGTGTTATGGTCTGGGGCTGTATGAGTGCTGCTGACACCGGGGAGCTACAGTTCATTTAGGGAACCATGAATGCCAACATGTACTGTGACATAATGAAGCAGAGCATGAGCCCCTCCCTTCAGAGACTGGACTGCAGGGCAGTATTTCAACATGATAACAACCGCAAACACACCTACAAGACCACTGCCTTGCTAAAGAAGCTGAGGGTAAAGGTGATGGACTGGCCAAGCATGTCTCCAGACTTAAACCCTATTAAGCATCTGTGGGGCATCTTCAAACAGAAGGTGGAGGAGTGCAAGGTCTCTAACATCCACCAGCTTCGTGATGTCATCATGGAGGAGTGAAGAGGACTCCAGTGGCAACCTGTGAAACTCTGGTGAACTCCATGCCCAAGAGGGTTAAGGCAGTACTGGAAAATAATGGTGGCCACACAAAATATTGACACTTTGGGCCTAATTTGGACATTTTCACTTAGGGGTGGTGTACTCACTTTTGTTGCCAACGGTTTAGACATTAATGGCTGTGTGTTGAGTTATTTTCAGGGCACAGCAAATTTACACTGTTATACAACTACATCCACAGATCTGTATACAACTACAGTAACTCCATATATCTATATACAACTATACTGTGTATCCATATAACTATACATAACTATATCCCTATATCTATTCAAAACTATATCTATACACAACGATATCCACGTGTATACACAACTATATTTTAGATGTATGTTATGTTTTCTTCTTTTGTCCTTATAATATGTACAATGTTTAAAAATATGTTGCACAGACATTTGTGCTAATTGTCACCTTTTATCTATCACTGACAGGGGCGGCTGTAAATCTAACACTTGTGACACCAGAAAAAGCAATCAAACTGGCAGCTAATGACTTCTTTCGAAACTTTCTTTCTCAAGAGGGGTATGGTTTATACATTCTAATTTCCTCGGCTCTGTCCTGTTCTCCTCTCTTTTGCACTGTACTGCTCTGTAAAGCTCTATTCTGTATTAGACTATTTACTTAGCTCTGTCCTGCTCTTCTGTCCTCTTCTCTATTCTGCTCCACTTTGCTCTGCTGTCTTTTGCATTGCCGTGCTGTCCTCTGCACTGTGCTGCTCTCTTTTCCTCTACTCTGATCTGTTATGTCATGCTCCCTTCTGCTCTTTCCTGCTTCTCTCTGAACCGTCCTGATTTTCTGTCCTCTCCTTTGCTCTGTTCTGCTTTCTTGGCCTCTAATTTGTTCTGTCCTGCTCTCCTCTGCTCTGTCCTGCTCCCCTCCACTCTCTGCTGAACTGCTTCCTTTCCCTCTCCTCTGCTTTATCCTGTTCCCCTTTCCTTACCTTTGCTCGGTCCTACTTTCCTTAATTCTCTGCTTTTCTCCTCTCCATCCTGCCCTCTTCTGCTCTGTCCTGCCGATATATTCTTTTTTACTTTAGTTCTCTCTTCCATTCTGTTCTGCTCCCCTTTACACGGTTTTGGTCCTTTTTTGTCTGAACTGCCCTAATCACATCTGTTGTTCTGCCGTGCTCCCTTCTGCTTAGCCCTGTCCTGCTGTTCTCTACTCTGTTCTCTCTTACTCCCTTCTGCTCAGCTCTGTCTTCTCTCATCTGCTCTGTTCTGTCCTGCTTTCCTCTGCTCTGGTCTGTCCTACTCTCCTTTGCTCTACTGTGTTCAGTCCTACCCCCCTCTGCTTTAATTTTCTATGCTTTATTTTCCCCTTCTCTGTACTGTAGTTGTTTCATCTCATCTACTTTGTTCTGTCCTGCTCCACCCTGTCTTGTTTTTCTGCCCTCTCCTCTGCTCTGTCCTGATCTTCTCTGCATTGTTTCGCTCTCCTGTCTTCTGCTCTGTCCTTCCCTCTCCTGCTCTTCCCTGCTCCCATCTGCTCTGTCCTGCTCCCCAATCCGATGCCCTGCTTTTTTCTCTTCTCAGCTGTTCTCTACCCTGTTCTGTCATGATCCAATCTGCTTCATTCTGTTCTTTTCCTTATCCCTTTGACTCTCTTCTGTGTTCCAATCCAAAATTAAATTTTTATGGCCAACTGTTCAAAAAATTAGGGAACGGCCCAGACTTTTTAGGGCCCATCAACATAAAAGGACACCTGCCAACAGGGATACTATGATCTTATTTTTGTCACTGGCCCTTCGTAGGTAACACTTTCCTAATGATATTTTAACATGCATGTGTGGTGACAATGCTCAGGCAGGTTGGTATCATCCTGTATAAGACTGGCCATCGTGTTATGGCTGCCCATTATTTGGAAAGCTGCCCCCAAAAACATCTTCAGTTTTACAGTGTAGAAATATTATAAACTTTGTAACTGTGATTTTGAATTGCAGAAAAAAACAATAGTTTTTCATAGATTTTTTCTCACTTTTTTTGAACAGCTTGTATTTTATTTGGATTGTCTCTAAATTCCTTAACTGTTGGCAACGTTGGAGCTTCTCTGTTCTGCTCCATTATGTCACTATTATTTTATCATTTTCTTTTATGTCTCTGTAGGAAACGTTTCTGTTTGTTTCGGTTTTGTCTTGTTTTATCATTTTAAATTTGTTGACTATATATATATTTTTGTATAAGATGTCCTCTTTACTGTTCTGTTTTCGAATATAGTGCATTATATGAAATATTGCTCGGTTATGACCTGTGGGTCTGTCACTCCCTCTTGTGGTTACAGAAAGGAACTGACGCTGTTCAGAGAAATGTTGGCTGGATGTGGGGCTGGGACCTGTCAGGTGGTGGTGACGTCCCCCATGGAGATGCTGAAAATCCAGCTGCAAGATGCAGGACGCCTGGGTAATCTGGGGTACGGGAGAGCCTCATGCATATACAGTGTCCCCTTTAAATTACTTTCAGGGTTGACATCGTAGTAGCCATTTTGCAGGCTTAGTCAATATTCATTATACATTAAGGTTATGAATACACTAGGAACTAGTGACTACACCAAAGCGTTTGGCACAAATTGCCACTATTTCCTGGTGGATTGAAAAACCGACTTGTCACTATTTCCTGGTGGACTGAAAACTGAATGAATGTTCAGGGAACAATATGATGCTCATTGTGCTTTCTACAACTGAACTCTGGACTTTACTGTTGCAGCAACACAGAAAGTTGTAGCTGGTGACGGACAGGCCACCATCTCTCAGCCTGCCCAAAAACCCTCCGCCTTACGGATAGCGAGAGACCTTCTCCGTACCCAGGGCATCTCTGGAGTGTACAAAGGTCTGGGGGCCACACTACTCAGGTGAGAAAAACAGTCATCTGCGCTAATGTAAAACTAAAATACCAGCTCTGAAATATATAATGCTTTTCTCTTCTGAACAGAGACGTCCCATTCTCCATCATCTATTTCCCGCTCTTTGCCAATCTCAATAAACTGGGACAAAAATCCTCCCATGAAAAGGCGCCATTTTACCACTCGTTTTTTGCGGGATGCATTGCTGGATCTGTGGCTGCCGTTGCAGTGACACCACTCGATGGTGAGTGGAAAGACTTCACATTCTCAAAGACTAAAGGGATGTACACACTAAGGGACATGATTGAAAAAGGTCTGCCGATCGGCATCCGATCAGCACTTGTAGCCAATGGCTGACTGGTCTGTTCTGGCAGAGGGGTCGTCCCCTTCAGAAAAAAATAGCTCAGCAGGGGAGATTGCTGTACTAACATTGCATAGTTAGCACAGTGGCTCCTCCTGAACATATCATACTTACCTCCACTGTGCAGTTTGTTTTGCACTGTTCATAGACACAGAATGCCCGACTCGGCCCCGTCCCCCACATCATTGGATTTGAGTGACAGCAGTGGGAGCCAATGGCTGCGCTGCTATCAATCTATCCAATCAAGAGCCAAGACCCCGGCCAGAGAGGGTGAGCGTGTCTCCGGCGTGGGAACGAACAGGCTGAGGTGAGTAAAATGGGGGTGCTGGTCAGTGACAAAAGTTTTTTCACCTTAATGCATAGGATGCATTAAGGTGAAAAAACATGAGGATTTACGGCCCCTTTGAATCTGAGGTTCAATTTGTTTATATTTTGCCCCCCCCATCAACGTGCTAATTACATTTTTAAATATAGCTTTCTATTTTCATTACATACCTTATTTTATACCCAGTGACATCATCACTAGGTTTCTGCGCTTCGCTATGCAGGCAGATCATGATTGCTACGAGGGACTGCCTGGGTGTTTACATAGCTCCTTGCAAACATCACAGTACTCATCTCAAAAGCCCTCTGTTCTGATGAAATCAGTTAGCTGATTCTTGGGAGGAGTAAGTCAAATATCGAAATGCCATTTGATGTGTTTGTCCCCCCTGTTCCTGCCCACAACTCTGAACATTGCCACTCACTCAAGGCTGGGTGGGGAATGTATACTTCAAGTAGCTGTATATACACCTCAAGGGCTCAAGGTGCAAAGACACCAGGAATGACACAGCAGCTGGTTAAGTAATAGCAAGAAATATATTGCAACAGATAAAACAAAGAAGAAACATACTGTAATGAATAAATGGTAAAATAAATATACTGCTATGATTAAACAGTATGGCAACAATTATGCAATAGGAGTAATATGCTGCAGAAACAGTAATTGTTCTAAAACACACCTGTACTGGGCAACCCTAACTAGAAAAAAATAAATACATATATATATATATATATATATATAGATATAGATAGATAGATAGATAGATAGATAGATAGATAGATAGATAGATAGATAGATAGATAGATAAACACACATAACAGTTAGCAGTTTACTTCTATATTTCTTCTGCTGACCAACTCATTTGGGGCCCAACCATTATGGTGGAGCACTCTTAAGAGCTGGTGCAGGGGCACTGCCACTGTATTTCTTGCACACAACTCTGTTCCTTTCTTTAGCAAGGTGTAATGCAGGGTTGGCCAGTAGCCTCTCACCACTCTGTCAGAAGGGGATCTTTCTCTGCTCACTGGCAATGTGTACCCCATTCAGTGTCCTCAGCATCCAGCTCCTAAATTGGACAGTAGGCTCAACCAACATCTAGGATGTTCTCTGATGTTTCGGAATGGCTGCCACTGTGTCTCTTTTTCACTCAGTTGCGGTGGTCTGCTTGCAACCTCCATTTCTCTGCAAAACATCCCCTCTTAGCCTGGGAAAATTACAAAACTCCTCCTACTCTCCACCACAGTGCTTCTGGGAGTTGATGTCTCTTCCTTTAGAGCAGTGGTCATCAACCCTGTCCTCAGGGCCCACTAACAGGTCAGGTTTGCAAGATAACTGAAATACATCACAGGTGATATAATTTTCTGCTCAGTGATTGCAGTATTCTAGTCTGCATCTCCCCAAGGTAATATATAAAACCTGGCCTGCTAGTGGGTCCTGAGGACAGGGTTGATGACCATTGCTTTAGAGCACATGGGTCAAACACAAGGCCTGCAAGCCAAATCCGGCCTGCTAAGCCATTTCATGTGGTCCTTGCATCCAGTTTTTTTTTCTTTTTTGAGCAACTCCATTCTGCCATCTCTGGCTCCCGGCCTCCGCTTCCTGCTTCCCTGCTTACCACTGTCACAAAAGAATACCTTTGTGTTTGCAAGGACAGCTTTCCTCTTGGCAACCCTCACAGATCCCTGTCTACCCTGCACTCATGCCAGGGACAAGGGATGGGGCACCACGTGGTAAGCTGCACTGTGATCCCCATCTGTGCACAGATGCCAACCAATGAACTTGCTGCAAGTGAGAGAGCGAGGTGGAGCAGCCTACACTTCCCAGAAGTACTAGAAGGCTTGGGGGGGGGGGGGTGAGGGCTGTGGAGGGAGGTATGTGCAGAGATGGGGGTTGGGGGAGACTGGTGCAGAGGTCAGAGCTGAGGATGGGTGGAAGTAAGATGTGGACAGCCTGTGAAAAAGAGCTGAACATTGCACACTGCACGCTCCTAAACCCTGGACTCTATACATGCATCTCTAAACTCTGCAGGTAAAACAGTCCTGGGATTTATTGCCCCTGTAAGATAGGCCCACAGTGCAATTTGGCCACACCCACCATTCCATGTGGTTCAACCAGGAGGGTGGGCAGAGAGACATGGTTGAGATCCTACTCTTATTCTCTGAGGAAAAAAAAGGCATGGGTAAATATAGTCTTACAAATACAACTGGCCCTTTGAGGGCAACCATACTGCTGATGCAGCCCCAGATTAAATTTATTTTGACACTCCTGCCCTAGAGTCAAACAGTCTGTAGAAACCAAACTACACTTCCCACAATCCTTCACACTTCTCAGAGTCTCTGGCAGTCAACATTCTTGGTTTGCCCCTTAGTGGATGGAGGGCAGCATAACGCTGGTTGCTATATGTTTTGTAATAGCCCAGCCATGCCTGTCTCCTCTGCAGCACAGACACAAGTCCTTCTCCTGGCTGCTGGCTGGGCTTCACCTTTATGGGTGGATGTAATCCTGGTGAAAAGGGTGCTCCTAGACAGGATGTATTTGTATGCAGACTGCCTCAGGTATAGTCCACATGTGGCAATAATGGGGCTAGATGAAATGGTGGACATCTTCTAGCCATGAAATGAGTTGGGCTCTATCTGACTTGCTGTAGCTTTTGATGCACATTGTGAGGTGGTCACTGTGCAGTGAATCTGTGTAATCAAATGGTGTACATAATAGGAGCTCTCGGTGTTAAACCACTGCCTTGCAAGTGGTGTTGTCCGGCTGCTGTGCACACTCCTTCAGTTAAACATTGAGCTGTCTATCAGGTCTGCACGTACCTTTTGAAGGCCTGATACCCCCAAAAAGCATGGGACCCTAATCCCTTAGTCTGTATTGTTATGGTTTGGCTTTAAGTATTTTAATTAACACTTTAATAAACAAGACATTATAATTGTATATATGTGAAATCTTTCAGTGCTAAAGACGCGGATACAGACACTGAAAAAAGGAATTGGTGAAGATACGTATAATGGGATTATTGACTGCGCCAGGTAAACTTTCAGCAATAACACTGAATTTATAACCCACCATCTTGAGGGGAACTACAAATTGCAGCATGCTTTGCCAGAAAGGCACAGCTTTGTCAGAGGCAATGCTGCAAGAAAGAAAGGTAGATTTTGATCTCTGGAGGAAAGGTCTAGTGATCTCACACCATACATGAGGAGAACAGAAGTAATAATAATCCCACTTTATGTAGACGTAGATGAGTAATGAGAGTGATCTAATTCCCTACAGGCAGCGTATAGGAGTGATAGTAATCATACATTGCACAGGCAGAGAATAGGTGTTATAGTTATTCTACTCCGTATAGGCTGAGAATAGGAGTGATAGTAATCCCACACTATACCAGAGAAGAATAGGAATGATAGTAATCCCATATTGTACAATAGGAGAATAGGAGAGATAGTAATACCACACTCTACTGGAAGAGAATAAGAGTGATGGTAATCCCACACTGTACAAGAGGAGAAATAGGAGTGATTGTAATCCCACAATTTACAAGAGGAGAAATAGGAGTGATAGTAAACCCACACTGTACAAGAGGGAATAGGAGTGATATTAATCCTATAGGATGAGATTAGGAGTGATTTTAATTCTACACTGTACCAGAGAAGAATAGGGGTGCTAGTAATCCCACACTGCACAGGAGGAGAATAGGAATGATAGTAATGTCATACTGTACAGGAGTAAATAGAAGTGATAGTTATTCCATGCAATACAGGAGTAGAATAGAAGTGATATTAATCCCGTGCTGTACAGGAGAAAATAGAAATATTAATCCCATGCTGTAAAGGAGAATAGAAGGGATAATTAATCCCATGCTGTACAGGAGAATAGAAGGGATAATTAATCCCATGCTGTACAGGAGAATAGAAGGGATAATTAATCCCATGCTGTACAGGAGAATAGAAGTGATAGTAATCCCATGCTGTACAGGAGAATAGAAGTGATAATAATCCCATGCTGTACAGGAGAATAGAAGTGATAGTAATCCCATGCGGTACAGGAGAATAGAAGGGATACTAATCCCATGTCATATAGAAGTAATAATAATTCCATGTCGTACAGGAGAATAGAAGAGATAATAATCCCATGTTGTACGGGAGAATAGAAGAGATAATAATCCCATGTCGTACAGGAGAATAGAAGAGATAATAATCCCATGTCGTACAGGAGAATAGAAGAGATAATAATCCCATGTCGTACAGGAGAATAGAAGTGATAATAATCCCATGCTGTACAGGAGAATAGAAGTGATAGTAATCCCATGCTGTACAGGAGAATAGAAGTGATAATAATCCCATGTCATACAGGAGAATAGCTGTATTTTGTATTTTCTCACACCTATTTTTTGCCCCTTCCCTCTATAGGAAGATCTGGAGGAATGAAGGTCCATCCGCATTCATGAAGGGAGCCTGGTGCAGAGCCCTGGTCATCGCCCCTCTCTTTGGCATAGCACAAGTTGTGTATTTTATTGGAATAGGTGAATTTATTTTGGGATATTCCAATTAAATATCAGCAGGAAATCTGGAATCTCTCATAGAGAAAAAACATCAACAGAACATTCTTAAGAACCTGAATGATTAGAGAGAAGAGATGGAGCCATCCAGTAGCTTGTTTTAGAAGAGACTTCTTTTCATCTTCAACTTTCTGCATTTATAGATGTTGTCTCGAAGGTAATACAGAGTGGCTTATTCAAAGGTGGGGCCATTTTATCTATCTGCAGCCGCATCACAACAAATATGAAAACATCTAGTAATTTCTTATTATTCTGCTTATTTCTTCTAAAAATACTCAGCCTGAGTCCCTGTGAGCAAATGCTCAAGCCACCCAAAAGTCACATTTCATTGGTTGATAAATGCTGGAGCATTACTCTCCTGACAGTATCTTCTTTCCTTTGGTGACTTTGCTGGTGAGATTTCTGCATCAGGGTTCCCTCCATTCCTGTGCTACAATTCTGGGTTTTCACTCCAGCTGTGCCCATCAGGGTGGCCCCCACTATCTCTGTGCTGAATTCCTAGATCTGGACACCTGCAGCGACCATTATGAGTGGTGTCTACCATTCCTGCTCCGAGTTCCCAGGTCTGAATACCCCCTGTGACTATTGTGAGGAATCCCAATGCAAAACTGATATTTCAGTAGTTGGTGAATGTTGGAGTGTTACACCCCCTGACAATCTCTTCTATCCTTTGGCGAATCTATTATGAGATTTTGCACCTGCTGTGCCAATTGAGGGGTTCTTAACCTCCCTGCACTGAGTTCCTGGATCTGCACACCCGCTGTGCCCATTGAGGGGTTCCCACTATCCCTGTGTTCCTAGATCAGCACACCTGCTGTGTCCATTATTAGGGGTTGCCACCCTTAATGTTAGTGTTAGAGAAAACAGCAGCCCAGCAGGCTCTACCTGCTTAATTCTATTGACTGCTTTTATTCAGTTCTGATTATTGCAGCAAGCTCTTTATAATTACACTGTCAGTGAAATTATTTTTAAACTGCAGTCATTGGTAGTATAGTAATAATTAGCATTATTAGGCTGCACAGAATGCTGCAGCCTTGTTGGGTGCACTGTAGTAAAAACGAAATACTAAATTATTTAGGATGGAACGTTATATATTCAATATATAGATATTTTTACATTTAAAATGTTCTTTTCCAATTCATTTGAATGTGCAAGTAACTATTTGCTGAAGTAGAACTTTTGCAATGCTTCCATCTTGTGGCAAAAATTGATAATTGTAGGTAGTAGAATATTGCAAGTAGGCACCTTTCGTGTTATATGAAGATCTACACAGAAACGTACTATTTGTCATCAAACCTTGCCAGATTCTATGCCTTTCATCTCCCTTGCTGTTGGTCCACCAACGTGATTTAAGGCCTTGCTAATAGGTGTGGTAGGTGTGGTAAGAGACAATTTTCATTTTAAGATTTAATTTGCACAATGGGACTCCTTACAGCCATAAGGTTGCACAGGTGTCTAATTTGCAGTTAGATTATGATTTTATGAGAGGCATATTTTGATAGAAGCGGTTTAAAAGATAATTTGCTTCTGTTTTATATGTATAGAAAATACATATATTTTTTACCATTATACAGCAATATACAGTATATACTAGACAAGTTAAGCCTTATTTACTAAGTGTTATCTGCTTTGTCGCATACTAGTTAATTAGTGTCAAACTTCCTAGCTGCCACATTTTAGTGGGGTTTATATAATGAGGTTCTTCCTTGCTTTTAAAAAAAAAAACATTATGCAACTACATAAAACACCTTTGTCGCAGCTGGGATTTTTTCAGAAGTTTTAGTTTAATCTGTGACATTACCTGAACTCAGTATTTGTGCTTACTTGCCATATGCCAGCTAAAATCTGAAATAAGGTTTGGCGTGGGAGTGGCTGCACTGTAAGGCAGGAGAGGAAGGGGCTTGTGTAGGTTTATAGGGGAAACAGGCTTTGCAAACTTTTGAAAAGTGAGTTCACCCTCCTCATACTATATGACTGTAGAGAAAAGCAGGGCTGGGCAGCGCATATCCTGTATGTGTACATTAATGTGTATGTCAAGACAAAAACATATTTTTTAGTTTTGGATAAAGTAGGAAATGACAACAAACATTTGTTGGAGGAAATTTTGAGAACCTGCTAGCCAACATTTGCTGGTGGAAAGTACGACAACAAATGTTCGATGGAGCATACACATAGTCGGACTTTCTGCCAACAAGTTCACATCCAACATTTGTTGGAGGAAAATCCGATCGTGTGTACGGGGCATTAGACATCACAAATATGAAAGTAAAAGTAGCGCCCTACCTTTCTGGTCACTCTTTCATCTAGTCAGATACATCATCTATAGAATGATTCTTCCCAGCTGTAGGGCACCAGGCCTAGGGTAACATATTGTCCTTTGTTTACAGGATATAGAGGTGCAAAAACGTCCATTTTAAAATGTAAATTTTGGTCTGTATAGTTTTGGTAAAATTTTATTTTAGCACATTTCTGTAAAGCTTATTGATGTCTAGTATATAATATACATAGTACTGTCTGACTTTATTTGTAAATCAATAATACATTGTTTAAATCTGTGAAGGGTCCAGTTTCTTATCCATAAAAGAGGTGTTATTCTGAGCCAACACTGTTGGTATGTTTGGGCCAACATGAGATGAAGACAACCTTGTCACTTTGAGAAGGGGAACCTGCAAGGCCCCCAAAAGATTGGCATTCTTTTGATCTATGTGATGCTGCCTTCACAATAAATATATGAAATAAATTTTTCCGTAGTGCTGGTGACTATGCGTCTTGTCACCTGAATATGTCAGAACTCAATCTGTAGCTAT
Organism: Lithobates pipiens; assembly: GCF_037356315.1. NCBI lineage: Eukaryota > Metazoa > Chordata > Amphibia > Anura > Ranidae > Lithobates > Lithobates pipiens. The sequence continues at coordinate 481,496,254 of NW_027507903.1, read as the reverse complement.
CACTATTTATCCAAAGTACAAGTACTGTCAGGAGTGGAGTTTCCAAATTGGAATTTATCACATTTAATTATCTAAAATCAATCTAGGATCACTTATGACTTTGTCAAGTGTACTTCTACACACTGACTGATGACATCGGCCGCAGAAAGGTGCAGGAGCCAGGCCGGGTCCCGTGTTGTGCCACAGACATCATAATACAATACACATGCCATATATCATATAATAAAGTTTTGCAGCTTTCTATGTCATCCGCTGCTTATGAAACTGAACAGATAAATTGCAGACTCGCAGATGGGACATTGTGGAACCATGTATCAATAACACTAAAAAATGACCTTGAATGTGTTTGAATACACCTGAGAATGTAAGAGACCAAACAGTCTTAATACAGTGATAAAAACTACAATGTTTTATTAAATAAACCACAATACACTAAAATAACAAAATTAATTTAGTAAAATCCCTTTTTACAAAAAGGGCATTATTTCTACACATTACGTATATTTTCTAGCACATTTCTCAATATGACTAATCCCCTTACATATTACAACTTGTTCTTAAAAATATAATCCTCTTTTCAGTAGTCCACTCATCAGTTTACGTGAACGAAGAAGGGGAGTAGTCTTTCCCCAAAAATCTAGCTTTCTCAGGATGATAGAGGAAGGTTAAAAGTGCAACTAACGGTAAAACTTTTTTTCTTTAGCTTTGGATAGAATGGAAAGGAAAAGGAACACCTGTCAGGTTTTTTTTGTGGTCTATGCCAGCATTAGGGAGCTTCAACCTCAATATTTGTCCTGTTTACTGTTATCACCGAAAGTGAAAGTAAAACAAAATCCCAAATTTTGGGTTGGCACCGAAACAGTAATAGAGATGAAATCTTCCAATGGGGACACTAGATTTGGTGACACCCTGGGATTCCCTCACTTTGAGGGATTTCCTTTCACTTCCTGTTTTGGCTTTGGGACAGAAAGAAAATGAACAAAATGAAAGAAAAACGTTTTTTTTGCCTATAGTTCTACCTTAACATTAAACCATTGCCCGTCCGAACATCACACTGAGTCAGTAAACCAGTCAGACAGTAGAAGCACCTGGGACACTTTGTGGAAATCTGAGGTCAGTGAGCATGCTCAGTCGGTCTATTGGGATACTACCATAGTGGGTGTCAATGTAGGTTACAGACATAAGTGGCAGTTTTTCCATGAGTTATACTTTGATGTCAACTCAGGTTGCTTCCACTGGAGGTATTAACTGGCTTGCTGACTCCTTAGTGTTATGTTTATAAAGATTGGGGTGCAGTGGGCGTGGCTAGCCATGGTGGAGTCCGGACACTAAATCCTGTGCTCCCGACACACAGGGCTTTCCCCACGGCCTAACAATTACCTTTAGTGGGCACCCGACACATGCCCAGAAAGGAGGGGGTCCCAGAGCGTCCTGCGGTTCCGCATAGCGGTGGCAATCACCCGTTATTTCACCGCACAGGCTCCGGAGACCTCGGACCTCATGGAGGGGGTCACTGCCAACATGGCACTGTCTCCTCCAACAACCAACTGCACAGAACGGAGCCGCTCTCCTCCACGATCCTGTGAGGCTGATCCACCCGCAGTGCTGGCTACTGAGGTGAGAGAACACTCTCCAATCCCCTCACCATGCCTGAATCTGTCTCCCTCTCCTGTTGAAACTGATGACAGGCAAGCCATGACTGATACAACCCCATTAGAAGCCCTTAGGCCAGGGGTCTCAAACTGGCGGCCCTCCAGCTGTTGCAAAACTACAAGTACCATCATGCCTCTGAGTGTGGGAATCATGCTTAAAACTGTCAGCCTTGCAAAGCCTCATGGGACTTGTAGATTTGCAACAGCTGAAGGGCCACCAATTTGAGACCTCTGCCTTAGGCAAATACAGCATAGCATGGCTACTCTCCCTACCAGACAGGAACTGGAACACTGGGCTCAACGGATCGAATCCTCCCTCAAGAAAGAGGAGGAGAATCTCCGGGCTCAAGTTGCCCACACTGACAACAGAGTTACTGCCCTTGATTCCAATCAAACAGCACAGGAGACCCACATTGCTGCATTGCAAAATACAGTTTCTCAGCACAGATCTCAACTCCTTCAGCTCTGGCTACGATCAAAAGATATTGAGAACAGAAGCAGGAGAAACATTAGGATCTGAGGGCTACCAGAAGCCACGGCGCCCAGAGATCTTGCTGCAACAATTACTTCTATTTTCAACACCTACCTCGGTAGAGCACCAGCGACGGAAATAGAGCTCGACAGAGTCCACAGAGTTGCTCAAGGCATATCCCCTGCTAATGGCCGTCCGAGAGATGTATTATGCTGAGTTCATTACTATAAAGTAAAGGAACTGATCCTACAGAAGGCTTGGCACAGGGGTCCCCTTGACTTGGTGCGACTGTCCAGCTCCTACCCGACCTCTCCCGTGCTACCCTTGGGATGCGCAGAGCTGTTAGACCCCTTCTAACTGCTATAAGCGAAGCCGGTGTCACCTATACCTGGGGCTTTCCATTCCATCTGCAAGTTAAAAAACTCCATCCCGCACCTGTCCTTCTGATCCACAAATGTGATAACTTCCAAGTTCCCTGTGAACCTCCCAGGATGTCCTGCCATTGCTTGGCCAACAGGGCTGTTCTCCTTAGGCATGAAAATCTGCTTCCTTGTGCCCACCCAGCCATCTTGAAGAGTACTGTAATCTGTGCCTGGGCCCAACCCCAACTGGACTATGCCTGGGTAGTGTCCACCTATGCTCCGGTCCCTCTGGTTGGCCGGCCTGTAACTGGGAGGTTTGGGTACCACACCAGGATGTCTTGTCACATGGGGCTCATCTGGGATACTAAACAAAATGTTAAATTGTTATTTGGTTGGGGATTTTAGCCTTGTTATTTGTATGTCTGTGAGTAAGAGGCAAAATTGAGCTGCTTCCTGCAACACATTTATATACCATAGATTCATTCTCCCATGGGCGGCTGGTAATCCTGGGCTGGAGATACTGCTAGTCCCCCAAATTACTTTCTCTATGCTATTTTACTTTTGCAGGGAATGGCTCAATCGCCAGTTATATAGGTTTTGGCCAATTCTCTCTGTGTAGGGTTCCTATGAATTATAGTTAAGTTACCTAGGTTAGGGGTAGCCCTTCCATAGTGTCGGACATGTTACAGTTGACACTTCTCCCCTACATAGGCCCATTCTCCATCTGAGTTTCGGGTGGAGACCTTATACCCAATTTGAGTTTACCAAAATTAGTTGGTATTTGTGTACTCACTGTTGTATATTTGTGTTACCACTCTTGACGGAACCTTCCCGACAGGTGGTCTAACCCTCGCGACTTTCAATCTTTGTATCTTACTCTCTCTCTTTCTCCCCCTTTTCTTGTCTTTACCACCCTCCCCCCCCTTTTTTTTGCAGGGGTTACCTCATTCATTACCATGCCGACAGTGACCTTGCTCTGCCTGAATGACCACGGTCTCAACATTCTGGAGAAAAGGTCACAGGTGTTAAGTGAGATATGGAGGAACTGTGCCCAGATAGCCATGCTACAGGAGACACACTTTAAGGCTTCGGGAACTCCAGGTACCCTTTTGTTTACCACAGGTTTCCATTTTTGGGCAAGCAGTAACACAAGTCAATATCTACGCCCCCAACATTGACCAAGTAGGTTTTATTGAGGACTGCTTAGACAAACTGACTGACTTTGCAGAAGGACAGATGATTTTAGGAGGGGACCTGAACGTGGCCTTGGACCCCCTGTTGGACATCTCCATGGGGTTCTCCCTATCTTATGCGGCCCTTAGCTGGATTAAGAAATCCCTGGTGGTGGTTCACTTGGTTGATGTCTGGAGGATTACGCACAGTGACACTCAAGACTATACCTTTTTTTCACCCCCTCACAACTCTTATTCGAGATTGGATTATCTCCTAGTGCACCAATCGGCCCTTCCACTAGTGACATCCAGCGGTATAGGCGTGCAAACCTTTTCAGACCACGCACCGATCTTTTTGACTCTAATGTTGGGGGGGTCCAGAGCCCACCAACCTGGGTCTTGGCGGTTAAACGAGAGTTTGATCCAGCAGCCCCAATATAGTAAATTAGTAGAGCAGGAGATTAAAGTGTACTTTGCAGCCAACGAAGCGACTGTGACCTCTCTCTGCATCCTATGGGAGGCTCACAAATGTGTAATTAGAGGAGTCCTTATTAAATTAGGAGCTAAAGTGAAGAAAGACAGACAATGGGAGGTCGACTCTCTCTTAGAGCGCATTGGAACTTTGGAGAAGAAACATAAACGATCTCTAGCTCACGATGTGGCCATCGATTTACAAAACTCATGTGACGCTCTTAATTCCCTTTTAATGGTTAAAGCAAAAGCAAGCTCATGTACTGACAGAGACAATTCTATGAATTTGGTGGTAAACCGGGCAGACCTTTGGCACGTGCGTTACGTGAGACCACAACACGTTCCTATATCCCCTCACTGATGACCCCTTCGGGTCAAAAAATCTACAATTCACAGGAGACAGCCAACTGCTTTTGCAGCTATTACGAGAAACTCTACAATTTGTCCCTGTTGGGTACTGAACCTAACTCTTTGGCCTACACCTCTATTATAGACGAGTATCTGCTCTCCTCAGGTATCCACACGTTGATGCCTCAGGAGAGAGAAGAAATGGAAGGTCCTATTACAGAACCAGAAGTACTCAGAGCCATTCAGGGAAACGCGAAAAACGCCGGGACCCTGACAGATTTCCGTTACTGTACTATCATACGTATGCCGCACACCTGGTTCCGGGCTTTCTACGAGCTCACAATGCGCTCCTAGATTGGACACCACTCCCCAGGGATTCCTTATTTGCCCCCATAGTACTGATTCCAAAAGAGGGTAGAGATGCAACGGATTGTGCGAACCACCGTTCAATATCGTTGCTGAACACAGATCTTTACCAAGATTTTAGCCAACCGTCTGATATTGTTTGTTCCCAAGTTAGTTCACTATGACCAAATTGGCTTTGTCCCAACCAGAGAGTCCAGAGACGATAAGAGTAGGGCCTTGAATCTTATCCACTTGGCCCGGTCCAGGAAAACTCCTATGTTGCTGATTTTAGCTGACGCGGAGAAAGCCTTTGACCAGGTCAACTGGCTTTTTATGAAACGCACGTTGAGATATCTGGGCCTGGGACCCCATATGTGTCAATGGATAGAGGCAATCTATTCCCATCCCTCAGCAGCAGTCCGGACCAATGAAGCAATCTCCTCTCTCTTCTTTCTGAGAAATGGGTTGAGTAGAACCCCTGCTAGCACACATTAGAGAAAATCGGAATATTAAAGGCATTGGCACAGGCAATGCACATCACAAAGTTGCGGCTTACGCAGATGATTTATTATTCTTTATTATAAGCCCCAAGACTTCCATTCCCAATTTATTGCAAGCTCTTAGAACGTACTCCACCCTATCTCAATTATAAAATGAATGTGCGCAAATCAGAAGCCTTGAACATAAATTTACCAGAGGTGACTTTCAGGAACATACAACAGAATTTCCCCTTTGCCTGGGCCTGCCACAAAATCAAATATCTGAGCGTATATCTTACTCCCTCACTGTCTGAGGTTTTTCAGGCAAACTTCTCCCCCAGGCTCACTTTCTTACGCCTAGATCTTCAATGTTGGCACAAGAATTCTTTTTCCTGGCTTGGTAGGAATAGTATTTTAAAGATGACGGTCTTGCCTAAATTATTGTACCTCCTCCAAACATTACCAATAGCAATCCCAAGTCACTTCCTACGGTCAGTCCGTGGGGAATTTTTGAACTTTCTCTGGGGCTACAAATCTAAAAGATTGTCTCATCGCATCTTGTCCCTATCAGAAGACTGGGGTGGTATAGGTTTTCCAGACCCATTTAAATATTACTATGCGGTCCATTTAACCAGAGCCCTAATCTGGACCAAACATGTCTCAGAAAAGCAGGGGGTGGAACAGGCAATGTCCCCCTTCCCGCTGTCCACTTTGTTGTGGCAGACGTCTACCCTGCCGGTGCCCCTAAAATCTCACCCATTGATTGAAACTATGCTATCGATTGTAGCAGGGGCGTAACTAGAGATCACAGGGCCCCATAGCAAAATGTTGTATGGGCCCCCCCCCCACCAAAAAAAAATGAACTAATGCTATTAAACAACAGACTACCACACCCATGTGGCACAGTACCCAGGCAACAGCTTATATAAATTTTGAACAACAAAGTATGCAGTATACTGTATGCAGCCCCTGAAGGGAACACATTGCTGACCTCCTGGCCTTTTAACCAATTTCTGTTCTGTTATATAAAATTAAATAGTTCAACTCACCATAATGCAAAATCAGTGGGATCCCTGAGCGTGTCACTTGCCATCATCGCCTGCCACCAGATGCAGATTGTAACTTGTCAAACATTGCGGAATGTCACCTACCACATGTTGCGGATTGTCCACTTGCCACATCCCAGATTGTCACTTGCCAAGTCACCTGCCACACATTATGGATTGTCACTTGCCACATCCTGGATTGTCACTTGCCACACATTATGGATTGTCACTTGCCACGTCCTGGATTGTCACTTGCCACGTCACTTGCCACACATTATGGATTGTCACTTGCCACGTCCTGGATTGTCACTTGCCACGTCACTTGCCACACATTATGGATTGTCACTTGCCACGTCCTGGATTGTCACTTGTCACACATTAAGGATTGTCACTTGTCACATCACCTGCTACACATTGCGGATTGTCCACTTGCCACGTCGCCTGCCACCAGATGCAGATTGTCACTTGTCACACTTTGCAGAATGTCACCTGCCACATGTTGCGGATTGTCCACTTGCCACGTCCCGGATTGTCACTTGCCACGTTACCTGCCACACATTACGGATTGTCACTTGCCATGTCCTAGATTGTCACTTGCCACGTCTCGGGTTGTCACTTGCCACGTCACCTGCCACACATTACGGATTGTCACTTGCCATGTCACCTGCCACACATTACGGATTGTCACTTGTCTTGTCACGGATTTTCACTTGCCACGTCACCTGCCACATGTTACGGATTGTCACTTGCCACATCCAGGTTGTCACTTGCCACGTCACCTGCCACACATTACGGATTGTCACTTGCCACGTCCTAGATTGCCACACATTACAGATTGTCACTTACCACATCCTAGATTGTCACTTGCCACACATTATGGATTGTCACTTGCACGTCCCGGGTTGTCACTTGCCACGCCACCTGCCACACATTACGGATTGTCACTTGTCATGTCACGGATTTTCACTTGCCACGTCACCTGCCACATGTTACGGATTGTCACTTGCCACATCCAGGTTGTCCCTTGCCATGTCACCTGCCACACGTTACGAATTGTCACTTGCCACGTCCCTGGTTGTCACTTGCCACGTTGCCTGCCACACATTATGGATTGTCATTTGCCATGTCATGGATTTTCACTTGCCACATCACCTGCCACATGTTACGGATTGTCACTTGCCACATCCAGGTTGTCACTTGCCATGTCACCTGCCACACGTTACGGATTGTCACTTGCCACGTCCCGGGTTGTCACTTGCCACGTCGCCTGCCACACATTATGGATTGTCACTTGCCATGTCACCTGCCACACGTTACGGATTGTCACTTGCCACGTCCCGGGTTGTCACTTGCCACGTCGCCTGCCACACATTATGGATTGTCACTTGCTCTGCCACTTTCCTGCTGTGTCACAGAGTTAGGCAGCAGATTATCAGTCAGGCAGCAGAGAGATAATGTCATCTCTCTGCTTCCTGGCTGCCTGCACAGTGAGGGGGAACTGCACTACAGGGATGAGAGGGCAGCGAGAGATGATGTCATCTCTATGCTCCCCCGCCCGTCAGCTCCCTGATTGGCCAGCCCACTCATGCCCACTCTCATCTGCCTCCCAGTTCCACTATCACCCGCGGAGCCGCTCGCGGACCACCCGCGGAGCCGCTGACTACCCGCGGGCCGCCCGCGGACCACCCGCGGAGCCGCGGACCACCCGCGGCCGCCCGCGGACTACCCACGGAGCCGCGGGCCGCCCGCGGACTACCCGCGGACCACCCGCGGAGCCGCGGACCACCCGCGGACAGCCCGCTCTCACCCGCTATCTCCCGCGGAGCCACGGAGCCTATCCTCACCGGGCCCCACTTGACTGCGGGCCCCATAGCGCCCGCATGTGTTGCTATGGCGGTAGTTCCGCCACTGGATTGTAGCAAAATCAGGTTGTGTCACAATGTCTTCCCACACCCCCTCACCTTTGTCACCAGTTATTGGAGCCCGGGAGTTTCCCTTTATCAGGGAGGAGTTTCAGGGAACTCCTCTTGTCCAACAGATATAGACTTCAAGACTTTCTTCAAGGGGATCGATGGTGCACTATTGAGGAAATTCAAGCAATGCTGTCGCCCCCTCTACACAGATGGCGAGCAACACAGATTAGACACTTTCTCACTGCCTCGCATTTTGTGCCCTCCGCTAGCTACTCCACATCTGACTTTGAAAGGTTATATCTAGACCCTGCCCCTCTCTGCCATCTATTGTCCTTAATGTACAGGATGCTGATTGAGGCCCAAGACAGCTATGTACCTCCCTTTCTACTGAAGTGGGAAAATGACCTGAACTGGGCCTTTTCAAAGGACCAGAGAGAGAGCACTTTGTTTTTTGCTCACCGCTCCTCAATCGCAAGTAGGTTTCAGGAGGTGGGGATTAAGATGATGTCCCGCTGGTATAGAGTGCCCACACTCCTACATAAGATCTACCCTTCAGTTCCCTCTACCTGCTGACATTGTCAACAATCTGATGGTACGCTACTGCACGTATTCTGGACATGCCCTCTGGTCCGCCCCTTCTGGGAAGATATCAGACGGGTGATTTTTAGACTGACAGAAATTTCTCTGGCAGATGATCATGCGCAGTGCTTACTCCACCTCGCTCCGATGCCGAGGCGACGTTATAAAAACTCCCTAATGATACATCTCCTTAACACCGCTAAAATATGTATCCCGCAAAAGTGGAAAAGTATTGTGCCCCCTACTATTGGTCAATGGATAGCTGTGGTAAATTAAATTAACCTGATGGAACAAGTACATCGAAAAGAGGAAAAATTCAATAAAACCTGGTTTTACTGCCATGAGTCCCGGTTCTCTCAAGACTATAACAGCATTGTGACCCCCTTGGTAGAGCACTTGCAACTGTGCATGATTCCATAACCATCTACTTTTACAGCCAACTCCCCCCCCCCTTTTTTTTTTTCTCTCCCCTAACTCTATTCCTCCCTGTTCTTATTTCTATTGATCCTGCTTTCTCCGCCTATCCTTACCTGTTTGTCTTCTATTCTCAAAGTGCTTCTTCGTCATGCTTGAAAAATTGTTCCTGATTTATCTGGGGGTCATCCCGCCCCCGTATCAATAGACAAATCATGGTCGCTAAGAGAGCGAATGGAGGCCTTGCAGTCCCGAACCTAAAAAGCTACTATATAGCAGCCACCATAGCACCCCTCTCTCATCTCCACGAGACGTACCAGCTCCCTTTGTGGGCTGCTATCGACCTACTCGACGTGGACCCCATCCCTATCTCCTCCTTACCCTGGCTCCCTCCTAAACACCGCCCCACGATTACGGGGCCCTGCATGCTCCACACTTTGAGAGTTTGGGACTCAGTGAAGTATTCGGCGGGGTTGGCTTCTCCCCATCTCCCGCTGCTGCGACTCCTTCGTTGCCCCCTTTTCCCCCCAGGTCTTGATGACTCTGCACAGTTTAAACGGTGGACCCTCAATGGTTTCGTGGACGTTCATTCCTTACTTACTCCTACTAGAATACTACCATTTGCAGCCTTGCGTTCATCTCACGATATACCCTTAAGGGAGTATTTTAGATATCTCCAAATTCATCACTTCCTGCAAAGCCTCATCGAGTCCCAGGAAGCCCCTCACCAGTTGTCACCGTTCGAGAGCATCTGCAGATCCAGGCCTCATTCTCCTGGTCTGATTTCTTTAATATATTCAGCCTTGATCTCCGGGAAGAAACCCCCGGAGCGATCCTATCACCTGCAGTGGGAGAGGGACCTGGGGAAACAGCTAGATCCGGAGGATTGGCAGGCGATGACCCTAACCTTGTCGAAATGCTCATGCAACGTCACAATCCTAGAGAACGCCTATAAGGTCCTATACCGGTGGTATTACACCCCGACGCGCTTGGCCCGCTTTGTTCCAACCTGCTCCTCTCTCTGTTTCAGGGGGTGTGGCCAGGAGGGTACAATGGCCCATATTTGGTGGACGTGCCCGAAGGTGTGCAGATTGTGGGTCAGGGTTTACGCGTTACTCCGCAGTTTACTCCGGGTGAACCTAAAGAGGGATCCTTTCGAGGCTCTTCTCGGGAAAGCGATACCAGAACTACTACGCTCAGAACGGCAGTTGGCACAGCATCTTTTTACCGCAACTAAGCTGACTATAGCGCGAGCATGGAGAACCCCGGCCCTCAGCTTTGAGGCAGTCAAAAACCGTCTGAATGATGTCATGGTCAATGAAAAACTGTCTTCTGTCCTCTCCGACACTCATACAAAATTTCTTAGAGTCTGGCAACCCTGGATAGCGTACCACCACTCTCCCAGATTTGATACCACCTTGCTGTCACTGTAGGAACCTGCTGGGGCACACCCCGTGGGCCCATCGCCCCCCTCCTCTTTCTGCTTCCCTCCAGACCCCCCTATCCCTCTGTGGCTCTCCACACCTTCTGTCCCCTCCAATCCCCTCTTGCCCCTTGACTTTCCCCCTCCTTTCTTCCCTCCTTTTTTTCATCCTTCAACTACACCAGATATGATCATTATAGGCTTTAGGCATACTCCAGGCCGTGTTTGTGTTACATATATGTGAAAACCCAGGGTCTGTCTTGATCCAGGGAATGTGTACAAGGCTACCTGGTAATTTGCTTTAATTGTACTAAACTGCAACTACCTGTACCGACATCCCACTGTAAGCCTATTGTACTGATCCATACTATTGTTACTCTGCAATAAAAACTTTTGTAAAAGAAAAATTGTTCCTGAACCGAGGAAGGAGGGCCAGACTCCATCCCGGGGAAATAAGTCCCATGGCATGATACAGTCATGCCCATAGCCCCCTACCTGGAACAGGCTGGGGAATCGGAAAAGATGACTGGACTGACATCCCTAAGCAGTTCTCCAGGCAACATCCTAGACAAGAGATCAGAGCTGAGAGCGGAATCCAAACAATGGCTTTTGGTGTAGGATGTGACTAAGAAAATGTCAGGAAAGACCTACTAGAACAGCTGAACTTTATTTGGGGTTAGTCAGAGGCACTTTAAATGATGGCAGGTGTGTACTGACTCCTATTTAACATGAGTTTGAATGTGTTTTCTTAATTCTGAACACAGCTACATCCCCAGTTATAAGAGGATCAGAGCATCAGAGGGATTTCATTGGTAAAAGGTATCAGTCAGGAGAAGGGTACAGAAGAATTTCCGAGGCATTAGATATTCGTAGAACACAATAAAGACAGTCATCATCAAGTGAAGAAAATATGGCAACCTCATTTTTTTTTTTTTTATATCCCCCTTCCCAAAAGATAGTTTGTTTTTCAACTGAGTTGTACAGTTTATAGGTCACATTAAAGGTGAAATAAGTTATGAAATTATTTATTTTTGTCTCATTTTTTTACATCACAGAAACCTGACATTTTAACAGGGGTGTGTAGACTTTATATATCCACTGTATACATCCACAGTTTTATATATTTGGTAAATATTAGGGGATTAGTCATATAGAGGTTACTTTGCATTATGTAAAAAAAAATATATATGTATTATGTAAAAATGATCCCCTACTAGATTAATCTTGCAATGTTAATGTATCACTTTTTGACACCCTAGGCGAAACCTCATTCCCCCTCCCGGCCCTACCCATGTATACCCCACCTACCAGCACACATAAATGAAGCCTCAACAGGGAGGGGGCCCCTCGGTACACTACACATCAGTGTGATTGTCAGATCATTCTTATACACCACGGATATGCAATTAGCGGACCTCCAGCTGTTGCGGAACTACAAGTCCCAATGAGGCATAGCAAGGCTCTGACAGCCACAAGCATAACACCCAGAGGCAGAGGCATGATGGGACTTGTAGTTTTGCAACAGCTGGAGATCCACTAATTGCATATCCCTGTTATACACTATAGCTCATCTGTATATACATTTACATGCAATAATGCAAACATAGTGACAGTTTTTAAATTACTCAACAGGTCAGGGTCTGGGGCTCTGCAGACTGTATCTGTATACTCTCTCTGCATCTGCCAACATGACCCTGCCAGTGCGAGGAACGTACAATTTTAAATGCTGCATTGCTGCCTGCCTCGGTGCCTCCTCCAGGCAAGCCGCAGGCTCCACTTGTCACCAAGCCTGGAGCGCTGCTGGTGACTCCACTGACGTTGCCATTGTTCAGGAGGCCAGGTTAGGAGGGAGCGCGAACAGCCTCCACAAGGATATGGGGGGGCATCAGGATTAAGAATTGTGTGGACGCGGCCTATGGGCACTGCATTGGGCAGAGAGGCAGAGCTGGCTGGTGAGGATGCGAACGTGCAAAGGTGTGAGAGACAGACTGCAGGATGTTTCCTTTCCTTCCTCCATTAAGTCAGGACACAGTCCTCCGCCGCCACTGCTCCTCTGACACTATGTACGGAGGGACTCGGGAGAAGCTGCCTAACTGTTGAGACTGAGTTAGTTGCTGGCTGCAGAAAGAGGGAGTACTAGTGGCTGAGCTTGCCTAGTGGTAGCGCCGGCCCTGTCTATAACGAGTCACAGAACAAACTGATCCACAGAAGTACAGCCAAACGAGCTTTGGCTGTACTTCTCCTTTAAGACTACTATGAGGGACCTGTTTCCTCACTGTCCAATGAGCTGACTCATAGGGAGGCAAATGACAAAGGTCAGTAGGAGGAACCAGTGAGTGCTGCATGGGACCTAGAAGATTAATGTGCCCAGTGGACTTCGAGGGACCGTTTCTGAACATTGGAGCAGCGTACACTGGTGCTGGTGGCGAGAGTTAAGTGTTCAGTTATTTCTTTACAGTTAATTGCTTTATTTAAGTTTATTGACATAACAGGATTTCTTTAAAGGATAAGTGCATTTATCCTTTCCTGACTTAACCTAATGCACAACTCCCAGGTGCAAACGTACCTCCAGCTAAAAGCCTCAGTTCCACTGTTTGGTTACATCCAGTGTTGCAAGTCCCCGCTATCTTGGCCACACCTGCACACTACTGCCCCAAAAACATCTATGGGTTTGTCTCGAAGCTGGAGACAATCAAAGACTGTCTCGTAGGAGTCTACTGGGCTGTAATGCGCAACCAAGACAGTGAGATTTGCAGCATTAGAATTACAAATAGCAGAACCAAGGTCATCACATCGAGGTAAGTATGCATCTGTGGAGAGGGTGGGTGGGTTGGGTCAAGTCAGAGAAAGGGGGCAATAAAGATATCTGCTGTACAAAACAATAAGGCTCGGTTCACACAGGGGCGGCACGACTTGCAGCGCGACTCACAGACGCGACCTGGACACGACTTCAGCGGCGACTTGCAAAACGACTTCTGTATAGAAGTCAATGCAGGTCGCCTGAAGTCGCCCCAAAAATAGTACAGGAACCTTTTTTCTAAGTCGGAGCGACTTGAGTTGCTCCTATTAGAACGGTTCCATAGTACAGAACAGAGCGCGACTTGTCAGGCGGCTAAGTCGCCTGACAAGTCGCTACTGTGTGAACCGGCACTAAAGGTGAGGGAGCACTGACTTAGTGCATTACCATAACTCAATTTTATATATTTTAAAATATATAAAAAGTGAATACTCACAAATGCATGTCGTGCACAAGTATATCTAAAAAAAAACAGATGAGACCGCCTCCAAATCCACCATACTTGGCTGATGGCATGGGAAAACCTCACAGCATCTAAGAACGGCTAATGCATTTCAAGGGTCAAGGCTTCTACCTCAGAGCCAAAAACAGAGATGTTAGAACACCAACTTAAATACTATTCAGACTCAACATATTAATGAAGATCAGGACAGTACACATGCATGGGGTCAAATAAAATTTTTGAATACAATGCGCACCATGAAAACTGGAGCCTGATGTCATTTATTTATATCGTCTCTATTTTCTTTGCGCCTGACTGTATAGCCTCAAAAACCCTTTAATTCTTTATCTTTATTATCACTCTAAAGTGGCTCCTTATATGCCACCTGATGCATATACACTGCTCAAAAAATTCAAGAAACACATCGAAAACAAATCGGATCACATTGGGGGAAAATGAACAAAAGGCTGCCACATCGTTTGATGGAAATGAAAATGAATTGAATGAAAATGAAATTACCAACCTACAGAGTGCTGAATTCAACGACACCCCAAAAAAATCAAAGCGAAAAAATGATGCAGCAGGCTAGTCCATTTTGCTGAAATTTCATTGCAGCAACTCAAAATGGTTGTTTTTATGGCCCCCATGTGCTTGTATACATGCCTGACAAATTCCTTCATCCTACAGGAACTGGCTGCATACTCTCACCACATGAGGCAGGGCAGAGGTGTTCTATTGTATTTATTTAGGTTTAGGTGAATGTGGGGGCCATTCAATGTATGTCAGGCATCAGGCTCAAGTATTCATGCATTAAATAAAAGGTATGATGCATATTTGAACTCATGCTTGTGCAGCGTCCTGGGTCCAATATGATCTTCATTAATGTGCTCATGTGTCCCCACCCCTCCCAGTGGGGAGGGATTCTGGTTATGGCTAATCGCACAGTAGAGTATTTAAGTTGGTGTTCCAACATCCATGCCTTTGTCTCTGAGGAAGAGGGCTTGACCCTTGAAACACATTAACCATTGTTGGACAGCCATGTGATCAGTCGAGTATGGTGGATTGGGAGGCTCATCTGTTTTTCTAAAGATACTTGTACAATACATGACACGCATTTGTACGTAGTCACTTGTTATACAGTGGGGAAAATAATTATTTGATCCCCTGAAGATTTTGTAAGTTTGTCCACTTACAAAGTAATGAATAGTCTATAATTTTTGATCAAAGGTGTATTTTAAATGATAGAAACAGAACATCAACCAAAAATCCAGAAAGAAAACAGGATACAAATGTTATAAATAGCTGGTCTAGAGTTCAGCTTCTAGACCAGCTACAGTATGTGGTACACAGATTAGTTCTGTCAATTGAAGAAGGTGCTCCTAACTACAACTAGTTATGTTTAGAAAAGACACCTGTCCACAGAATCTCTTTCTTCCATTCAAACCTCACCATCATGGCAAGACCAAAGAGCTGTCAAAAAGACATCAGGGACAAGATTGTAGACATGCGCAAGGCTGGGATAAGCTACAAGACCATCAGCAAGAAGCTTGGTGAGAAGGAAACAAAATAACTAACTATTAATTGCCCTTGGTCTGGAGCTCCATGCAAGATTTCACCTTAATAGGGTAAGGATGATCATGAGTGAGGGATCATCCCAGAACTACACCGGAGAAGCTTGTGAATTATCTCAAGGCAGTAGGGACCACAGTCACAAATCAATCCATTGGTAACATAATACACCACCATGGCTTGAAATCCTGCAGCTCCCACAAGGCCCCCCTCCTCAAGAAGGCACATGTACAGGCCCAAATGAAGTTTGCAAATTAACATGTAAATGAGTCAGAGGATTGGGAGAAAGTGCTGTGGTTAAAACAAGAGCAAAACTGAGCGCTTTGGTATTATCTCGACTCACTGTGTTTGGAGGCAGAAAATGCTGTCTATGACCCTAAGAGCACCATCCCTACAGTCAAGCACAGAGGTGGAATCATTATGCTTTGGGGCTGTTTCTCTGCTAAAGGTAAAGGCCTACTTTGCTGCATTGAGGGGCCATGTATTGTAAAATCTTGGATGAGAACCAGCCAGAACACAGAAGATGGGTCATGGATAGGTCTTCCAGCATGACAATGACCCCAAAAAATACCACCAAGGCAACAAAGGAGTGCCCTAGGTACCTTAATCCTATAGAAAATGTATGGAGGGAGCTTAAACTTGGGATTGCCAAGCAACAGCCAAAAAAACCTTAAGGATTTAGAGGAGAAGATCTGTAAAGAACGGACCAAAAACCCTCCTGAGATGTGTGCATACTTGGTAACCAACTACAACAAACATCTTACCTCTGTGCTTGCCAGCAAGGGTTTCTCCATGTACTAAGCCATTGTGTGTGTGTGTGTGTGTGTGTGTGTGTGTGTGTGTGTGTGTGTGTGTGTGTGTGTGTGTGTGTGTGTGTGTGTGTGTGTGTGTGTGTTACAGACCAAGAGTTTGGACACACCTTCTCATTCAAAGAGTTTTCTTTATTTTCATGACTATGAAAATTGTAGATTCACACTGAAGGCATCAAAACTATGAATTGATACATGTGGAATTATATACTGAACAAAAAAGTGTGAAACAACTGAAAATATGTCTTATATTCTAGGTTCTTCAAAGTAGCCACCTTTTGCTTTGATTACTGCTCCGCACACTCTTGGCATTCTGTTGATGAGCTTCCAGAGGTAGTCACCCGAAATGGTTTTCACTTCACAGGTATGCCCTGTCAGGTTTAATAAGTGGGATTTCAAGCCTTATAAATGGGGTTGGGACCATCAGTTGTGTTGTGAAGGAGGTGGATACAGTACACAGCTGATAGTCCTACTGAATAGACTGTTAGAATTTGTATTATGGCAAGAAAAAAGCAGCTAAGTAAAGAAAAATGAGTGGCCATCATTACTTTATGAAATGAAGGTCAGTCAGTCCGAACAATTGGGAAAACTTTGAAAGTGTCCCCAAGTGCAGTGGCAAAAACCATCAAGCACTACAAAGAAACTGGCTCTCATGAGGACCGCCCCAGGAAAGGAAGACCAAGAGTCACCTCTGCTGCGGACGATAAGTTCATCCGAGTCACCAGCCTCAGAAATCGCAGGTTAACAGCAGCTCAGATTAGAGAACAGGTCAATGCCACACAGAGTTCTAGCAGCAGACACATCTCTAGAACTGTTAAGAGGAGACTGTGTGAATCAGGCCTTCATGGTAAAATAGCTGCTAGGAAACCACTGCTGAGGACAGGCAACAAGCAGAAGAGACTTGTTTGGGCTAAAGAACACAAAGAATGGACATTAGACCAGTGGAAATCTGTGCTTTGGTCTGATGAGTCCAAGTTTGAGATCTTTGGTTCCAACCACCGTGTCTTTGTGCGACGCAGAAGAGGTGAACGGATGGACTCTACATGTCTGGTTCCCACAGTGAAGCATGGAGGAGGTGTGATGGTGTTGGGGTGCTTTGCTGGTGACACTGTTGGGGATTTATTCAAAATTGAAGGCATACTGAACCAGCATGGCTACCACAGCATCTTCCATCCGGTTTGCGTTTAGTTGGACCATCATTTATTTTTCAACAGGACAATGAGCCCAAACACACCTCCAGGCTGTGTAAGGGCTATTTGACCAAGAAGGAGAGTGATGGGGTGCTGCGCCAGATGACCTGGCCTCCACATTTACCGGACCTGAACCCAATCGAGATGGTTTGGGGTGAGCTGGACCACAGAGTGAAGGCAAAAGGGCCAACAAGTGCCAAGCATCTCTGGGAACTCCTTCAAGACTGTTGGAAAGCCATTTCAGGTGACTACCTCTTGAAGCTCATCAACAGAATGCCAAGAGTGTGCGGAGCAGTAATCAAAGCAAAAGGTGGCTACTTTGAAGAACCTATTATGGTAATGCGCAAGGTCAGTGTACCCTCTCCTTTGTGGTTTTATAGCTTGTCAAAAGATACTCACAGGCCTGAGAGCAGCAATACAGTTGTGTTAGGCTTGATTCACACTATGCATTTTTTGATGCATTTTGCAGAAATGCAGGTACATTTTTTAACATGGGTTCCAATAGAACATGTTCACATCAATGCATTTTTGTGCCTGCGTTTTTGGAAAGGGCCAGGGACTTTTTTTTCATGCAAAAATGCAGCATTTTGCATGTAATAGAAGTCAATGGACCCGCATCCAAAACGCAAGTACCACATTTTTGCTGCAATTTGCGTTTTTTTTTTTTTACACTGTATATAGCTGGTTGCTACGCAACCACACTGTTTATATATATATATATATATATATATATATATAAAAAGGGAAAGAAAAATGCAGCAAAAACACGTGTCCAAAAACGTGGCAAGCACCGCAAAAAGCACTGCAGAAACGCTCAAAAGCAACATGCACAGATGTGAATCGAGCCTTATACCTGCAAGACTAGCCAAGAGGCGAGTCCATTATATTTCTAAGAACAGGAGGTTATATCCTGGATATGCTTATTTTACAGCTTATGTATCCTATATAGAAAGCCTCTATTGAAAAAAACAGGGCCTCCACTGATGATCTTTTCCTAAGAATTGTTCTTGGCTGGCTGAAAATACATTGTGACTGCACTGACACAAGCATGTGGATCAGAAAGGTCAGAACTTGTGATAGTTGTCGTGAGCTCAACGATTCAAAAAGTACTAAAGATATTGAATCAGCATCAACATCCAGGGAGATAGCACTTCACAAGGAGAGATAAGCTTCTACATCACTCCTAGTACCAGGGCCTATTAGGAAGAGGAATGGCTGAGGATGATAATTATAGGTCCATGTGACCAAGCCTTTTTATGACCTCTTATTATATACGGTATTCAGGCACAGACTTGATCCTGTAGCTTTCTACCATCTGTGTCACTCCAACCCCTAAATCGGTGTTAAACCCAAAACGTAATATATTGCATCTTAACAATCATTACATTTGGTCGCTGCATCTGTTTTCATTTTAGCCCACCCGAGGATCTGGCCAGCAACACACATCTTGTATTAGAATGCCCCCCACTCTGGCTGAAGAAGCACAGTGGGCACCATTGGATGGCAGCATTGTCAGTTTGGCGGGGGGGGGGGTTAAACTAGCAGATTTAAATACACTGAAGCCAAACTTCAGCACACATTATAAATTAATGACAGCAAACCTTTTTTTCTTTTGGGACAAAGTTTTTTTTTTACATGAATAAATAAAAGCTAATCATTGTAAACACATGTGTCAGTGATAAACTGTTTGTCTCATCTTTTACTGAGACATTCTGCAGGGACATACTAAAAGGAATGACAGAATGGAATGCCCATAGACTTTAACAGGGAGATGGAATGCCCATAGAGAATAATGGAACAAAGTGGAATGCCCATAGAGAATAATGGAAAAAAAATTCAGTTTGTGACAGACTCTTTTGACATATAAATGTTTTTTTTTTTTTTAAAGACCTACTTTTAAATATCAGTGGCCATGTTTAATATTAGATTAGATGGGATTAATGTTGTTTTTTATGGCATAACAAAGGTAAATGACAGAGTGGAATGCCCATAGAGTATAATGGGAAGTAAAATATAAACTCATTTGCAAGCAAATCTGAGTGACATAGCAATTTATCCTTTGCCACAGCTGTTCCTCAAGTAGAGTAGAAGATTGTAAGATTGGGATTATTTGGGATTACGGCTGTTTTATATTGAATTACAAACATATGACAGAGTGGAATGCCCATAGAGTAAAATGGGAAGCAAGATGTGTCCTGGAGTCAAAACCATTGGTCATATCAGATCATTCTTTAGCAGACATACTCTCTATGTCCAGCAGTGATGTCCAAATTTCAAATTAAACGGGATTATTATTGTTTTATATGGAATGACAAGACATATGACAGAGTGGAATGCCCATAGAGTATAATGGGAAATAAAATCTAAACTCATTTTCAGGCAAATCTGAGTGACATAGCATTTTATCCTTTACCACAGCTGTTCCTCAAGTAGAGTAGCAGATTGTAAGGTTGAGATTATTTGGGATTACAGCTGTTTTCTATGGAATGGCAGATAAATAATAGAAAGGAATGCCCATAGAGTATAATGGGAAGCAAGATGTGACCTGGAGTCAAAACCATTGGTCATATCAGATCAGTCTTTAGCAGACATACTCTCTATGTCCAGTGGTGATGTCCAAAATTCAGATTAAGTGGGATTATTATTGGTTTCTATGGAATGACAAACATATGACAGAGTGGAATGCCCATAGAGTATAATGGGAAGCAAGATGTGACCTGGAGTCAGAACCATTGGTCATATCAGATCAATCTTTAGCAGACATACTCTCTATGTCCAGCAGTGATGTCCAAATTTCAAATTAAACGGGATTATTATTGTTTTATATGGAATGACAAGACATATGACAGAGTGGAATGCCCATAGAGTATAATGGGAAATAAAATCTAAACTCATTTTCAGGCAAATCTGAGTGACATAGCAATTTATCCTTTACCACAGCTGTTCCTCAAGTAGAGTAGCAGATTGTAAGGTTGAGATTATTTGGGATTACAGCTGTTTTCTATGGAATGGCAGATAAATAATAGAAAGGAATGCCCATAGAGTATAATGGGAAGCAAGATGTGACCTGGAGTCAAAACCATTGGTCATATCAGATCAGTCTTTAGCAGACATACTCTCTATGTCCAGTGGTGATGTCCAAAATTCAGATTAAGTGGGATTATTATTGGTTTCTATGGAATGACATACATATGACAGAGTAGAATGCCCATAGAGTATAATGGGAAGCAAGATGTGTCCTGGAGTCAAAACCATAGGTCATATCAGATCATTCTTTAGCAGACATACCCTCTATGTCCAGTGGTGATGCCCAAAATTCAGATTAAGTGGGATTATTATTGGTTTCTATGGAATGACATACATATGACAGAGTGGAATGCCCATAGAGAATAATGGGAAGCAAGATGTGACCTGGAGTCAGAACCATTGGTCATATCAGATCAATCTTTAGCAGACATACTCTCTATGTTTGTTAGTGATGTCCAAATTAGACATTAAGTGGGATTATTATTTTTTTCTATAGAATGACAGATAAATTATAAAAAGGAATGCCCATAGAGTATCATGGGTAGCAAGATGTGACCTGGAGTCAAAACCATTGGTCATATCAGATCAATCTTTAGCAGACATACTCTCTATGTCCAGTGGTGTTGTCCAAAATTCACATTAAGTTGGATTATTATTGGTTTGTATGGAATGACAAACATATGACAGAGTGGAATGCCCATAGAGTATAATGGGAAGCAAGGTGTGACCTGGAGTCAGAACCATTGGTCATATCAGATCATTCTTTAGCAGACATACTCTCTATGTCCAGTGGTGATGTCCAAAATTCACATTAAGGCTAGGTTCACACTATTGCGATGCGGGAACGCCGCGAATCCGCGGCGTTTTCCCGCATCGCTCACCTCCCGCCGGCAGTTCACACTGCCCTATGCGGACGGCTGGGGGTGTCAATGTTATGTTAATGACACCCCCAGATCCGTCGGCATATCGCAGTGCGATCTGCCGACTCGCACAGGAATCGGATCGCATGGTGTGAACCCCCATGCGATCCGATTCCGTTGCGGACCCAAAAAAGGGTCCTGTGCGAGTTTGCTGCGGGACAGCTGCGAGTTCAGCCATACTATCTGTATGGCTGAACTCGCAGTGCTACGGAGATCGGATGTGATTTGCTGTGCGAATCACATCCGGTTCTCCCCCCGCAGCGGTGTGAACCCAGCCTAAGTGGGATTATTATTGGTTTCTATGGAATGACAGATAAATAATAGAAAGGAATGCCCATAGAGTATAATGGGAAGCAAGATGTGTCCTGGAGTCAAAACGATTGGTCCTATCAGATCAATCTTTAGCAGACATATTCTCTATGTCCAGTGGTGATGCCCAAAATTCACATTAAGTGGGATTATTATTGGTTTCTATGGAATGACAAACATATGACAGGGTGGAATGCCCATAGAGTATAATGGGAAGCAAGATGTGTCCTGGAGTCAAAACCATTGGTCATATCAGATCATTCTTTAGCAGACATATTCTCTATGTCCAGTTGTGATGCCCAAAATTCAGATTAAGTGGGACTATTGTTGGTTTCTATGGAATGACATACATATGACAGAGTAGAATGCCCATAGAGTATAATGGGAAGCAAGATGTGTCCTGGAGTCAAAACCATTGGTCATATCAGATCATTCTTTAGCAGACATACTCTCTATGTCCAGTTGTGATGCCCAAAATTCAGATTAAGTGGGATTATTATTGGTTTCTATGGAATGACATACATATGACAGAGTGGAATGCCCATAGAGAATAATGGGAAGCAAGATGTGACCTGGAGTCATAACCATTGGTCATATCAGATCAGTCTTTAGCAGACATACTCTCTATGTTTAGCAGTGATGTCCAAATTTCAAATTAAACAGGATTATTATTGTTTTATATGGAATGACAAGACATATGACAGAGTGGAATGCCCATAGAGTATAATGGGAAATAAAATCTAAACTCATTTTCAGGCAAATCTGAGTGACATAGCAATTTATCCTTTACCACAGCTGTTCCTCAAGTAGAGTAGCAGATTGTAAGGTTGAGATTATTTGGGATTACAGCTGTTTTCTATGGAATGGCAGATAAATAATAGAAAGGAATGCCCATAGAGTATAATGGGAAGCAAGATGTGACCTGGAGTCAAAACCATTGGTCATATCAGATCAGTCTTTAGCAGACATACTCTCTATGTCCAGTTGTGATGCCCAAAATTCAGATTAAGTGGGATTATTATTGGTTTCTATGGAATGACATACATATGACAGAGTGGAATGCCCATAGAGTATAATGGGAAGCAAGATGTGTCCTGGAGTCAAAACCATTGGTCATATCAGATCAATCTTTAGCAGACATACCCTCTATGTCCAGTGGTGATGCCCAAAATTCAGATTAAGTGGGATTATTATTGGTTTCTATGGAATGACATACATATGACAGAGTGGAATGCCCATAGAGAATAATGGGAAGCAAGATGTGACCTGGAGTCAGAACCATTGGTCATATCAGATCATTCTTTAGCAGACATACTCTCTATGTCCATGGTGATGTCCAAAATTCACATTAAGTTGGATTATTATTGGTTTCTATGGAATGACAGATAAATAATAGAAAGGAATGCCCATAGAGTATAATGGGAAGCAAGATGTGTCCTGGAGTCAAAACGATTGGTCCTATCAGATCAATCTTTAGCAGACATATTCTCTATGTCCAGTGGTGATGCCCAAAATTCACATTAAGTGGGATTATTATTGGTTTCTATGGAACTACATACATATGACAGAGTGGAATGCCCATAGAGTATAATGGGAAGCAAGATGTGTCCTGGAGTCAAAACCATTGGTCCTATCAGATCAATCTTTAGCAGACATACCCTCTATGTCCAGTGGTGATGCCCAAAATTCAGATTAAGTGGGATTATTATTGGTTTCTATGGAACTACATACATATGACAGAGTGGAATGCCCATAGAGTATAATGGGAAGCAAGATGTGACCTGGAGTCAAAACCATTGGTCATATCAGATCAATCTTTAGCAGACATACTCTCCATGTCCAGTGGTGATGTCCAAAATTCACATTAAGTTGGATTATTATTGGTTTCTATGGAATGACAAACATATGACAGAGTGGAATGCCCATAGAGTATAATGGGAAGCAAGGTGTGACCTGGAGTCAGAACCATTGGTCATATCACATCAATCTTTAGCAGACATACACTCTATGTCCAGTGGTGATGTCCAAAATTCACATTAAGTGGGATTATTATTGGTTTCTATGGAATGATAGATAAATAATAGAACGGAATGCCCATAGAGTATCATGGAGAGCAAGATGT
This sequence comes from Lithobates pipiens, assembly GCF_037356315.1. Classification (NCBI taxonomy): domain Eukaryota; kingdom Metazoa; phylum Chordata; class Amphibia; order Anura; family Ranidae; genus Lithobates; species Lithobates pipiens. The sequence goes on along the minus strand of NW_027507903.1, from coordinate 481,472,393 downwards.
GTCCTGGAGTCAACACGATTGGTCCTATCAGATCAATCTTTAGCAGACATATTCTCTATGTCCAGTTGTGATGCCCAAAATTCAGATTAAGTGGGATTATTATTGGTTTCTATGGAATGACATACATATGACAGAGTGGAATGCCCATAGAGAATAATGGGAAGCAAGGTGTGACCTGGAGTCAGAACCATTGGTCATATCAGATCAATCTTTAGCAGACATACTCTCTATGTTCAGCAGTGATGTCCAAATTAGACATTTAGTGGGATTATTATTTTTTTCTATAGAATGACAGATAAATAATAAAAAGGAATGCCCATAGAGTATCATGGAGTGCAAGATGTGTCCTGGAGTCAAAACCATTGGTCATATCGGATCAATCTTTAGCAGACATGCTCTCTATGTCCAGTGGTGATGTCCAAAATTCACATTAAGTGAGATTATTATTGGTTTCTATGGAATGACATACATATGACAGAGTGGAATGCCCATAGAGTATAATGGGAAGCAAGGTGTGACCTGGAGTCAGAACCATTGGTCATATCCCATCAATTTTTAGCAGACATACCCTCCATGTCCAGTGGTGATGTCCAAAATTCGGATTAAGTGGGATTATTATTGGTTTCTATGGAATGACAGATAAATTATAGAAAGGAATGCCCATAGAGTATAATGGGGAGCAAGATGTGACCTGGAGTCAAAACCATTGGTCATATCAGATCAGTCTTTAGCAGACATACTCTCTATGTCCAGTGGTGATGTCCAAAATTCAGATTAAGTGGGATTATTATTGGTTTCTATGGAATGACAGATAAATAATAGAAAGGAATGCCCATAGAGTATCATGGGGAGCAAGATGTGACCTCGAGTCAGAACCATTGGTCATATCAGATCAATCTTTAGCAGACATACTCTCTATGTTCAGCAGTGATGTCCAAATTTCAAATTAAACGGGATTATTATTGTTTTATATGGAATGACAAGACATATGACAGAGTGGAATACCCATAGAGTATAATGGGAAATAAAATCTAAACTCATTTTCAGGCAAATCTGAGTGACATAGCAATTTATCATTTACCACAGCTGTTCCTCAAGTAGAGTAGCAGATTGTAAGGTTGAGATTATTTGGGATTACAGCTGTTTTCTATGGAATGGCAGATAAATAATAGAAAGGAATGCCCATAGAGTATAATGGGAAGCAAGATGTGACCTGGAGTCAAAACCATTGGTCATATCATATCATTCTTTAGCAGACATACTCTCTATGTCCAGTGGTGATGTCCAAAATTCACATTAAGTTGGATTATTATTGGTTTCTATGGAATGACAAACATATGACAGAGTGGAATGCCCATAGAATATAATGGGAAGTAAAATATAATCTCATTTGCAGGCAAATCTGAGAGACATAGCATTTTCACCTTTACCACAGCTGTTCCTCAAGTAGAGTAGCAGTTTGTAAGGTTGAGATTATTTGGGATTACAGCTGTTTTCTATGGAATGACAGATAAATGATGGAAAGGAATGCCCATAGAGTAGAATGGGAACCAAGATGTGACCTGGAGTCAAAATCTTTCAGCATACCAAATAAATCCTTAGCAGATATAGTATCCAAGTTTAGTGGCATGATTTTAAATCGAGTGTGTATGGATTTTAATTGTTTTATAAGGAATGAAAGAAGAAAATGCCCACAGAGCAGCCCTCAAAAATTACACTCGCTTGCTCACATTTTGCGAGTGGATTTTGAGGGCTGGCAGATGTGGGCTGCCTGGGGGGGCCAGCACCACCAGTGGCGGCCCGCCCATAGGGGGCGCCCGGACGCCGCCGCCCCCCCTCCCCCTAGGTGTAAAAAAAAAAAAGTAAAATAAAAAAAAAACGGGCCCTTTAAGACATTTAAAAAAAAAATGTCATTTAACAATTTAACATAGTGTACTGTGGCGCCGGTCACAGTGCACTATGAGAAGCGCCACGTCGATGCAATCACAAGATTGCATCCATGGCGCTTCATTTGCGGGTTAAAAACCCACCTTGCGGCGCTCTGCAGAACGCCGACTAGCTTCCGCCCGTAAAATCATTGTGATTCTACGGGCGGGAGCATTGTCAATCTTAGACAGGCAGGTCACTTCCGGCTTTCGGCTGCTTCACGAAACCCGGAAGTGACGTCGGCAGCTCCGTTCCTCAGCCCGAGCGGAGCTGCAAGACAGTGAGGCAGGAGGTGAGTCACCGCATAAAGGCTTTCTAGTTTCTACTTTGTTGAGAATGTTCATGCATTTAGCTGAATGAATGGAAAAAAAGCTTCCACAGCCAGAAAGCTTTCCCCAGGCCAGGCGACTTTTGCCGTGGCCAATCAGAGAATGAGCTCTGAAGGGGGAACTCCACGCCAAATTTCTGTAAAAAAATTTGACGTGGGTTCCCCCTCCGAGAGCATACCAGGCCCTTAGGTCTGGTATGGATTCCAAGGGGAACCCCCTACGCCGAAAAAGCGGCGTGGGGGTCCCCCCCAGATCCACACCAGACCCTTATCCGAGCACTCTACCCGACAAGACCCCCGAAGTCGGAAGAAGAGGCCGGCGGCGAGGAAGAAAGCCGGGCTCCTCCGCTAGCAAAAGAGCTACAAGAAGATAGCGGAGGAGTCCAGCGAGAAGACCCCCGAAGACGGAAGACCCCCGGAGCTGTGCAATAAAATATTTTAACCCTGTGTTGTGTTTTTTTTGTACTTTTTTTTCACAGGTGAATGGGTAGGGGTACATTGTACCCCATACTCATTCACATAGGGTGGGGGGCCGGTATCCAGGGCCCCCTTATTAAAGGGGGCTCCCGGATTCTGATAAGCCCCCCGCCCGCAGACCCCGACAACCAACGGCCAGGGTTGTCGGGAAGAGGCCCTTGTCCTCATCAACATGGGGACAAGGTGCTTTGGGGTGGGGGGGCCGCCCGCCCCCAAGGCACCCCCCCATGTTGAGGGCACGCGGCCTGGTACGGTTCAGGAGGGGGGGGCGCCCGCTCGTCCCCACCCCCTTTCCTGGCCGGCCGGGTAGTGTGCTCGGATAAGGGTCTGGTGTGGATCTGGGGGGGGACCCCCACGCCGTTTTTTTCGGCGTAGGGGGTTCCCCTTGGAATCCATACCAGACCTAAGGGCCTGGTATGCTCTCGGAGGGGGAACCCACGTCAAATTTTTTTTCAGAAATTTGGCGTGGAGTTCCCCCTTCAGAGCTCATTCTCTGATTGGCCACGGCAAAAGTCGCCTGGCCCGGGGAAAGCTTTCTGGCTGTGAAAGCTTTTTTCCATTCATTCAGCTAAATGCATGAACATTCTCAACAAAGTAGAAACTAGAAAGCCTTTATGCGGTGACTCACCTCCTGCCTCACTGTCTTGCAGCTCCGCTCGGGCTGAGGAACGGAGCTGCCGACGTCACTTCCGGGTTTCGTGAAGCAGCCGAAAGCCGGAAGTGACCTGCCTGTCTAAGATTGACAATGCTCCCGCCCGTAGAATCACAATGATTTTACGGGCGGAAGCTAGTCGGCGTTCTGCTGTGCTCCGCAAGGCGGGTTTTTAACCCGCAAATGAAGCGCCATGGATGCAATCTTGTGATTGCATCGACGTGGCGCTTCTCATAGTGCACTGTGACCGGCGCCACAGTACACTATGTTAAATTGTTAAATGACATTTTTTTTTTTAAATGTCTTAAAGGGCCCGTTTTTTTTTTAAACTTTTTTTTTAACTTTTTTTAACTTTATTTCTTTTTTACACCTAGGGGGAGGGGGGCGGCGCCCGGGCACCCCCTATGGGCGGGCCGCCACTGGTGGTGCTGGCCCCCCAGGCAGCCCACATCTGCCAGCCCTCAAAATCCACTCGCAAAATGTGAGCAGGCGAGTGTAATTTTTGAGGGCTGCTCTGTGGGCATTTTCTTCTTTCATTCCTTATAAAACAATTAAAATCCATACACACTCGATTTAAAATCGTGCCACTAAACTTGGATACTATATCTGCTAAGGATTTATTTGGTATGCTGAAAGATTTTGACTCCAGGTCACATCTTGGTTCCCATTCTACTCTATGGGCATTCCTTTCCATCATTTATCTGTCATTCCATAGAAAACAGCTGTAATCCCAAATAATCGCAACCTTACAAACTGCTACTCTACTTGAGGAACAGCTGTGGGAAAGGTGAAAATGCTATGTCTCTCAGATTTGTCTGCAAATGAGATTATATTTTACTTCCCATTATATTCCACTCTGTCAAATGTCTTGTCATTCCATATAAAACAATAATAATCTTGTTTAATGTCAAATTTGGACATCACTGCTGAACGTAGAGAGTATGTCTGCTAAAGATTGATCTGATATGACCAATGGTTTTGACTCCAGGTCACACCTTGCTTCCCATTATATTCTATGGGCATTCCACTCTGTCATATGTTTGTCATTCCATAGAAACCAATAATAATCCCACTTAATCTGAATTTTGGGCATCACCACTGGACATAGAGAGTATGTCTGCTAAAGATTGATCTGATATGACCAATGGTTTTGACTCCAGGTCACATCTTGCTTCCCATTATACTCTATGGGCATTCCTTTCTATTATTTATCTGTCATTCCATAGAAAACAGCTGTAATCTGAAATAATCTCAACCTTACAATCTGCTACTCTACTTGAGGAACAGCTGTGGTAAAGGATAAATTGCTATGTCACTCAGATTTGCCTGAAAATGAGTTTAGATTTTATTTCCCATTATACTCTATGGGCATTCCACTCTGTCATATGTCTTGTCATTCCATATAAAACAATAATAATACTGTTTAATTTGAAATTTGGACATCACTGCTGAACATAGAGAATATGTCTGCTAAAGATTGATCTGATATGACCAATGGTTCTGACTCCAGGTCACATCTTGCTTCCCATTATTCTCTATGGGCATTCCACTGTCATATGTATGTCATTCCATAGAAACCAATAATAATCCCACTTAATGTGAATTTTGGGCATCACCACTGGACATAGAGGGTATGTCTGCTAAAAATTGATGTGATATGACCAATGGTTTTGACTCCAGGTCACACCTTGCTTCCCATTATACTCTATGGGCATTCCACTCTGTCATATGTATGTCATTCCATAGAAACCAATAATAATCCCACTTAATGTGAATTTTGGACATCACCACTGGACATAGAGAGTATGTCTGCTAAAGACTGATCTGATATGACCAATGGTTTTGACTCCAGGTCACATCTTGCTTCCCATTATACTCTATGGGCATTCCATTCTGTCATATGTTTGTCATTCCATAGAAAACAGCCGTAATCCCAAATAACCTCAATCTTACAATCTTCTACTCTACTTGAGGAACAGCTGTGGCAAAGGATAAATTGCTATGTCACTCAGATTTGCTTGCAAATGAGTTTATATTTTACTTCCCATTATACTCTATGGGCATTCCACTCTGTAATTTACCTTTGTTATGCCATAAAAAACAACATTAATCCCATCTAATCTAATATTAAACATGGCCACTGATATTTAAAAGTAGGTCTTTAAAAAAAAAAAAAACAACATTTATATGTCAAAAGAGTCTGTCACAAACTGAATTTTTTTTTCCATTATTCTCTATGGGCATTCCACTTTGTTCCATTATTCTCTATGGGCATTCCATCTCCCTGTTAAAGTCTATGGGCATTCCATCTCCCTGTTAAAGTCTATGGGCATTCCATTCTGTTATTCCTTTTAGTATGTCCCATTCTGCAGGAAAGTTTGTTAGTAGCTGAATTTCCTTCTCCTGTAATATAGAGACCATATAGCACCAGTTTGCACAGGGCTTTAAAATGGAGGAGGGCAGACAGTACCGTTACAATACAGGAGGCATCAGATTAAACCCAAAATAATCAAAAACTGTCAATTCATGCCCTATTACATTGTGTTCATACTTATTCATCCACAAACTAGCATTGTTTTCTGTCAACTGCAAAGACCCTGGTGAATACAGCTGTTCACTGGCACTCCCTCCTTCTGTGTCCCCACTGTAGCCTGAGATTGTGTATACCAGCTGTTGACCTCTAAGAAGCATGCTCCAGTTTCAGTTCCTTTCTAAGCTGTTCATGCTCATTTTTCCCAGCCATGTGACGCTACAGTAACACATCTACAGAGTGGTAAACTGGTGATTAATGGAGGCTTTACCTCCCCGTTAGCCCCAGCACATACACACAGGCTGTGACGGAGTCTGTGATTGCCAGCACCTTCTCCACAGAGCTTTGCAATGTGAAGCTTTTATCAGTCAACTCCACCATGTTACTACAAAATAAATAAAACAGTTGCTCTAAAATATAGATATGTAAATCAGCTTTAAGACTTTGTTGCTATAATTTATTTTAATGTTCCATTCTGAAACTTTTTGTATGGGACTGCTGTGCAAATACATTCTTACATCAGCAGAAAACTAGAAATGCCTCCCTCAGATCTTCACTGGAGGACAGGAAATGTCATGTGACCTCTGAACAGCAATAATTAAAGAACATACACAGCTGAATTTTTTTTATATTACATTAAAATACAGTGGCATGATCTTTATACATAAATAAAAGGGATGACAGCAACTAAACATTGTAGGTCTAGTATCACTTTAAGCAAACATCCTCCAATCTGGATTTTTATGTTAATTCTTTTAGCCATTTGCCTGGAGTTACTTTGTGAACACATCTAGACAAGTACAAGGAGCGGATCAGACAGTTTCAGTTAGTGTAATAAATAAAAACAAAAATTCACATATGATTGCTGCTATAACAAAAAGGGCAGACTGGGGCAGACCTGTAACACAAGGGCCAATTCAGGGTAGAACATTGACAAAAGCACTGAAGGAGGAAGCAAAAGATGGTGCAGCTGTTACTACAAGGCACAACCTGTCCTACAGCTTGTGCTGGACCACATAGCGCCTTACTCATCAGAGCACCAGCTGACAGAAGCTGGTACATATATCCCTTCATAGGAGGCACAAGCTTGGGGGGGGGGGGGGGGGGAGGGAGGGGTTTGACCAGAGCTACAAGGGAAGCCTGACCCATTCAATTCTTCCATTATAGAAAAGAGGCTTCAGACTCCCTGTAAAACCTAGGAGGACAAAATATATATTAATTTCTAGGAATGTGATCACAGCACCTGGCAGAGGCCACTTCTATATACAAATAGAACATGCCAAGCTCATAGACTGCAACAACTGAAAAAAAAAAAAAAAATTATAATAATAATGACACAAGAAAGAACATTAAAATGTTGAGGAATGTCACTTTTCTGTACACTAGAGGGTAGTATATGGCATCACTCAGTCCAGGAACTTGCGGTTTGGGTTTGCCCCAAACAAAGCAACTCGAATTTCTGGCATCATCTGAAAGAGAAAGGGAAAAGCAGTATTGTAACTATAAAAGCAAGGTCACAATCCTCAGACCTCTCCTACAGGAGGAACTCTTCTCTCCTGAAATATACTCTGCTCCTTCCTCTAATGCTCCTCTCCTGAAACACTCCATGGAAAAAAGAACATCTATCCAGAAACACGCACCTGCTGGGCGATGAGGTCCAACCGGCTTTCCAGCGTGTTCACCACCTTGATCTTGCCATCTGCGTTGTAAAGCTCTATACCTCCAGCACTAAAAAAGGACAAGAAAAAGGACTCCAATGAGGGAGAAACACATACAACTCTTTTTCAGGATTATTCTGGCTGGTGATGCAACAACTGACCAGGTTTTAAAGTAGAGCTCCACCGTAAAACCAAAAAAAAAAAAAAAAAAAAAAAAACACAAAAACAATTTATTAAAAGCCTGCAGCTGCTAACTTTTAAATAAATGGACACTTACCTGTCCAGGGTGCCCACAATGTCAGCAGCAGATGACGAGCAATCGCTTGTCTCTCGGCTGCCCCTGTCGCCATCCTCTGTCAGGGAATCAGGAAGTGAAGCGTTGAGGGCTTCAGTGCCCGGTTCTCTACTGCGCATGCGCATTTTCACTGGTCCCCGTTGTGTTCTGGGAACTGTGCATTTCGCAGAACACAAACGGGGGTTGGGGGAGGTGGGCGGTCATTCATTTGCTGCTAGCTATGCCCAAAGTGGGTGCAGATACCTGTACAGGTATCTGCCCCCCCCCCCCCCCCTGAAAAAGGTGGCAATTGTAGCACCGGAGGGGGTGGATACACTGAGTGGAAGTTCCACTTTAGGGTGGAGCTCCGCTTTAAAATTGACTGTAGTCATATGTGAGGCCAATCCTAATTCACTAGTATAGTTTACAGCAGTGATCATCAACCCCGTCCTCAGGGCCCACTAACAGGCCAGGTTTTATGCATTATCTTGGGGAGATGCAGCCTAGAATACTGCAATCACTGAGCAGCAAATTATATCACCAGTGATGCATTTCAGTTATCTTGCAAACTTGCCCATTTTAGTGGGCCCTGAGGACAGGGTTGATGACCACTGGTTTACAGCACCCTTCACACACAATGGATTACTTATGTACAATAACAGCTCGCTCTTATGGCAAATTGGATGTGAACATATTTCTCTGTAAGCTCATGATCATACTTGCTTGCCTGGCTCAGACCAGTCGTTTCAGCACCATGATCTCTGTACATTGGAGTGCCGAATGCTGCACCTTACAAGTACAGGATTCCCAGGGGTTTAACAGGGTTTGGTATTAGAGTTAAAACTTTTGTTGCTGCCTCTTCCGTGTGTTTTTTTTAATCCCACTAGCTTTATTGTCCCCTCACCACCCTTTATACTACCTGACCCAATGCAGTGCCCAACTGCAGCAGCTCTGATCAGCGTTCCTCTTCTCACAGGCTGCAGTGATAGCAGCAGCCATTGGCTCCTGCTGCTGTCAATCAAAACTTGTGAGCAGGGGCCAGAGCCAGACTGCACTGCGTGTCTGTTGACACACAGACACAGCCCAGAGGTGTGTCGCCATGCACAGAGCAGGCAAGAACTATTTTTTTTTTTTTTTTTATACATGCACTTTAGTTTTAGGTAAACCTGTTCAATTGCTTGGCAACATAAACTTAGCTGCTAATCAGCCAGCCAATCACATGGCAGGCAGCAACTCAATGTTTTTAGAAGTGATGAAGACACCTTGCTAACATTTAAACTGAGCATCGGCATGGGGACCTTAGTGACTGAACATGGCATCGTTGTTGGTGCCAGACAGGCTGATCTAAGTATTTCAAAAACTGCCGATATAGTGAGATTTTCTTGCACAACCATCCCTAGGGTTTACAGAGAATTGGCAAAAAAAATAAATAAAAGATATTTAGTAAACAGCAGTTGGGTGGAGTTAGTGTCTTCTTAATGTCAGAGGAGAATGGTCAGACTGGTTTAAGATGACAAAAGGCAAAAGAAACGCAAATAACCACAAGTTACAACCAAGGTATTCAGAATACAATCTCTGAACACACAACACATCAACCAACATCAGCTTGATGTCCAATTGAAACGAAACGTGTGACTGAATGAGAGTGGGTTCCATTAACGGCAAAGTAAGAGTTCCTATGGTGGCTGGATACCATGGAGACCTTTTAAGCAGAGAGGAGACGCCACTGAGTCCTTTGATCCTGGCTCCACTGGGAGAAGACATCCATTGGGATATTCATGCTCGTTTGATTCGATGTCGTACGACATTCGGATCCATCCATTCTGGTAAGAGTGCATAACTCGTTTCTTGTTGCCAGGATATACATGCTCTGGATTTATATTTTTCATCACAATATTACTTTTACAGTGGGACTGTCACTTGTATTATGACCTTTTTTTTTTTACGATTGGGAGCATAGGACTATTTCATATATGGTCACATGCCATTTTTTTTTTACTTTACATATTTCACTTTTGGGACTTGAATATTTCATGTATTGTTTTGTATGTGTTAGCGTTATTTTCTTTTCACAGTCACCAGATCTCAAGCCAATAGAGCACCTTTGGGGGTGTGGTGGAACAGGATATTTGTATTGTGGATGTGCAGCAACTATGTGATGTCAATAGGGAATACAATCTGGAGGAGTGTTTCCAACACCTTGTTGATGCCACAAAGGATTACAGTAGTTCTGAAGGCAAAAAAGTGGGTGCAACCTGATACTAGCACAGTGTACAATGAGAGGGAGGAGAGAGGAGAAAAAAAAAAAAAAAAAAAAAAAAACATTGCAACTTCAATCAGTAGATAATGGGTGTAATGTGGGCCTCTGCAGACATGTCCTCCAGCTTTCACTTCTGTATGTTTGACAGCTTTAAAAAAAAAAAAAAAAAGGGGGGGGGGGGACATGTCAGTGGACTATGGGAGCTCTCATAAGCACCCCTGCAGCCCAATAAAAGGCCATCTACCATGGTAGAAGATGGTACTTGCATTTTATTTATTCCCAGGAATCTGAAGGATGCAGCAGTGTGGGCAGAGCCCCACTGTTTTTAAACAGTGACAGAGGGCGTGTGGAGAAGATCCCCATCTGCTGTCACAGAGGGGGAGGCGTCAATTCTGAAATAGCAACACTTGTTTCAGTGGTAACTGTCCAAGGGAATTTTTCTAAAAAGGGGGACCAACAGGGGGTGCTATCACTTCCATAGTCTTATTGAAAATTTGCAAAGTTCTTACATCTCAGTGGCCAGGTATCCATCCTGGTCAATGACCACCTCCACATCTCTTTTCGTAGCCGCCTTGTAGATGGGAATATTTTTCTGTACCGAATTCTAGAAGAGGAAGAGAAGTAGCACATAAAAAACAAAAACAAAAAAAACAAACCCACAAACACCCCACACAACTTGTGTTTAAGAGAGCATGATGGAATAACAGTCAGGCTTTCCAGCTACAATGATTCCCTTCCCTGTCTGTTTCCATGGTAGTGTAGAAGAGTGACTAGCTACAGAGACACCAACCTCCCCTATACTTGTTTCACAAAAGGCACACTGACCAGGAAGTTACATTTCAGTGTTTGGGAGATGCTGGACAGCCACCACTCCCCCAGTTGTCTCTCTGGATTTTACAACGTTCTCTGTATCAAGTACCTGGATCCGCACACTTGCAGCACTCATTATGAAGGGTTTTCACCAATCCTGCGTTGAGTTCCCAGGTCGGAAAACCCACTGTGCCCATGTGGGATTGCCATGATCCCTGGTCTGCATACCCATTGTGCCCATTATGAGGGGGGCTCCCACCATCCTTGCACCAAGTTCCAGGGTCTACACACACACTGTGCCCATCATGAGGGGTTCCCACCATCCTTGTACAAGTTCCTGGGCCTGTATGCCTACTGTGCCCAATACCCATATTACAACATTTAGGATGAAACCCAGCACAGGGTACACAGCTAATGGGTCCCCCATGCATGTCAAATGACCCACTGCTCTATCACTGGATAACTGACAAACAAGCACAATTTTCCCTGTACAACCCATCTTCTGTCCCATCTTGTTGGCTCTCACCCTGATAAGTGGCATATCCTCCTTGCGACATCGGATAACGACCTTGGATTCCAGCAGCTGGTACAAGCCCTGAGGACAGGCAGGAGATCAGTTAGAAAGAGAGAACTTTATAGAGTACAGATAAATCACATCCAACCTTTACCTGTAAAACAAGTCCATCAAGCAAGGCCTGGTACCGTGCTGGGTCCTTTACCACTCGTGATAGCCGCTGCTTCGCCTCACTTAGGAGTTCCTATAATAATAACAATCAGTTAAAACATGGACAACACGGGATATAAAAGTCCGGTGTGTTAAACCCAATGTGTGAACATGCAAACGCAAGTCAAACAGTGGCCATACACAGCTCAATGAGGCAGATTTGGCTCCAGTGATCACCAGTAAAGCTCAGATCACTGGGAGGTAGAACCACGATTATCTTCAGCAAAAAGCTGAAATTTATTCAGTTTTAGCTTTCCATTTCTGGTTCATTTTTTTCGTTAACATTCTAATGACATCTTTAAACAAAAAACAGTTTTCATTTTTACATTGTTTTATGTCCATTTGTATGTTATTTGAAAATAAAGATTACCTTAAATAACAAAAAAAAAAAAAAAAAAAAAAAAAAAGGGGAGTAGAAGAGATTACACAGAAAGCCCTTCTCTGGGTATACATTTTCATCAAGAAAGTTACTCAGGGACACACACACACTTAGCAAGAGGTCATGTAATGCAAAATCAAATTGAGGCCATGAATGTCCCTGCCAGCTTGGGACTCAGTGGACAGATGTGTGTGAAAAGAAGCCTGGTTAGTGAGACAACCCTGGGTCTCCTAGTCTTAGGTGGGATGAGATCACTGTTTGTATTATGCTAATTAACTCACCTACTGTCTGCTAGCAAACTACTGTGAGGGTGTGCTTATACTTGTAATGTGTATTGTACTTTGTGAGCTTGATGCTGAACAGTCTGACCTGAAGTGGAAATATCTGATTAGTCACAACTTTGACCAGGTGGCTAGTTGTTTAACATAATGTTTATAGTATGTTGGTTGTTGCAAATATATTCCTTCTGAGATCCAGATACCAGCTGCCATGGAAGAGGAATTCGGAATGAGGTTGTGAGATGCAGATACAGCACAGGGGACCAGTGTCAGTGCAGACCCTGCTGGGATGGTACGATTGTCTGCTGGGAACTCTAAAGCCCCATACACAATCCTTCAGATTTACCAAAACCATATAATAGGAGGTCATACCTTCAGAGTTTCAATGTGTATGCAATCAGGCACTACATTGTTTTGGTAAGTCTGGAGACAAAACTCAGCAGAAAAATCTGATAGTGTGTATGGGGCTTAAGGAAACACTAGCCCGTGAGCAGCGACACCAATATATTATACAGCTTACCTGTAAAATACTTTTCTTAGAGTACGTCACAAGACAGAGCCATAGTAGTTACTGACGGGTATATAGGCACCACTAGCACACCCTAAACAGGAAGTTTAGCCCCCCTATACAACCCCTCCCCTTACTGAGAGTACATCGGTTTTGTAGCAAAGCAATATGTGTATTAGAAGAGGGGAGGGACCTCTGGGTCCCATGATGTACTCAAAGAAAAGGATTTTACAGGTAAGCAGTTATAAAAATCGTATTTTCTTTTTCATACATCACGGGACACAGAGCCACAGTATTTACTGATGGGATGTCCCAGAGCAATGCTATCTGAGGAGAGGAGACAACAAAAAGTATGGTGCAATCAGACCTGAGGACCTTGTATTGTTGCCTGCAGCACACTGCATCCAAAAGGTAATATCCTCAGGTCTTCTCACATCCACCTGATAGAATCTGGTGAATGTACGGACTGAAGACCAAGTTGCAGCCTTGCAGATTTGAGCCATGGAGGCCTGGTGATGCACTGCCCATGAAGCACCAACAGCCTGGGTAGAGTGCGCTTTGATTTCCACTTAGCAATGGTAGATTACAAACGCTGCCTGTCCTTTTTAGAAAATTGAACAAAAAAAAAAAAAATTATATATATATATATATATATATATATATATATATATATATGTTGAATGTCACAGAGGGCTGATCTGCTCAACATCCCTTAAGACTAGAAATAAAATAATTTCCTCTTGGTGTGGGACTTTAAATTAGGGCAGACAGCATTATGACAAGTTTGTTTGTTTTTTTATTCTTTATTTAATTTTTCATTTCCATCCTTCCATATAAAAAAAAAAAAAAAAAAAAAAAAAAAAAGTTATCTCTTTCCAATCATTCAAGAAAAAACAAACCCCTCGTACCCCCATATACACGCCATCTTGTCCCTATGTAACCGTCCGGCCTCTCTCTTCCCTTTAGCTCTTTTATTCTCTCATAGCTCCCCTCCTCTCTTCCTATCTCTCCGCTTGATCTAGTTTCCTTGAGTTATCTCCCACACATCCTCCAAGAGCTTTTAAAGCAATCCCACTCCGTCCATTTATCTTTCCGGCTCCGCCTCCATTCCTGTTCCCTCTCTCCATCTTGCTCCCACCCTTATTTATTTATATATATATATATATATATATATATATAATTTTTTTTTTTTTTTATTATAATTTACTCCATATATCCAGTCACTTATCCTGGGACTTTCTAATCTCTGCCATTTTCTTGGGATCAGTCCCTTTGCTACATTAAGATTAGACAATATAAAGCCTCAATATTACCAATCAGACTATCTGTCCCGTGGAACAAACAGACCCACGGAGCAAGAGGGATATTTCATTAGTTATTTCTTACAACTTCTATAATCCTTATCAAATTTTTTTTATGGTGCGACATTCCCATCATATATATATATATATATATATATATATATATATATATATATATAAAAAATCGTGCCTTTCATTTTTCACCTCTCCAGCACTCTGATGAAGTCTCGGATTGATAACTACTCACTCTATCCAGGGCAAGATTCCATCTCGCTAGGCATTTGTAATTTATTTCCACCATCTTAGAGTCCAATGCCGATTCATGGGTCAGTTTCCATATTTTTCCTAATCTATTACAACTAGTGCCACTTTCCCTTTCCAGTTTCTTGACATATGGAGGGACCTCCCCGCTCTCTTCCTCTAAGAGAGGATTTTATAGATTTGGGCAATACCATTTTTTGAATTCCCCTTCACCACCCGGGTTTCCATCTTTGTATAGTCTTCTTCCGATCTAATTGAATCCGACAATTTTTCCCCCAAATTTTTCAGCTGGTTGTACCTCCATAAGTCAAGTTTCCACCACTGTCTACTTGCAATGCTTGAATAGTACGTATTTTACCTATTACATGTTTCACTTGGACATTTTTTTATCCAATTACCACCCACCCCCCTCTTCCCCGGTGCAAAAAAAAAAAAAAAAAAAAAAAAAGTATCTCAAATAAAATCAGCGGAGAATTATATTTCCTGCTTTTTGTACGTATATTCTAACCCATATTTTAAATGTAGTGCGAGTGATTTTGTGTCTCCCCTGCCCCAATTCCCTGTAATGTGCTGGATTCCACATCATGTGTCCCAGGTGTATATCACTCATAGTAAATGCTATGTTCCTCCATCTTTCTCACTAGTCCATTCAACTAACGTGATATTACCACAGCATAATAATATTTTTTTTAAAGTCGGGAACCGCCAGGCCTCCATGTTTCCCCCCCCTCGATATAAAACTACAGCAGAAACACACAGTCTTTTATTGTGCCATATAAAAACTGGAGAAGATTACCTTTTAGCGTTTTAGAGAACGTTTGCAGGATCGATAGCTGAAGCGTTTTTTTGAAATTTATAAAGAATGGGGGGGGGCCGGAGGG
>NW_027507903.1:481359272-481456946 GCF_037356315.1 Lithobates pipiens | reverse complement strand
GAAAAGCCACGGGCAGCCATCTTAAAAGTCCTGGTAACCAACAATCCACACTAATAGCCATAATGGAAATGGGTAAATATTTTGTTTATTATATCTTCTATGTTCTCTTAAATATTGATGTTTTTAAATATTCTATTATTGAAAAGTTGTTCTCCCGAATCAATAACCGCCTTTTAGATTTCTCTCTAAATTTAGTTTTTCATTATAAATTTCTTTTTGCATAGATGCCAATTTTATTGACAAACTAATGTCTAATTTATTTCACATTGTTAACCACTTACTTACCTGCAGTATAGTAATGGTTGGACGTGTGAAATACAGACATTCTGTTTGATTGTCAATCATCAAGAGGTTATTGATTCTACCGAGAAGTGATAATTAAGTCCAAAGTACGACACTCCCATTTAAAATGTCAAATGATCAAGTAATGCAATCTGTATTTTAACTTCATGTAAATATTTGTCTTTTGTCAACCAATAAATTTTAAACTATTTTTATGATCACTTGTCTCCGTGAATACATTTCACATGTATAGAGTGGGTCATATAGATTGATTTTGTATCTTAAAAATTACTTAATAAATATTGTGCGGGAAAATGTCCTTAAAAAAGCACAACACTTCTTATCTCATCCAAAAAGCGGGATATAATTTATAAGGTAATTTTTCCTCAGGGTGTCCGTTAATCTAATTCCTAAGTACTTAATATCTTGTTTTCATATAAAATGGAATTCCTTTGCAAGCCTTCCCTCCAACTTGTTTATATTGATATTCAATCTTTCCAACTTGCTGCTTTTATTTTAAGATTAGAAAATTAGCCATATTTTCTCAAGACACCCAGCAAGTTGGGAATCGTTGCCCTGGGGTGCGAAAAAGAAAAGCACATCATCAGCAAAGGCTGCTACCTTATGCAAGGGGCAGCCCTGCCTAGTTCCATTTCTCATTAAAAAAGGGCGAGGATGGATATCCAGTCACAGATGTTTGGGGGTCCTTATACAATACCTGGATTCAATTAAGCATCCTAGGGCCTAACCCCATGATCTCCAAGACTTTTAACATATATCCCCAGTCTACCCTGTCGAAGGCCTTTTCACCGTCCATCGACAGGAGTAGACTGTGGTCCCCTCCGTGCCTAGCAGCCTACAAAAGCATTAAAGCCCGAACACCATTATCCCTGCCAGATATAAATACAGTCTGGTCAGGATGGACTAACTCAGTCATCTTCTCCTTTAGTCTATTTGCCATATACTAGCAGAGAGTTTATTTTCCGCATTTAATAAAGCGATAGGTCTATAACTGGAACATAGTTTGTTATCTTTCCCTTCCTTTGATATCAATGTTATAGAGGCCGACAGCGCATCTCTCCCCATATCACATTCTCTACCCACTTGATTCCAATACTGGCATAACTTGGGCACTAGAATATCTTTAAACTTTTTTTTAGATACAGTGATGGGGGCCAGACAGGTTCATGAGGGGGACTTTTTTAGTTTCAGATATTTCTCTCTCTCAGTTATTGAAATATCCATGGAGGTCCCTATAGTTCTCTGATAGTGTAGTTAATGTACCAAGTTCACAAAATTCTCGAATCCTTTCTCCCCCTCTTCCTGCCCATCCTGGCATTTCTTCTTTACTGCATAGAGGGCCTCATCATTTCTAAACTCCTGTGCTATCTCTTTTGTGGTGTAAACAATTTCTCCGGCCTTATTTTGAATTTTTTCAATAAAGTTTACCTCTTCTTTTTAACCATCCTGGATAAGTGCTTACTTGATTTCCCCATAGATACTGATTCTGTGTTATCCTATTAATCTCTCTCATAGATTCCAAATACATAATGTCATTTAATTCTTCCCTTTTTTTTAACCAAAGCATGAAAATCTCCTGAAGTTGTCCCTTCTGATTTTTATGTTCTTGTTCTAATCTAGAGATTTCTTCTATAAGCTTCTTAATATCCCCCCCCCCCCCCCCCCCCCCCATCTTTTTTCCCCTTGACCCTATGGAGATAAGGATCCCTCTTATATACACCTTATGCGCTTCCCAAAGGTAGTGGCTGCGATTTCTCCATTATCGTTGTTCACAAAATAAAACTCAATTACTTTCCGAACTTCTGCTACTACCCCTTCATCCTGTAATAAACTTTCATTCAGCCGCTATGTACACAGTACCTTTGAATCCCTGGGTCCCCATCTTCATAATGACTAGGGCATGATCGGATAAATGACATTTCAATCTTGACTTCCCCTACCTGATCCAACAGTCTATGGTCCACAAAAACAAAAACAAAAAAAAAACCTAATCTTGAATAGGTACCGCCCAGGGTCCAGCGATGTCGGCGGCAGATGACGAGGAATCACTCGTCTCGCTGCTGCCCCCGCCGCCATCCTCTGTCAGGGAATCGGGAAGTGAAGCATTGCGGGTTCACTGCCCGGTTCCCTACTGCGCATGCGCGAGTCGCGCTGCGCATCTCTTCTGGTCCCCCGCTGTGTCCTGGGAACTGTGCGTTTCCCAGAACACAACGGGGGGGGGGGGATTGGGGCGGGGCATCTGCCTGGAAGTGGGTGCAGATACATGGATTATCCAGGTAACTGCACCCCCCTGAAAGGTGCCGATTGTGGCACCGGAGGAAGGGGGGGGGGGGGGGAAATCAGATTAGCAGAACTTCCTTTAGGGTGAAGAACCGCTTTAATTTGTAAAGCCTCCATTTTACTTTTAAGGCCTCTTAGTTCCTGTGCTTGTTTTCCCGAATTTTCCTCCACTTCCTCTACCCTCCTTAGTAAATGGGACATATCCACCCTTACGTTGTTAATTTCGAACTTCATTCAAGGTTACTAAACATTTTCAACATTTCTAATTTTGTCGGTAATTGTCTCATATCTCCTATGTTCTCCAGCTCAGCTAATACTCCTGCCCCTTCCATGCCCATTTCCTCCTGGGGCTTATTTTCCTGTTCTACCCTTAGTTTATCAAGCTCCTTTCACCATTTCTGCATACCAAGATCTTCTGGGCCACTAGAAGCACCAGCTTATTTTCCTGCAAAGTTGTGGTAGTAGCAGCAGAATAGGAGGGAATGCATAAATCAGTGAGAACTGATGCCACGGAGTCACCAACGCATATGTCCCACATGCAAGTGGATCCCTTGTTCTTGACACAAAGTCGATCTTGGCGTTCTTGTTGAAACAGATCTACAGCCGGGATCCCCCATCTTTGGCATATAGCCAGGAAGATGTCAGAGTGAAAAGACCATTCCCCTGGGAAAAACCGCTGGCGACTTAAGTAGTCCGCCTGCCAGTTCCCTACCCCTGGAAAGAAAAGTGCCGATATGCATGGCACATGCTTTTCTGCCCAGATTAGGATCTGGTTTACCTCTCCCTGGGCTGCACAACTCCTGGTGCCCCCTTGGCGATTGACAATGCCACAGCAGTGGCTTATTTCAGATTGCATCCTGACAGGACAACATTGCAACCTGAATGTCCAGGCCTTTAGGCTAGGTACGCCACCCAAATCTCTAGAATGTTGATGGGCAAGGTCCTCTTGGTTTTGGACCATTTCCCTTGGACAGTCAACCCTTACAGAACTACTGCCCAACCCAAAAGCCTGGCATTGGTTTACCAGTTACCTGGAAGGTGGTAACGTACACCTACGGCAAAAGTGGTCAAGTGGTTTTGTCAGACTACTCTAGGTTACACCCATGTACGATTTTGAGCCTACATGACTGAAATCCAATGAATGAAAAAAACGGTGGGACAGGGAAACATAGGCTGGGGAGAAAAGGAGGTAAATGCTGATATGCTATAGCCAGGCAAGGGACATGGGCTTTGACTCCCTGCTAACTTCTAAAGCACATTATGAGAAGCTCATAGGGGTTGATTTACTAAAGGTAAATCCATTTTGCACTAAAAGTGCACTTGAAAGTGGTTACTTTAGATCTGAGGGGGAAGATCTGAAAGGACTGCCCAGCACAGCTAACAGTGTTTAAAAAAAAAAAAACCGGAGTTAGACTTACCGGTAACTCTTTTTCTAGGAGTCTTCCAGGACAGCCTTTGAGATATAGGGCTCCTCCCTCCGGGACAGGAAACACGTCAAGCCAATTAAATAAAAGGTGTGGTCCTCCAGGCCCTCCTCAGTTTTACTCCAAGAACCGCCGGGAGGCTCTGAAAGACATAACACACTAACAATCATGTTAATACACATCCTCACCACTTAGTCCAATTTAAACAACTTTGGGTGGGAAGCCAGGCTGTCCTGGAAGACTCCTAGAAAAAGAGTTACCGGTAAGTCTAACTCCGGTTTTCTCATATCGTCTTCCAGGACAGCCTTTGAGATGATAAGCAAGGAGCTCACCTTGTCAGGGCGGGACCACTGCCTGGAGGACCTTACGTCCAAAAGTCTGCTCTTTATCAGACCATAAATCCAGACGGTAATGTCTTGCGAACGTTGAGTAGCTGGACCACGTTGCCTGCTTTGCAGATCTCCTCCGGAGAGGCTCCAGCCCTCTCTGCCCATGATGCGGAAACCGCCCTTGTAGAGTGTGCCTTAACTAAGGGTGCTGCTTCCCCTCTAACTCATAGGCTTTAACTATCGCCATTCGTATCCACCTGGCGATAGACGCTTTGGACGCCTTGCAGCCCTTGCGGGCGCCCGAAAAATTAACAAAAAGTGAGTCTGACTTCCTGAAGACCTTAGTGGCTTCTAAAAAAATCAATAGACTTCTCCTGACGTCTAACAAACTTAAAGATCTCGCCTCATCCTTGTCTGAGGTTGAGAAAAAAGTTGGCAAAATAATATCCTGTGTCCTATGAAAAGTGGACACCACTTTAGGAAGAAAACTAGGATCAGTCTTAAGTACTACCCTGTCCTCTAAGATTAACAGAAATGGCTCTCTGACCGAGAGCGCTTGTAGATCACTGACCCTTCTAGCTGACGTGATCGCTATCAAAAATACAGTCTTTAGTACAATCCACTTAAGTGAAGCCCCCTCTAATGGTTCAAATGGATCTTGGGTCAGAGCTCTAAGAACCAAGGCCAAATCCCAAGTAGGACAGGACTTCATTCTCACAGGCCTGGATCTAGATAGAGCCTTGAAGAAGTTCCTGACAAATGGATTCTGCTGAAGGGAGGACTGAAGGAAAACACTTAAGGCCGCCACCTGTACCTTTAGAGTGCTGATAGATAGGCCCAGTTCTACCCCTGCCTGTAGAAAATCTAGGACTGCCGGGACCCCGGGACTTGCAATCCCCTGTTCTCGCAACCAGGAATTAAACCTCTTTCCTACCTTGGCGTAAATTGCCCTAGTAACAGGTTTACGGCATTCTAACAAGGTCCTAATCACTCTCTCTGAGAAACCCTGTGACCTTAAGATTTGTTCCTCAGATACCAGGCCGCAAGCTTGAGCCTCTCTATCTGAGGGCACAGGATCGGCCCCTGGGAAAGTAAGTCCTCCCTGACTGGTAGAAACAGCGGAGGATGTACGGCCAATCTCTTTATGCTGGCAAACCAGGGTCTCCTTGGCCAAAAAGGAGCTACTAAAATGAGGTCCGTAGTTTCCGAACGGAACTTCTGCAGAACCTCCGCCACCATCCTTACGGGAGGAAAGGCGTAACACAGGCCAAACATCCATGGATTGGCAAGGGCGTCTATCCCCCTGGTCCGATCCTGTGGGTGAACCGAAAAAAATTGTGTCACCTTCCTGTTGCCTTCTGTTGCAAATAGGTCTATTTCTGGCCTTCCCCAGCATGACACGATCTCCTCGAACACTTCCTTGTTGAGGGCCCACTCGTCCTGACCTATCTTCTGGCGACTGAGAAAGTCGGCCAGGAAATTCTGGGTTCCCTTTAGGTGAATGGCTGATATTGAGGACAAATTCTTCTCTGCCCAGCAGAAGATTTTGTCCGCAATTACCTGCAGTGCAGGGCTTCTGGTTCCCCCTTGCTTGTTCAGGTAGGCTACTGCTGTCACATTGTCTGAGCGAACTTGCAGATCCCTGCCATGTAACCGGGACTGGAATGTTTCTATAGCTTTCCAGACTGCCAGAAGTTCCTTCTGGTTTGAGGAACGACCTGTCTCTAGGTTCGACCAGGAACCCTGGGCTAAGGTTCCCTCTAGGTGGGCACCCCAACCCAGCGCACTGGCATCGGTCGTGACCACCACCGTAGCTTGTGGGGACCAGGGAAGACCCCTGTCTAGGTTGACCTGGGCCCGCCACCACCAAAGAGACCTCCTGACTGCCGAGGATAGGGGCATAACCTGATCCAGGCTCTCCTGCCTGCCATCCCAATAACGGAGCATGAGTCTTTGTAAAGGACGCTGATGATGTCTTGCCCAGGCCACCGCTGGAAAGCATGATGTCATCAACCCTAGGACTCTCATCACCTCCCTGATCTGGGCTTCCCGACCAGATTGAAGCTGGGCTACCGCCTGCTCTAGCTTGCCGATCTTCTCCTCCGGAAGAAATACTCTCATTTCCACTGAAGAAATCCTGTATCCTAAATACAGGACCTCCTGTGAGGGGGTCAGCTGGGATTTTTCCTGGTTTATCAGCCACCCCAGTGAGCGCAGGAAAACCAAGGCCTCCTGTATGTCCCTCTGCAGCTGTTGGGCCGACTGGGCTATGAACAGTAGATCGTCCAGATATGGGATCACTGTTATAGCCTTGAGCCTTAATGGGGCCAGTGCCTCTGCCAGAACTTTTGTAAAGACTCTTGGTGAGGCTGAAAGCCCGAAGGGGAGAGCTCGAAACTGGAGGTGTAACACCCCCGTGTTCAACCTCACCGCCAACCTGAGAAATCTCTGAGATTCCGGATGAATCGGGATATGCAAATATGCATCCCTGAGATCCACTGTGGCCATGTGACAGCCCTGAAACAGGAATTTGGTTACCGAGAAGATTGACTCCATCCGGAACCGCTTGTATTTTATAAATCTGTTCAGGGGACGGAGATTCAGTATTAACCTGAACTTCCCCGAAGGTTTCTTTACCACGAATACGTGGGAGTAAACCCCCAAGCCTCGCTCCTCCTGAGGTACCTGCACCATTACTTCTTGGTCCACCAGATCCCCCAGAAGAAGAGCCAAAGCCTCTGCTTTCTCTTGGTCCCTTGGTAACCTTGTTACTTGAAAGTTCGGGAGGGGAACTGAACCAAACTCCAACCTGTAGCCGTTCCTTACAAGATCTCGAATGAACGGACTTTCGGTTGAAGCTTCCCACTGTGGGAGGAACTTCCCCAGTCTTCCTCCCACCGGGACGCAGGAGTCACTGGGTTTTAGGGGAGGGTTGAGGAGGATTGAATAAGATACCTCCTCTGCCTCTTCCCTTGTGACCCGTCCAATGCTTTTTGGGGCGAACCTCCCTTTCCTGCAGGTTTTGCTGCCTGGGGCTTCGAAAAAGGCGTTTCCCTTCAGGTCTCTTTTTCCTTTCTGGGAAAGCTTTCTTCCTATCCTGCGTGCGCTCTAACGCCTCTTGCAGGCCAGGCCCAAACAAATGGTCCCCTGAAAAGGGTAATCCACACAACTTTAGTTTTGAAGCTGTGTCTCCTGACCAGGTCTTAAGCCAAACGGCCCTTCTGGCAGCGTTCACTAGTGCTGCTGATCTAGCAGCCAGTTTGACTGATTCTGCCGAGGCATCCGCTAAAAAGCCCACCGCTTTAAACAGTAGCGGAAAGGACTTCAACAGCTGTTGCCTAGAAGTACCTGCAGAAATATGTGATTGTAACTGTGTAAGCCAACACTCCAAGTTTCTGGCCACACAGGTAGCTGCTAGGGCCGGTTTAAGCCCGATGGAAGAGGCATCCCAGGCTCTCTTGAGCAGCAGATCTCCCCTCTTATCCATAGGGTCCCTGAGTGAACCCATATCATCAAAGGCCAAATCTGTCTTCTTAGAGACCTTAGCCAAGGGAGCGTCTAATTTGGGAACCTTGTTCCAGGGATGCACCGCATCCGATTCAAAAGGGAACCTCCTTCTAAGGCTACCTGAAAAAAAATGGCCTTTTTTCCGGTTGTTCCCACTCCAGCAGAATCGCCTCCACTAGCGACTTATGGACGGGGAATACCCTGTCTTTCATTACACTCGACCCTTGATACATCATGTCGTGTTTTGAAAGCTGGACCTGTTCTTCTCTGATCTCTAAGGTGTCATATATAGCCTTGAGGAGGTCACCCACATCATCCAAAGACAGCTTGTATCTGGCTGATCTAATGGCCTCTTCCTCCCCCTCAGATTCTGAAGTAGACTCTGTCCTAGAGGAGGCTAATGACCTGGATAACCTCTCCCTATCCACCTCCTCCTCCTGACTTGGTTCGGATAAGGAAGGCATACTCACGGCTCTGGGTAAAGAGACAGAAGGACCCTGCATCCTATCCATCATGTTTTTAAAAGATTGGAAGGTGGATGCAATCTCATCCTTTACGGATGTTAAAACATTGTGACAAGCTGCCACCGAGTCCTCTTTTACCAGGCTACTGACACAATCTGGGCAAAGCGGCTTCTCCCAACCGGTGCCTAACTTAGCCCCACACACGGCACATTTCCTTCTGGGTAAAGGTATCTGGGCTCTGTCCTGTTTAACCTAAAAACAAAGAAAAACAGGGTCCCATTAAAATACCACCCCTGACCACACCACTGTGCTTCTAGGGTCTGTTTAGGAAGTGCCCCCCTTCACCAGCAGGTTCTCCACCCCGGGAAGGTGCTACGGGTCAGAGTGACCCCCCACCCCCCAGTGTAAGTCCTGGTCTGCCCTCACCAAGCTTACCTGAGAGGTACTGGAGCCTGTTGAACCGGAGTCCACCTGCACAACCGCACTCTCCATGGTTCCTGTGTATCACTCAGTCTCTCTGAGCCTTCACACTGCTCCAGGCAACCCTGTAGTCACACCGCCGCGCCCAAAGGACTGGAACGGGTCCTGCGGCGCCCCCTGATGACGCGAATCCGGCGGAAGTGCGTCTCTCCCACTTCCGTACGCCAGAGCGCAAAAACTCCGCCCCGACGCCGTGCGTTCTTACGAACGTACCGCTCACAGTACCCGAACGCCGGTCGGTAGAGCGAACGTCTCCCGCCGCCTCCGACCGACAGGTACGAGCGGTTAGCGCTCCGAGGGGGAGATTGCCGCGTATCGGGGTCCCGTTCTCTCCGAACGTTTAAATGGCAGCGGGGACTGAAAGCTACCCTCTCCTCCCTTCGTTCGGACCGAGGGGTGCTAAGGGCCAGGTCCATCAAGGCGCTCTCCCCAGGTAAAACCCCTGAGAAGGAGCTCCCCTTACCAGTTCCAAGACGTGCTCCTTCCCGTCCGGCAGGAAACACAAAAACTGAGGAGGGCCTGGAGGACCACACCTTTTATTTAATTGGCTTGACGTGTTTCCTGTCCCGGAGGGAGGAGCCCTATATCTCAAAGGCTGTCCTGGAAGACGATATGAGAAAAAAAGAAGAGCAGTAGACAGTTCTATTTGGTTCTGGGAGGAATGTCTGGTGCAAGATGTGGAAATCTGCTCAGAACTCCTAAGCATTACTGCCAGAGTCTTCCTCTTTCATGATCTCTGAAACAGACTTGTGCAATGAAGCAACAGCAAAAGACAAAACATGGTAGAGCTTTACATGATTCTTCCCACCAGAGTCAGCACAGGCCACCCACACAATATATGGAGTCTCCAGTTTCAGCACATGTGAGCAGAGACAAAACAGTGTCTCTACATACACCATGCAGTACAGAGGCTGTTGACAATCTAAGGGGGAGCTCCACTTACATCAAACTGTGCTGGACAGAAGAAGATCTACTTACACTAATCAGGTCATCTCGAGCTTTTAGAACCTTCAATCGGGCTTGGTTAAGCAGATTGGACATCTGACTGAAAGACAAAAGATGAGAGAAAGGTATGTATAGAGGAGAGGGGGGGGGGGGGGAACCCACAAGACACACCCCACACATCACATACCCAGCAATCTGTAGAATTAAATTAGGTGAAGGGTGCACTTCTGGTGACCATAGTGTACTCACATTTTTTTCTGCTGCTCAATCTGCTTCTCCTTCTTCTCATAATACTCCATGATCTTTAACCTCTGCGTTTGCACAAGACGACCCTTTTCAATGTTAAACTCCTCCTCTGCCTGAGAAGAGTTACAGAATCAAAAATTGAATTATTAGATGATTAAAACAGTGTTTCCCACTAGAAAATTCTTCCTCCATCCAACTCTCCTGAAATCTGCACTGCTGGGAGGACTTGGCTCCATCTAACCCTCAACTCATGAAATAATCTGCTTATTACTCCAACTCATCTCCTGAAATACTTCATGCCTTCCTCTCACTGTCCTTTCCTAAATACTCTGTTCTGCTAGAGAACGCTACTTCTTCCTCTATTCCACTCTAATGAAATACGCTGAACTACTGGACCGACTTTAAAGGCTCCAGGTTTATAGCAGATGTGCTTTGATAAGCAGAGTATGTTACATGTGGCAGCAGCCCTGCTCTTCCTCGGACACTCACCTTGGCATCAATCTCTTCTGCTTTTTCATTGGCCTCCTGCTCAATGAAAGCCATCATGTGCTTGATCTAGAACACAGAACATAAGACATCAGCATGAAAGACACAAGGCATTGCTTACACCATTAGAGGTCATTAAATGAGGACATTGCCTTCTATTAATGTCACAGGTAATGATCATTTTTTGAGTATGGACTACAGTTATCAATCCAGATGTTTTTATGTTAAAGTAATTCTTGTTTGATTAAGAAGGGGGTGGGTCTCAGCAGGTCAGAGGGAGATGAGATCTGCGGCACTGTAGCGAGGAATGCAACATGTCACCACCCTCATTTCCTCTGTACGCAACACCATCATTTTGGAGGTGATGGCTCAATCACAACACAGACCAGAAGGTTAACACTCATATCGTCCAAGCCATACAGCCATTGAGATTCAGATCCCCACATAATCCCAAATCTAACTGTTGTCTATGGGATGAAGCAAGGTTTCTGTTCGATAGAACAATTTGGTAAAGGACAGCAAATGCACACAATGGAATGTTGATCAATGGACAGATATCAAAAGAGGGGACAGCTTGTTAAACAGCAACAAGATTCATTTGTAAATTTGACAGGATTTTTAGCGAGTTTCTTTTTGGGGCAAATAACTTTTAAACTACACATTTAACATAAAAACGGATTGAAATATACAAATATTGCATCAACCGATTGCTGTTACACTTGTGGCCACTGTTCAATCACTTAACAATTCTTTGCACAGAAAAGGATTCAATTAGCAAGGCAAATCACAATTTCATATACAAGTACGAGAGAGATAGCGATAATAAGTCTTTACTGACGCGCAGTGATAAGGCAGCAGCGACTGAGGTCCAGCGCCGACGACTCCTGCTCCACAGACAGCTCAGCCCCGCACCCAGTGATCCTGTAGGAGGAGCTCCAGAAGCCCAGAGCGGGAGGCTCAATTCTTCACCGCTATGGTCTCACGGAGAGCCACACAGGGGACACTTCCTGCCAGGGGTCCCACGCTTCCAACTGCTCTACAGTGCTGCATCTCCCCCCTTTACTCTGCTCACAGCCCTGCCCCTCCCCACTCCTAGCCACATATGGCATAGTGATGCCAGCCGTCCGGTAATGACAGGACTGGGGTCTGTCCATGACTCCCATTGCACCTGGCTGGGGATGGCAAGCTCAGATCATGCATTGCCAACCCACCATACCAGAGAATCAGTGTTGCAAACCAGTTATCAAGCCATTTAGGTGGCCCTTGCACTTCAAACAGTTGGACACCTCTGTCTTAAAACCCAATATGCAACTTTGAACATATAAAAAGGTTCTGGCACTACTTTGATGCTACTTGAGTGCCAGAGTGTAATGTTGCACAACATGAACAGAACTGTCATAAATGTCCTGCCCCCCCCCCCCCCCCCCACTGCATAGTTGTGACTCCTAGCCTAAAACAATCAGCATATGCAGATAATGTCCACTGTGTAGCAGCAGTGATTTAAAGGGGTTGTAAAAGTTAATCTTTTTTTTTTTTTCAAAATAACAAAATGTTATACTTATCTCCACTGTGCAGCTCGTTTTGCACAGAGTGGTCCCGACCCTAGTCTTCTGGGGTCCCTCGGCAGCTGTCTCAGCTTCCCCCAGTAAGTACTTCTCACGTTCATGCGAGCTCCCTCACACGGTGAGAAGCACTTGCGGGCGCGCTCCTGTGATACAGACAGTGTTCTGTCATAACATGTCCGCCTAGCGAATAGTGTCCACTGTGTACTGCGCAGGCGCAGCGCTTGCACAGTACGGAGCACAAGGAGATTTGGAAAATCTCCGAAGATGAACGGCGCCTGTGCCGTGAGTCCAGGTGCAAGCCCCACCATCCAAGTGGACATAGGGCTGTACATAGAGGGCAGCTCGCCACGCTTCGGGCACGGCCTCGCTCGGCTCTTTTATATTCTAACTCTATGTCCACTTGGATGGTGGGGCTTGAACCTGGACTCACGGTGCAGGCACCGTTCATCTTCAGCTATTTTCGGAATTTGCCTGTCATGGGTACTGCGCATGTGCAGTACACAGCAGAAACTATCCGACTGGACACAGGCAGCTGTATCACTCGGCCCCGCCGCATCATTGGATGTGATTGACAGCAGCGCAAGCCAATGGCTGCTCTGCTTTCAATCCATCCACTCTAGACAATCAGCGGCCAGGCTAAGCGGACGTTGGGGGCGGGGCCTGTGTCGCTGGCACTGTCAGATGTTTTTTCACCTTAATTCATAGAATGCATTAAGGTGAAAAAAATATTTACATTTGCAACCCCTTTAAAGTTTAACAGAGGTGCAGTGCCCTGTGCCATAGTGACTTCCAGCACATTGTGGAAAGATGCAGCAAGGCTGCATTTGTCCACATCAGCATTGCTATGTGAATGAAGCCTATAGAAAGCAATTTTCTCATTGTTGCCTGGAAGAGACCTGCACTGATCTTGTGTAGGAAAAACACTGTTCACCGCACCATGTGTGAAGCTCTAAATCTGTGTAATTGACCTGCACAATGTAGGATTGGAACCTATAGTCAGGTCACAGATTTACCAGTTATATTTTTAAGGATCGGAGGAGAACATTGAAGTGAAGATGGTAAAAGGTGAAATAATAATAATATTTGATGGTAGAGGTGAAACCCACAGCAAGTGTATGCTCAAAAGACAAGGCTGGTGATAAGGCAGTGACAACACCTCCTTGTAGTCACTCACAACACTAGATATTTAGGAAACAGAAGACACTGAAGGTCACTCACAGTACAAACTGGGCCTCACAATACCTGGTCTGTGGTCAGAGACAATCCTCAACATGAACTCCAGGAGACCACTTACCTTTTGACTCCATTCAATAAAAGTCCTTTTATTCCTCTGACATGGGACAAACAGTTAATATTTCACACACCAAGTCCCTGAGCAGTTTGTCCCATTGCAGAGGAATAAAAAAGGACTTACTGAATGAAGTCAGCAGTGTATGGCCATTTACTTTTCTATTGCTCAGCTACATTTGAGCAGAGTGACAAATTTGGAGCAATTTTGTGCTTTTTCTTTTTTTTGTTTTTAAAGATATTAATGGAAAGTCAGTTACAAGGAAAGGGAAGAAATCTTTTTATGCATTTGCACTCCGGTGCAAATGCACACCAATTAAACAAGAATCTTGAGGAAACGTGCTTCAAATCATTCAGGTGTGAAGGGGTCACTCTGTAGGTCCTACTGAGGAAGTGGCAGTGAAAAAAATCTGCAAGAGTGTCCCTGGCGAGTGGTTGAGGATCACTGTTGATATTGGCCTGGAACCCGCAGCAACAGTACTGTGCTGCCCCCCAGTGTCACAGATATGGAAAAGGGTCTCCCTTAAGGTTGAGGGCAGCGCCCCGACAAGTTCTCTTTAAAGTGTACCTCCAGCCAATCTAAGAAGGATGGTGAGGAAATGAGAACCCCAGTCAGTTTTACTTCTCTCTGGGGTTCCATTTTAGTGATTTCCAATCACTCCCTGCCTCACTGAAAACGGTTTCCACAAATAGAAAGTCATCTCCAAAAATATGGAAAGGTTTCATCACAGTAAGAGCTGTGAAAATGTGGAATAGACTCCTTTGAGAGGTGGTTCTGGGCAGCTCATTAGATTGCTTTAAGGCCTGGATACTTTCCTGAATGTACATAATATAACTGGGTACTAACATTTATAGGTAAAGTTGATCCAGGGAAAATCTGATTGCCTCTTGGGGGGGGGGGGGGGGGTTATAGCAGGAAGGAATTTTTCCCCTGCTGTAGCAGACTGGCGCATGCTCTTCTGCGGTTTTTGCCTTCCTCTGGATCAACTGTGGGTATATTGGGATTGTACAATTTTTTTTTTATTTTTATATATGGGTGAACTTGTATCTTTCAACCTGACTATGATAAATACTATAAACCTTTCTGTAATAATTGGGGTCTCATCTTGTGCACAATATTCCCAGTTCTGTCCCATTGCTGCAGACATTACACAGGTGAATGATGGGGGTCATTCTGCACAGTAGATTCTCCTTAATACACTAAATACTGCCAGTGATAAGAATCTTCTATGATGGCGCTGTGGGTGGAGCCAGGAAATCACAGGCTGCTAGAAGCCTACTAATATCAGTGTCATAAAGAGGACCTGTCTGTACACCTGAGATCCCCATCACAGCACTGTGTTTACAGGAGGGACAGACTCTGTTATTACCTAAACAAAGAGTCGGCCTCATCCTACATGCGATTCCTGCTCCAGCCAGATGTCATCTAAGTTCAGGCTCATGGCAGATCCAGCCAGGAGCAGAGTGAGCCGACATCACTGTTTACAGTCAACAAGAGGCGAGCTGCTCACCTGGAAATGCAGCCCAGAAGGCCAGCCTTCAGCCCAGTACTGGCTTAGCATCCTACTGACCCAAGGCTCCAGACTCATGGCTGCCCTTCCCAAATTCCAATTAGAAGCTTCCAATGACATCTAACACGAAACTGTCATATGTGTTATGGATCCTGCCACTGCTCAGATCTACTTCACAGAAGATCCCTTCCCTGGCTATCAAGCTGATCCTTCACCTTTAAAGCTGATTGAGTTGCTGACCAGGAATAGCAAGCAAGAGAAGGATTTTTGCCTTTTCTAGGAACTGAGCATTTTCTAAAAGAGGCCAGCTATGGCAACCTTTAACACTATAGAGTCCTACAAAGGCTGCCCTCCTACTGAGTTAACTAATATCAGCAGCCATGTGTCAGTATGCTTAGAGCTGTAGTCCTTCAGCAGACAGAAGTAGCCCAGGGCTGGGATCACAGAAATACCTCCAGAAGGAGAGGGGGGAGGGGCAGCACCAAGAATAATGATACATTGTATGACCACAAAGGGGAACCTGAATGTACCATCATGTGACCGTCACCAATTCTCACTCCGATCACATGACACCGACTCACACAGAGCCACAGTGATTTTTTTTTTTTGGGGGGGGGGGGGGGTATAACGGGCAATGTTCATGACACAGGAGATCCCCATACAGATACAAGGCACACCCCACCCCACCCACCCTTCTCAGAAGCATCCAGTCTGCAGACTCCATGTATACCTCCCTCCTAGGATAGACATCGCCCATCCCCCTACAATTGGGGGCGGTGGAAATTAAAAGCCATTGTTGTTTTAATCAATCTGCCAATGTGGAGGACGAGGAGGCATTGTATTGTGACTCGCCCGTTCACCTCCGGGCCTCACTGCAGGGATCTCCCCCATAACATCACCTGATCAACCGAGGAGGAGCGCTCCTCCATCAGTCACCCTCACCCCGGGCTCTGCACACGCTCACCTGCTTCTGGACGTCGGCATCGCTGAGCGCCATGGTGGACAAACGAAGGATCAGAGAACTAGAATGATACAGAGAGCAGGGCACTCGTCTTATACCGAGATCAGCTGACTGAAGAAACACCCACTTCCGGGTCAGGTGACCATTACCGGGAGAAGGAGGCGCGTCCCAAACTGAGATTTCCCCGCCTATCTGTCAGCCAGACCCCGCCCATACGCTGGATCTCCTCTGCCTGGAGTAGCAAGGTCACCACTGACACCCATTCCTACCTCTATATACCAACACCTCCCTGTATATACCCCCTCCTACCTCTATATACCAACACCTCCCTGTATATACCCCCTCCTACCTCTATATACCAACACCTCCCTGTATATACCCCCTCCTACCTCTATATGCCAAAACCTCCCTGTATATACCCCCTCCTACCTCTATATACCAACACCTCCCTGTATATACCCTCTCCTACCTCTATATACCAACACCTCCCTGTATATACCCCCTCCTACCTCTATATACCAACACCTCCCTGTATATACCCCCTCCTACCTCTATATACCAACACCTCCCTGTATATACCCTCTCCTACCTCTATATATCAACACCTCCCTGTATATACCCCCTCCTACCTCTATATACCAACACCTTCCTGTATATACCCCTTCCTACCTCTATATACCAACATCTCCCTGTATATACCCCCTTCTACCTCTATATACCAACACCTCCCTGTATATACCCCCTCCTACCTCTATATATCAACACCTCCCTGTATATACCCCCTCTCCTACCTCTGTATACCAACACCTCCCTGTATATACCCCTCTCCTACCTCTGTATACCAACACTTCCCTGTCTATACCCCCTCCTACCTCTGTATACCAACATCTCCCTGTATAAACACTCTCCTACCTCTGTATATCAACACCTCCCTGTATATACCCCCTACTAACTCTGTATACCAACACCTCTCTATATATACCCCCTCCTACCACTGCCATCCCACTTACATCTATAAACCCCCATATACCTCTGTATACAACCCACATACCTACCTCTATATAAAGGAAAGCTAATTGTCCATATAGTTTTTATTGTATAAAATATAGACACAGGAATAGTTTTTTTCCCTTTATACTTCCATACATATTTAGGCCGACTTCACACTTGTACGACAAAGGCTCCGACAATGGGAGCACATGTCACATGACGTGTATAAAGCAATGGTTCCCTATGAGAGCCATCTTAACTGGTCCTAAACTACTTTGAAAAAGGTTCCTGCAATACTTTGGTCTGACTTTGTTCCTACTTCAGCCCATTGAATATTACTGAAGTTGGATCAAATTCGGATCATCATCTTAACTGATATTAACTTTGGCACGCGACTTGTGCTCTAAGGATCTTGGAGGGGAACCCCATACCAAAAAAAAAAAAAAAAACAGTCGGGGTCCCCCCCAATTCCATACTAGGTCCTTCGGTATGGTATGAATTTTAAAAAGAACCCCCATGCCAAAATTTAAAAAAACGACATGGGCCCCCCCCCCAAAATCCATACCTGACCCTTATCCGAGCGCTCAGCACGGCAGGTTATGAAAGGGGATGGGGACAAGCGAGCGCCCCCTTACCCCTCCTGGACCATACCAAGCCCCATGCCCTCAACATGGGGGGGGGGGGGGCACACCCTGCCCCCATGTTGATGGGGACAAGGGCCTCTTCTTGACAAACCTGGGTGGTGGTTGTCGGGGTCTGTGGGAGAGGGGCTTATTGAAATCTGGAAGCCCCCTTTAACGAGCAGGCCCCCAGATTCCTGCCCCCCCCCCCACCCTATGCGAATGAGTATGGGGTACAGTGTACCCCTACCAATTCACCTAAAAAAAAGTGTCAAAGAAATAAGACCAATACTCAGGTTTTTAACAAAGTCCTTTATTAACCACTTGCTTACTGGTCACTTAAACCCCCCTCCTGCCCAGACCAATTTTCAGCTTTCAGCACTGATGCACTTTGAATGACAATTGCGCGGTCATACAATGCTGTACCCAAATTACATTTTTATATTTTTTTTCCCACAAATGGAGCTTTCTTTTGGTGGTATTTAATCACAGCTGAGGTTTTTATTTTTTGCTAAACAAACAAAAAAAGATGGAAAATTCTGAAAAAAAAAGAAATCATGTTTAATAGTTTGTTATAAAATTTTGCAAACAGGTAATTTTTCTGCTTCATTGA
Organism: Lithobates pipiens; assembly: GCF_037356315.1. Lineage (NCBI taxonomy): Eukaryota > Metazoa > Chordata > Amphibia > Anura > Ranidae > Lithobates > Lithobates pipiens. The sequence goes on along the minus strand of NW_027507903.1, from coordinate 481,438,935 downwards.
TATGTGCTGATGAGGCGGCACTGTTGGGCACTGATAGGCTGCACCGATGGGCACTAATAGGCACAGTTAAGGTGACACTGATAGGCACAGATAAGGTGGCAGTGATGGGGACAGATAAGTCGGTACTGATGGGCACAGATAAGGCGGCACTGATGGGCGCTGAGGTAGGCGGCACTGTTCCCTACTGCTAGGTGGCACTTGTAGGGGCACAGGAGGGCACTGAGGAGCTGGCAGCAGCTTGCAGTGATCTGGACTGATGTCTCTCTCACTGCCGCCGGTGATCGGCTTTTTTTTTTCTCCTCGCGCTGACAGCTGTGTTGACATCACATGATCAGTTGTCATTGGCTGACAGCTGATCACATGGTAAGGGGTCGGTATCGACCCCTTACTCCGATCTGTGATCCAGCGAGTCTCATAGACTTCAGGGGGTGCGCAGGCCGCTTGTACATGGGACAACGTTAATAGGCTAATGTAGCTGTCGTTCGGCTATAGCGTGGATCTCAAGTGGTTAAAGCAGCTACAGATTCTCCCTCTGATTTGTTCTTCCTCCACTGATGTCTTCATTCTCCGGTTCTTCACGCTGGGCTGATGACTTCTTCCTCTGCCAGTTCTTCCACCGGTTCTTTGTCTCTCCGCTGTCTTCTTCCTCTGCCAGTTTTTTCTCCGATCTTCTTTCAACGCTAGCTCCAGATGTAAATGTTAGCTGCGGCATGTTCCATTACTTATATAGCCATGGGGCATGGCCATCCTGTGATGTCATCTGGAGACTCCGCCCCTTGTGATGTCACCACCCCATCAAGTCCTGGACACAAAGGGCCTGGTATATGTTGGGATCAAAGTCGGATCCCGTTCTTTGAAGTCGGATGGAATTTGGGCATGACGTCGCAGGGCAAAGTTGGATTCACAGTCGTACAACTGTCGTGTCGTACCAGTGTGAACCCGGCCTTATACCATACTTCAATCTTTCCACATTTTCACACCTGGCTAAGTTCCTGGCAGCACTAGGGTCATCATTTCAAATCCCAACCACAGCACTACCTGCTTGGAGCCTGCATGTTCTTCCTGTGCCTGTGTGGGTTTCCTCCGTGTACTCTGGTTTCCTCCCACACTCCAAAGACATGCTGGTAGGTTAATTGGCTCCTAGATTGTAAGCTCAGGGCAGGTAAAGGCAGGAACTGATGTGAATGTAAATGTATATGTAAAGCGCTGTATATATTGATATGGTGCTAAATAAGTACCTGTAATAAATAAATAAAATATAGATCTCCTCTCTCACGCACATCTTCTCTATAATCAGCTCTCTTCACTTATATATACTGTGTATTGTATACACTCTCACCGGATACATATATCTATATACCTCCTTACCTCCACCATCACATCCATACCTCTACATACTGTATATGCCTATGTACAATGCCAGCAAGTCACCTCTATATTGTTCTATATAATCATCTGACTGCCATCTTATTTCTATCTGTGTATATGCATACCTCCCAACCATCCCTGATGCGCCGAGACCATCCTGGAAATTTATGTATGTCCCGGAGTCCCGGCGAATCAGGGTTGAGTCCCGGAATGGAGCCCAGTGCCGGAACAAGTTCGACACTGTGTATCAGGGACTTGCCAAGCAGGGGCACACTAGCGCGGGAACCAGTCACAACCCACCCGCGGCTTGTGCAGGGTGTCCAGGTCCCATGCGCCGCAAGGAAAGCTTTCAACAATAAAGGGCATCTCTCTCCGCTGGCTGCATCTGACACAGAGCTGAGCGGAGCACACTGAACCCGCCCCCTCCTCCTGTGATTTCCAGTGGAGGCACACCATTCTGAGCAGTGCTGATCTGGAGTTTTCAGGGATGTACATAAGGGTGGAGGGTTGGGGGGGGGGGGTCCAAACAGCATGGAGTTTGCACAGGGTGGGTCACAGTGGATTATTCAAAGTCTTCTCTTGCCGGCCGTGACACTGCTACTGATATGTAGCCTGTCATGGAGGAGCTGCTGCTCAGTGCATCTTCTGGGACTGGGAGATATGCAGGGAAAACCAAGCTGCACAGGTACATCCTATTTTTTTAGCCAGGCACAGCACTATTTTTGTTGGATGGGGGCTTGTACATTAAGGGCTCCTTTACGCTTGCTTTGGCTTCAACACACATTAACGGCTAGTTTACACTTGCTTCAAAACAAGGCTTCAGCAAGCTTTGTTAAAGCTCTCTGAATGCCAAAGCTCATTTAACAAAGCTCATGTCGCTAAATAATATGGTTAGCTTACAGTCCTGTTTACACCTTGCTTTTGCTTTGCTTCGGCTTTGCTTCAAAAATGATACCCCATGTAGCTTTAGTTGTGCTTCAAATTGTCTTCATAGCCTCCAAAGACGTCTATGGCAAAGCTCGCCTGAAGCCCCACCAAAGCCTCATCGAAGCCCATTCAAATCTCCACCAAAGCCTCATCGAAGCCCATTTAAATCCCCACCAAAGCCTCATCGAAGCCCATTCAAATCTCCACCAAAGCCTCATCGAAGCCCCATTGAAGCTCCACCAAAGCCTCATCGAAGCTAACCATTTTATGTAGTGACATGAGCTTTGACTGGTGTTCAGAGATCTTTAACAAATCGTGCCCAAAGCCATGTTTTGAAGCAAGTTTAAACTAACCCTAAAGGAGAAATACAGCCACAGCTTGCTTGGCTGTACTTCTCCTATGGATTACAGGAGTGCAGTTCATTCCTTCTTAGCCCTTGTACACACGGTCGGAGATTCCGACAACCAAATCCATCGGATTTTGTCCATCGGATTTTGTCCGAAACTGTTGCATACACACGGTCGGACAAAGTTGTCGGAAAATCCGACGTGATGACATTATTTCGTTACGACGGGACTACTTTCACGCTAGTAGCCAATAGCTTTGGTGTAGGAATTTGATCTGAGCATGCGTGGCACTTTGTCCGATCTGAATTCTCTACACATGATCGGAGTATGTCCGATCGGAGCATTTTGTCAGAAAATTTTACCAACAAGTTGGAAAATTTGGTCTGTCGGATACTCCGACGGAAACAGTTCGATGTAGACCACACACAGTCGGAATATCCGACAAAATGGTCTGATCGGACACATTCCGTCGGAATCTCCGACCATGTGTACAAGGGCTTAGTGAGCCACTGAGAGCCTCCAGTGAGCACGGAGGAGGGGCAGAGCAGAGAGCTCTCTGCTCACGCAGCTCTGAGAACCGAGCGATCAGCAGTCTTTGATCACTCGGTTCTCAGTGTTAGCGTTGCCAGGGAACCAATGCTGCATCCACCTAAGTACATACTTTTAAAAGAGTGTGGACTCTAAAAGTAGAGCATTTGCACAATAATTTTCTATATATATATATAGATATAGTTACTCACAAAAGTAACTACACCCTTCGCATTTTTGTAAATATTTTATTCTTTATCTTTTCATGTGACAACACTGAAGAAATTACACTTTGCTACAAGGTAAAGTAGTGTGTGTACAGCTTGTATAACAGTGTAAATTTGGTGAGCCCTCAAGATAACTCAACACACAGCCATCAATGTCTGGCAACAAAAGTGAGTACACCCCTAAGTGAAAAAGTACAAATTGGGCCCAAAGTGTCAATATTTTGTGTGGCCACCATTATTTTCCAGCACTGCCTTACCCCTCTTGGGCATGCCGTTCACCAGAGCTTCACAGGTTGCCACTTGAGTCCTCTTCCACTTCTCCATGACAACATCATGGAGCCAGTGGATGTTAGAGATCTTGCGCTCCTCTGCCTTCCATTTGAGAATGCCTCACAGATGTTCAATAGGGTTTAGATCTGGAGACATGCTTGGCCAGTCCATCACCTTTACCCTCAGTTTCTTTAGCAAGGCAGTGGTCCTCTTGGAGGTGTGTTTGGGGTCCTTATATTGGAATACTGCCCTGCGGCCCAGTCTCTGAAGGGAGGGGATCATGCTCGGCTTCAGTATGTCACAGTACATATTGCCATTCATGGTTCCCTCATTGAAATGTAGCTCCCCAATGATGTACACCTCAACTGGTTGCCACCACACACGCTTCATACCATTTGAACCAAATAAGTTTAACTTGGTCTCATCAGACCACAGGACATGATTCCAGTAATCCATGTCCTTAGTCTGCTTATCTTCAGAAAACTGCTGGTGGGCTTTCTTGTGCATCATCTTTAGAAGAGGCTTCCTTCTGGGATGACAGCCATGCAGACCTATTTGATGCAGTGTGTGGTGTATTGTCTGGGCACTGACAGGCCGACCCCCCCACCCCTTCAACCTCTGCAGCAATGCTGGCAGCACTCATACGTCTATTTCCCAAAGACAACCTCTGGATGAGGCTGAGCAGGTGTCCTCCTTTGGTTGACCATGGGGAGGCCTGTTCTGAGTGGAACCTGTCCTGTTAAACTGCTGTATGGTCTTGGCCACCATGCTGTAGCTCAGTTTCAGGGTCTTGCCAATCTTCATCTAGCCTAGGCCATCTTTATGTACAGCAACAATTCTTTTTTTCAGATTCTCAGAGAGTTCTTTGCCATAAGGTGCCATGTTGACCTTCCAGTGACCAGTATGAGAGAGTGAGAATGATAACACCAAATTTAACACACCTGCTCCCCCCATTCACACCTGAGACCTTGTAAGCCCTTGTACACACGGTCAGAGATTCCGACAAACAAATCTGTGTTATTCAGACGGATTAATCCGGACGAGGTCCGGAAGTGATGTTGCATACACACAGTCGGACCAAGTTGTCGGAATTTCCGGTTGCCAAGAACGCGGTGACGTAAGCCACGTACGGCGGGCCTAGAAAAGGGAAGTTCAGCACCACGTCCGGCACCCTTTGGGCTCCTTCTACTGATCTCGTGTGCATCGCGTGTTAGTAGAAGTTTGGTGAGAGACGATTCGCGCTTTTCAGATTTGTGCTTCAGTTCGGTACTGCTCTTCAGTTTCTGCTTGTCTTTGCATATCTGATAATCAGTGCGTGTAGTCAGTAATTATTTGTTTCTCATTGTGGACTATATCTTGGTATAGTACGTTTTGATTTGCATTGCTTATTGTCTGCTTGCTTCTGCTATTTAGGTCGTTCTTTCAGGCATTGCTGTTTATCGGTGCTTTTTGTTGTCTTTTCTGACCAGCCGACCGTTTTCAAACCATGTTTCGTCTATGTACTCGTCGTAGAGTTTCTGCTGTGCAGGGGCTTTGTGTTGGGGTTCTTACTTTGACACAAGCCCGGTCCATGAACAGGGAGGGGAGGCGTTTGTGGACCAAGAATTGGTTGCACCAGCGTGACCAGTTCTCGCACATGTCTTTGCTCCATGAGATCCGGGAGAATAATCCTGATGATTTCAGGAATTATCTCCGGATGACGGACTCCATTTTTCACCGTCTGCTGGCTTTGCTGACCCCTTATATCACCAGGCAGGATACCTGCATGCGGCAAGCCATCACTCCGGAGCAGAGGCTCATCGCCACGTTGCGCTACTTGGCGACAGGGAGAAGCCTTCAGGACCTCAAGTTCTCTACAGGTATCTCCCCCCAGGCTCTGGGGATCATTATTCCAGAGACCTGTTCTGCCATCATTCAGGTCCTGCCGATGAATTTACCAAAGCATGTAGTGCAAGGGCCTGCCTCAATACTTTTTTTCCCCTATTATTATCTTGATATGTAATAGCAGAATGTCAAAATGTGCTTCCATTTTGTTTTCATTTTGTTATTATGACACTTCTTACCTGTCCGTGGGCTGCCAATAGTGTAAGTAAGCAGGGGCTTCCCAAAGTATCACACATTATTTAGGCATTCAGCTCTCAATCAAGTGGAGAGGGTTACCTGTCCAAAACATCCCCCCCCCCTCATTTTTTAGCAAGGGCCCATCAGATGGGGGGGGGGGGGGAGGGATGGGGGAGTGATGACTCTGATAAGGGGACCTTATATTTTAGGCTTTAAATAGTTCCCAAAATGTTATACTGACCTTGGCCAAAAATGTTGGTGTCTAATCTGCTTGCAATGTTGATTTGCAAACTTACTAATTTTTGGTCTTGTTTCACTCCACAATGTCCTTCAATGCCACAGGAATGGCAGACTGTGGCCTCCCACTTTGCCAGTCGTTGGGACTTTCCCAATTGTGGAGGTGCAATTGATGGGAAGCCTGTCCGCATCGTCCCACCACCCAACTCGGGGTCGTACTATTTTAACTACAAGGGGTTTAATAGTATCGTGATGTTGGCGGTGGTGTCTGCAACCTATGACTTCTTGTATGTGGACGTGGGGCAAAATGGATGGATGTCGGATGGTGGAGTGTTCGCACAGACGGAGTTCTACTGGCGTCTCCAGAGTGGCAGTCTGGGCTTGCCCAGAAGAGAATCAGGAAGGACTCCCGTTCGTCTTCGTTGCGGATGAGGCGTTTGCCCTGGCAAACCATCTGATGCGACCTTTCCCGATGAGGACCCTCACCCCGTACCAGAGGATTTTTAATTTCCACCTGTCCAGAGCCCGAAGAGTGGTGGAGAACACCTTTGGAATACTGGCCAGCCGGTTCCTCCTTTTTTTAACGCCTATCCACATGGCGGAATACAAAATCAATCACATTGTGCTGGCGTGCTGTGTTCGTCACAATTTCCGAAAAAGACATTCTGCAAACTATGCGGTCTCAGTTGTCCAAGAAGCAGACTTGCTGGAAAATGAGAACCTCACGGGCCTTGAAGCTGCTCGTCCTGGCTTGCCCCCCCCCCCCCCCAAAGCGCCCGTGAGGTCAGAACCCAATACATGGACTACTTTGTGGGTAGGGGGGCCATTGATATGCCAGACAATGTCTGAGCGGCATTTTAGGAATACATTTTTCTTTGAAACTCCAATATTTGTTTTCATTTACTGCTTGGCTTGGTTTTAGGTGTCTCCTAGGTAAATTTATGTTTTTTCTTGTTGTGCCTTTTTTAACAACAGTGCAAACCCAAGTTCTGAGCGAGATGAGGGGACAGTCTCTTCTTCAGATAATCTTATTATGTTGTGGGTCTGCTACACACAAACCTTGTTTTTGGTAACTAATGTATGTAGTGGATTACTGACCAAAATCGTGCTCATTTTCAGCACCATGGCAGGAAAATGGCATGATTGTGAAAATTAACACATCACTGTGGGTGTTATTTACTAAAGACACATCCACTATGCACTACAAGTGCACTGCAAAAGTACACCTGAAACTGCACTTGGAGTGCAAAGTGGAGTTACCTTTAGTAAATAACACCCATCACACCGAAAACAACAATTTTACTCCAAATACATCTTTTGCGCAATGAAAAAGGAAGCCACACATTGTTGATAATTTAACTTTTTAATCAAAGCACATTCACATGTGCGTTTAGAAAAGGTTTTTACAACAAACCAACAAATTGGGTGTATCAAAAACATTATTTCAGGTATTTTTTTGTTTACTTGGTGTTTTTGTGTAAACAGGCATGTATCAAAGCGTAACATACAGAACACAGGAACTTACAAAGTTCAACTTTGAAAAGTGAAGAAAATATCAGACATGAGTATGTACAAACTGGGCTGATATTGCCTTCATCACATGGGGTGTCACTCCAGGAAAATCCAAATTTGGAAGATGCACACAGTGTGTCAACATGTGCTATCTCCCATCATGGGGGATCAATGTACATGTTTTGGGGCTGCAACCCCTTCATCTCAGCCACTTTTCACAAAACACGTACATTGATCCCCCATGATGGGAAAAAGCGCATGTTGATACACTGTGTTCATCTTCCAAATTTGGATTGTTCGAAAATACAAAAGTTGTGGTTTAAAAGCCAAAAAATAAAACCCTAGCTAGTTTGGGCTGTTTCACACTCTCCCCAAAACATCAATGATGTTCTTCATTTTATTTTTAACATCATTGATGTTTTGCTGTATATTTTCTAAATCCCGATTGCACCCCATTATCTCCCCAATCAGGATCTGGGCACTTTCACTGGTAAAATGGGATTCTTCTTCCACATCACCTACAAAACAAAGCAAAAAAAGACACCATGTATTATAAATATGGTGACATACATTGATGAGCTTACCGGAAGCTGTGGTCTCCGACACTCACCTGTTGTGGTGACAATTTGACCAACTTCAACGATCTCTACTTCGTCGTCCTCCTCCTGCTCCTCTGCTTCTGGTTTTGAAATGTTGCCTTATTTGGGAGGGGTGTGGTCCCTGGTGTCCTCAGACTTCCCGAGTCTTCTCTCCCCTATGAAAATGTTAAAAAGGAATAATTAGCACACAGAGGACAGAAATAGGAATATGAAACATTGCTTGTAAGTGTTGTACAATTGTGTTTTTTGGCTGAGTTCAACGGTGAGAACATTATTGTGGACACTTTGTTAAGCTGGAATACTTACCTGCAGAATTATGTTTCTTACGAACGAATGAAACCATGAACTTGAAAGTGGCCATTTTAAACTGCACAACATGAAATCAAAGCACATGGAGCAGTATGCAAGCAAGAATAATCATATGAACACACGACAACTACTTACTTTTTTGAAGAACACGCTTGATCCTTCTGTACTGATCGTGCTCCCTCAGTTTCAGGTCTGACCAGCGTTTTCTCCGTTGATCCTTGGATCGGCGTACCCCAAAATTCTTCTGATGACTCTTCACAACTTTAGTCATGATCTTGGCCTTTCTGATATTTGGGTCGGGGTAAGGTCCATACTTCCCATCATAGTCGGTCCTGTTCAATATGTCCACCATCTCCAACATCTCTCCAAAAGACATATTTGAGGCCTTAAATCTTCTCTTCCTGGATCGGGACGTTTCAGGCTCCGGGCTTTCCTCACACTCCTCCTCATTAGTGGAACTGTGATTGTGCACCTGCGTTCTCTCCGCCATGAACTCTCCCCACTGCGCCGAAAGAGAAGGGGCGTGGAATAGTCTAGAAAGAACGCCAGGGGCGGGCGGAGTTTCACACATGCGCACTGTATATAAAACGCAACACGCTTGTGTCGCCCGTTTGATCTGTGAACAGAGTGAGGAGCTGATGCGACGATCGTGCAAATGAAGGTAACATTTTTAACTTGGTACATCACTAGACTAGACTGCTTCTATCTAGGCCGATGTTGGGACAAGATTAGGAGAGTTTATCATGGCATTATTAGTATTTTAGGGTTTGTCTTGTGTTGTGTCTTGCAGAGAAGATGGATCCCTTCCAAAACCCCAATTTTATGGGTCTATTCCTGGAACTGTACAGGGAGCTGCCCTGCCTGTGGCAGATCAACAACCCGTTTTATCACGACCGAAGAAAGAGGAACGCATCGCTGGAGAAACTTATTTTTTTGGTGCGGATCATGGTCCCCACGGCAGACATGGCCTATGTGAAGAGGAAAATTGGTGTCATGAAGAGTATATATCTCAGGGAGAGAAAGAAGCACCCGGAGTCCTTGAGATCAGGAGATCCAGATGCCATTTATTACCCCAGGATGGTTTACTTCCAGAGGCTGCATTTTCTGGTAGACCAGGGGGAACCCAGGCCACCACTCTCCATTCTTTCTTCAAGGCTTCCTTCACCCCCAGCTGAGGCTTCCAAACGTCCAACCTGGGCCTTCCAGGCAGCAACATGTGGTGGGGCCCAGAACATATTTCTTGTCGTACATTTAATGATGTTAACTAGATGTTCTTATTGATCAGTAAGTTGTGATTTAACAAAGTGGTTTACAAATCAATAGACAGTAGTGACCAAAAATGATTGGAACGAGAATGAAAAATACTGGGCTCAGAATGATAGTCTGTTCTATTTGGTAACATTCAATTTGCAACAGTCATGAGCTAAAAATGGTGTGATTGATGAGCAAAAAACTAAAACTCTGTCCCATTTTCATACACAGGAAGACCTCAGCCGGGGGAAGGCTGTGGCAAGTGGCAGCCAGGAGGTCGACCAACGCCCTCCTTCTCCTCCTCCTGCCACAACTACAGGAGCCCAGCCACAGCCTGGAAAGACGCCTGGTGGGAAGTGCCTAAGGAAGACGAGAGAGTGATGGCCTGGGTTCAGTCTGGTCTGACAGAAGATGCAGCCTCTTGAAGAACCACATCCTGGGGACATAGATGGCATCTGATTTTCCTGATCTCTAGGACTTCTGGACCAGACTTCTCTCCCTGAGATATGTACTCCTCAGGCCACCATTTTTTCTTTTTCTAATTAGTTCATGTCTGCCCTGGGGGCCAAAGGCTTTGCCAAATTGACAAGTTTCTCCAGCGATGCCTTCCTCTTTTTAGAGACCTAAATAAAGGTTTTTTTTTTGGTTTGAAGAAATACTTGCGTATGTGTTTTACTTCAAAAAGGACAGTTTATTTGTGAGCAGGCAGGTACATTTCAGAAATACAAAGTGAAATGAATAACAAGGGGTACCAACACTAAACAACCTCCTGTAGATTAAAAAAGAAAAACAAAATATAAAAAAGTTAATAATGTTGTTGTGGTAAGTTTACACACAAAACACACCCCAAAAAATGGAAAGATGAGCAAACTGTCAAAAAAGGAGATGTTTATGAAAAAAAACACAAAATTCACCCAAAAAACAATAAACAAAAAATTTAATTGTGTAGATGTGACGAATTCAAAAATTGTATTGCTGAAATGAGTAAAAAAAGTCAGGAAATACGTTCGGTAGAAGTGTGTGTGACTATGAGCATCAAAAGAAGTTCCTTCTTGCAGCATTGTAAAGAACAAGAGAATGCGCTTCATGAAAGAATTTTTAACACTGGAGTGTGATGAATGTGCTATATCGATTACGAGCAGTAGTTTTACCTGAGCGAGCGCTTCCGTGTCCGAATTTGATTGTGAGCATGCGTGGCACCTTGTCCGTCGGAGTAGGCTACACATGATCGGAGTATGTCCGATCGGAGCATTTTGTCGGAAAATTTTACCGCCAAGTTGGAAAAGTTGGTCCGCCGGATATTCCGACGGAAATAGTCCGATGCAGACCACACACAGTCGGAATATCCGACAAAACGCTCCGATAGGAAACATTCCGTCGGAATCTCCGACCGTGTGTACAAGGGCTAACACTAAAGCCGCGTACACACGGGCGGACTGTCTGGCCAACTTAGTCCGTCGAAACACATTTCAGCGGACAGTCCGCTCGTGTGTGGGCTTCAGCGGACTTTTTCAGCGTGCAGTCTGGCGGACTAAGTATTTCGGAATTTCCGTAATATTGTCCGTCATACTTTGGTTTCAGCGGACAATCCGCTCGTGAGTAGGCTAGTTTGACGGACTAAGTATGGCGCATGCTCAGAAAGGATTTACACGGCGAAAGGTTGCATTGCTGTGTATTGGACTTCCTATTTCTAGTCCCGTCGTACGTGCTGTACACGTCATTGCGCAAACTTTCGACGGACTGTTTGTGCATCGTGTGTGGTCAAGTCCGTTCATTCGAAAGTAGGACGGACTGTCCGTCGGATTGTCTGACGGACTAAGTTGGCCATACAGTCCGCCTGTGTGTACGCGGTTTAAAGAGTCACAGGACACTGCGGAGGGAAAATGGCTAATTGGACCTAGTTTCAACATTTTCACTTAGGGGTGTACTCACTTTTGTTGAGTTATTTTGAGGGGACAGCAAATTTACACCATTATACAAGCGGTACACTCACTACTTTACATAGTAGTAAAGTGGCATTTCTTCAGTGTTGTCACACGAAAAGATATAATAAAATATTTACAAAAATGTGAGGGGTGTACTCACTTTTGTGAGATACTGTATATATATATATATATATATATATATATATATATATATATATATATATTTGGACCAAGCTGGTCCAAATGAGCTTTGCCCTTTAATAACAGATGTGCCTGTTGTCAGCGCTCTATAAACTGTATCATCTACATACAATATACAGCACTGTGTTTCCGATAGTGGGATGGAGATTTCCTATCTCAGAACAAGATCAAGTCAGACTAAGAGCTGTATAACCATTCATAGGAAGCTTTGTATTTTATAAATGAATACAAGGCTTTCTCTGATTGGCTGAGGTGGAGATCAGGACATCATTAAAAAAATACAAAGCTTCCAGTGAATGGTTGAGCAGCTCTCAGTTCAATTGATTTTCTGGATATTTTGGTGCATTGAGCTGGCTCCGTAAAATGCCTTAGGCCCATTTAAATGTTTGCATTCTGTGCATTATGTACCACTGGACAATGCTCTCTGTGTGTCATGTACTCCTAAACTCAGTACTGACTACAGCACTCAGTGTGTTGCATACTTTTTATCCTTGAACACACTGCATTACACACCCTGGTCCCCTGTTCATTGTCTCAACAGTTGGCGGTTGCTATGCAGTCCCTGACTTTTAATGAAGTTCTTTAAAGCGGTTTTATAGTCCAATTTTTTACTTTAACCTACAGGTAAGCCTATAATAAGGCTTACCTGTAGGTAAAAAGAATATCTCCTAAACCTGTACGGTTTAGGAGATATTCCCCTCACAATGAGCCGCTGACTTCAGCTGAGCATGCGCACAGGGGATTCTCGGCTGAAAGTCCGGCAGACACCAGACCTTGCCGGGAAGAAAACTCCAGCGCGAATGAGCAGGAGTGACGACATCGTGGCTCCGGCCACTGACAGAGCCTGAGCCGCGATACCCAGAAGACACGCCGAGGGAACATATCAGCTCCCTCGGTGTGGACCGAGTGAGATGCCGGCGCCTCGTTCTAAGGTAAATATTTCATAATGAGCTAGTATGCGGTATGGGGTGCATACTAGATCATTCTGCCTTTTCCCTCCCAGGTGTAAAAAAAAAAAAAAAAAAAAGTCAGCGGGTTTACTCCCGCTTTAAGGTAGACTTAGGCAAAGTAATCAAAGCATATTTTATAGGTACAAGGTCTCCTGTTTTTTGTTTACCACATCCCATAAGCCCCTCCCACTGTTAATAGTTTGAGCACTCCCACATTTTATCATGATGCGCTTAGCGCGTGCAGGTCTTTTCCTTCATTCTGAAGTTCAAAAGTTGAGAGGTATGGTATATGTTATCTCTGTATACAGCAGTTCCATTGTATATAATATTTCTGTATCATTCACATTAATCTGTACAGTATATGCAAACCCAAAATCATTTTTTCAGCATGTCTGGCATCATCTCACTGTATACAGTTTTCTCCAACAAAAACTGTTTTGTGACTGTGTTGTAAAGTGTCTCACCTGGAGATCCTGCCAGTAACAGCACTTTTTGCAGGCTGACAACCCTAAGCATATTGATTCACAATTAGAAGCAGCATTGTCAGCCTGTCACGTGAGCTCCCTCTGTTGGCCATTGCGTAGAATATCATCTCTACCAGATAATGATAATGCTTCCTATATTGGTTATACACAGGGAGTTAATCTTTATAATGATCAATATTCCAGTGTAAACAGGGAGATATTCTATATATTCCCTATACACAGGGAGATCTTCGGTATAATAATAAACATTCTGTATACACAGGGAGATATTCTGTATAATGATATATTTTCTATACAGAGGGTGATCTTCTGTATAATAATATAAGTTCTCTTTGCACAGGGAAATCTTCTGTATAATGATATATATTCTCTATACACAGGGAGATATTCTGTATAATGATATATATTTTCTATACACAGGGAGATATTCTGTATAATGATGGCTATTCTCTATAAACAGGGCGATATTCTGTACAATTATAAACTGTATATTCTCTATGAAGAGGGAGATATTCTATATAGTGATGAATATTTTCTACAAAGAGGGAGATATTCTGTATAAATATATATTCTCTATACACAATGAGATATTCTGTATGTAATGATTAATGTTCTCTATAAAGAGGGAGATATTTTGTATAATGATGAATATTCTCTATAGAAAGGGAGCTATTCTGTATAATGATGGATATTCTCTATAAATAGGAACTTGGGAGATATTTTGTAAAATTATATACTGTAAATTCTCTATACACAGAAAGATTTGCTCTATAATTATGGATATTCTCTATAAAGCGGGACTCAGTAGATATTCTGTATATTAATATAGGCATGGGCGCCGTCAATAAATTTGTTTCGTTCTGTTCCGTTTCGATTCGTAATAAAATTAATTCGTACTTTGTATTTCGTGTCCGAAATTCCGTTCTGTTTCGTACGAAATACGAATTGTCGTTAGGTTCGTTAACGTGTACGAACGTTCTTTACGATGAATTTAAAGGCAAAAACATTGCTCATTATGCTTATTATGACTTGCAAAAGACTTCTGTAATAGAAGTCAATGTAAGTTGCCTGAAGACATCAGTGAAGGACTTTCCTCCTCTCTGGGCAGGCTGCCAAGAAAAGATCAAAGTGATACAATGTTTCTTCTTCAATGGGCTGAACTCCTGTAGAAGTTCTCAGTTTAACCATTTAAAGACTAAATCTTTTCTGACACTTGTTGCTTACAAGTAAAAACCCAGTATTTTCTGCTAGAAAATTACGCAGAAGCCCCAAAAATTATATATATTTTTTTAGCAGAGACCTTAGGGAATAAAATAGCGGTTGTTGCAATATTTTATGTGACGCGGTATTTGCGCAGAGGTCTTTCAAACGCAAGTTAGCCCTTTTTTTTTTGGGTCAACCTCTAGAGAGCACTGACATTAGCAGCGTGACATACAGCAATGACACCTGCACCGTGATAGAGTGATCTGACACCAGCACCGTGATAGAGAGCACTGACATCAGCAGCGTGACATACAGCAATGACACCTGCACCGTGATAGAGTGATCTGACACCAGCACCGTGATAGAGAGCACTGACATCAGTAGCGTGACATACAGCAATGACACCTGCACCGTGATAAAGTGATCTGACACCAGCACCGTGATAGAGAGCACTGACATCAGCAGTGTGACATAAAGCACTGACACCAGCACCGTGATATACAGCACTGACACCTGCACCGTAAGCAGCCCCAAGAGGAAGTCAGCATAGCAAAAGGGATGGTGGGAGCCCCCCATAATAAGCAGCCCCAGGAGGAAGTCAGCATAGCACAGGGATGGTGGGAGCCCCTCATAATAAGCAGCCCCAGGAGGAAGTTAGCACATCACAGGGATGGTGAACTTTACAAACCTACAGGTCATATTTGCAGCCACAAAATAATTACTAGCTGTGCACACATAGTCCCACCACATGGCCAATGACATAACCCATGTATGAGGTGAATCTGGGATCGACAACTACAAGCATTCTTTTTTTATATGTGAAATTCGGAAAATTCAGGAATCTTGAGACAATGGAGGCGAGGGAAGGTGAGGGTAGGCAAAGAAGAGAGTGCAGGAGATGATCACCAGCACCGTGATATAGAGCACTGACACCTGCACCGTGATAGAGTGATCTGACGCCAGCACCGTGACATAACACATGTATGAGGTGAATCTGGGATCGACAACTACAAGCATTCTTTTTTTATATGTGAAATTCTGAAAATTCAGGAATCTTGAGACAATGGAGGTGAGGGAAGGTGAGGGTAGGCAAAGAAGAGGGTGCAGGAGATGATCACCAGCACCAGCACCGTGATATAGAGCACTGACACCTGCACCGTGATAGAGTGATCTGACACCAGCACCGTGATAGAGAGCACTGACATCAGCAGCGTGACATAAAGCACTGACACCATCACCGTGATATACAGCACTGACACCTGCACCTTAAGCAGCCCCAGGAGGAAGTCAGCATAGCACAGGGATGGTGGGAGCCCCTCATAATAAGCAGCCCCAGGAGGAAGTCAGAACAGCACAGGGATGGTGGGAGCCCCTCATAATGAGAATAGCACAGGGATGGTGGGAGCCCCTCATAATATGCACAGCAGAGGACGGTACAGGCCCAGGAGTAAGTCAGCATAGCACAGGGATGGTGGGAGCCCCTCATAATAAGCAGCCCCAGGAGGAAGTCAGCATAGCACAGGGATGGTGGGAGCCCCTCATAATAAGCAGCCCCAGGAGGAAGTCAGCACAGCACAGGGATGGTGGGAGCCCCTCATAATGAGCATGATCATGGTGCAGGTGTCAGTGCTCTATATCACGGTGCTGGTGCTGGTGATCATCTCCTGCACCCTCTTCTTTGCCTACCCTCACCTTCCCTCACCTCCATTGTCTCAAGAGTCCTGAATTGTCAGAATTCCACATATAAAAAAAGAATGCTTGTAGTTGTCGATCCCAGATTCACCTCATACATGTGTTATGTCATGGTGCTGGTGTCAGATCACTCTATCACGGTGCAGGTGTCAGTGCTCTATATCACGGTGCTGGTGCTGGTGATCATCTCCTGCACCCTCTTCTTTGCCTACCCTTACCTTCCCTCGCCTCCATTGTCTCAAGATTCCTGAATTTTCAGAATTTCACATATAAAAAAAGAATGCTTGTAGTTGTCGATCCCAGATTCACCTCATACATGTGTTATATCATTGGCCATGTGGTGGGACTATGTGTGCACAGCTAGTATTTATTTTGTGGCTGCAAATATGACCTGTAGGTTTGTAAAGTTCACCATCCCTGTACTGTGCTGACTTCCTCCTGGGGCTGCTTATTATGAGGGGCTCCCACCATCCCTGTGCTGTGCTGACTTCATGCTGGGGCTGCTTACGGTGCAGGTGTCAGTGCTGTATATCACGGTGCTGGTGTCAGTGCTTTATGTCACGCTGCTGATGTCAGTGCTCTCTATCACGGTGCTGATGTCAGATCACTCTATCACGGTGCAGGTGTCAGTGCTCTATATCACGGTGCTGGTGTCAGATCACTCTATCACGGTGCAGGTGTCAGTGCTCTATATCACGGTGCTGGTGATCATCTCCTGCACCCTCTTCTTTGCCTACCCTCACCTTCCCTCGCCTCCATTGTCTCAAGATTCCTGAATTTTCAGAATTTCACATATAAAAAAAGAATGCTTGTAGTTGTCGATCCCAGATTCACCTCATACATGTGTTATGTCACGGTGCTGGTGTCAGATCACTCTATCACGGTGCAGGTGTCAGTGCTCTATATCACGGTGCTGGTGCTGGTGATCATCTCCTGCACCCTCTTCTTTGCCTACCCTCACCTTCCCTCGCCTCCATTGTCTCAAGAGTCCTGAATTTTCAGAATTTCACATATAAAAAAAGAATGCTTGTAGTTGTCGATCCCAGATTCACCTCATACATGTGTTATGTCATTGGCCATGTGGTGGGACTATGTGTGCACAGCTAGTAATTATTTTGTGGCTGCAAATATGACCTGTAGGTTTGTAAAGTTCACCATCCCTGTGATGTGCTAACTTCCTCCTGGGGCTGCTTATTATGAGGGGCTCCCACCATCCCTGTGCTATGCTGACTTCTTCCTGGGGCTGCTTACGGTGCAGGTGTCAGTGCTGTATGTCACGGTGCTGGTGTCAGTGCTGTATATCATGGTGCTGGTGTCAGTGCTTTATGTCACGCTGCTGATGTCAGTGCTCTCAATCACGGTGCTGGTGTCATATCACTCTATCACGGTGCAGGTGTCATTGCTGTATGTCACACTGCTGATGTCAGTGCTCTCTATCATGGTGCTGGTGTCAGATCACTCTATCACGGTGCAGGTGTCATTGCTGTATGTCACGCTGCTAATGTCAGTGCTCTCTAGAGGTCGACCAAAAAAAAAAACGGCTAACTTGCGTTTGAAAGACCTCTGCTCAAATACCGCGTCACATAAAATATTGCAACGACCGCTATTTTATTCCCTAGGGTCTCTGCTAAAAAAAATATATATATATATAATTTTTGGGGCTTCTGAGTGATTTTCTAGCAGAAAATACTGGATTTTTCCTTGTAAGCAACAAGTGTCAGAAAATATTTAGTCTTTAAATGGTTAAACTGAGAACTTCTACACATGGAGTTCAGCCCATTGAAGAAGAAACATTGTATCACTTTGATCTTTTCTTGGCAGCCTGCCCAGAGAGGAGGAAAGTCCTTCACTGATGTCTTCAGGCAACTTACATTGACTTCTATTACAGAAGTCTTTTGCAAGTCATAATAAGCATAATGACTGAGTCGTCGTCGATTCGACGACAACTGATCCGAAATCCGAAATTCGTAAACAAAAGTTCGTATTCCGTACAGAATTCGGACGCACGGCAATTCGTATTTCGGATCCTCCCGAACGTATGAATTTTGGGAAATTCGTACGAATTTGAGATTCATACGAAATTAATCGCACATGTCTATTCTGTATACAGAGGGAGATCTACTGTATAATTATGAATATTCTCTATACAAAGTGAAATATTCTGTATAATGATGGATATTTGCTATAAAGAGGGAGATATTTTGTATAATGATATATATTCTATATACAAAGGAAGATATTCTGTATAGTGATGGATATTCTCTATACACTAGGAGATCTTCTTATAAAGATATATCAACTGTATAAGTCTACACACCCCTGTTAAAATGTCAGGTTTCTGTAATTTACAAAAAATAAGACAAAGATAAATCATTTCGGAACTTTTTCTACCTTTAATGTGACCTATAAACTTTACAACTCAGTTAAACAAAAAATTGAAATCTTTTAGGGGGAGGGAAGTAAAAATAAAAAAATAAAATAATATGGTTGCATAAGTGTTCACACTCTTAAACTAATACTTTGTTGAAGCACCTTTTGATTTTATTACAGTCTTTTTGGGTATGAGCCTATCAGCATGGCACATCTTGACTTGGCAATATTTGCCCACTCTTCTTTGCAAAAACACTCCAAGTCTGTCATATTGCGAGGGAATCTCCTGTGTACAGCCCTCTTCAGATCACCCCACAGATTTTCAATTGGATTCAGGTCTGGGCTCTGGCTGGGCCATTCCAAAACTTTAATCTTCTATCTTCTTCTGGTGAAGCCATTCCTTTGTTGATTTGGATGTATGCTTTGGGTCGTTGTCATGTTGAAAGATGAAGTTCCTTTTCATGTTCAGCTTTCTAGCAGAAACCGGAAGGTTTTGTGCCAATATTTACAGGTATTTGGAACTGTTCATAATTCCCTCTACCTTGACTAAGGCCGATGTTCCAGCTGAAGAAAAACAGCCCCAAAGCATGATGCTGGCTCCACCATGCTTCACGGTGGGTATGGTGTTCTTTTGGTGATGTGCGGTGTTGTTTTTGCACCAAACATATATTTTGGAATTATGGCCAAAAAGTTCACCCTTGGTTTCTTTAGACCCTAACACATTTTCCCACATGTTTTTGGGAGACTTTAGATGTGTTTTTGCAAAATTTAGCCGGGCTTGGATGTTTTTCTTCATAAGAAAAGGCTTCCGTCTTGCCACTCTACCCCATAGTCCAGACATATGAAAAATAATGGAGACCGTTGTCACACATACCATATAGCCAGTACTTGCCAGATATTCCTGCAGCTTTTTAATATTGCTGTGGCCTCTTGGCAGCCTCCCTGACCAGTTTTCTTCTCGTATTTTCGTCAATTTTGGAGGGAATTCCAGTTCTTGGTAATGTCCCTGTTGTGCCATATTTTCTCCACTTGATCATGACTGTCTTCACTGTGTTCCATGGTATAGCTAATGCCTTGGAAATTCTTTTGTACCCTTGTCCTGACTAATACCTTTTAACAATGAGATCCCTCTGATGCTTTGGAAGACAATGGCTTTTGCTGTAGGATGCGACTAAGAAAATGTCAGGAAAGACCTACTAGAACAGCTGAACTTTATTTGGAGTTAATCAGAGACACTTTAAATGATGTCAGGTCTGTACTGACTCCTATTTAAGATGAGTTTGAATGTGATTGCTTGATTTGGAACACAGCTACATCCCCAGTTATAAGAGGGTGTGCACACTTATGCAACCACATTATTTTATTTTTTATTTTTACTCCCACCCTAAAAGATTTCAGTTTGTTTTTCAACTGAGTTGTACAGTTTATAGGCCACATTAAAGGTGGAAAAAGTTCTGAAATGATTTATCTTTGTCACAGTTTTTCCATCACAGAAACCTGAGATTCTAACAGGGGTTTGTAGACTTTTTATATCTATTGTATATTCTCTATACTCAGGGAGATATTCTGTATAATGATATATATTCTCTATATATTGTACACAGGGAGATCTACTGTAAAATGATGAATATTCTCTATAAAAAGAGATATATTCTGTATAATGGTATAAATTCTCTCTATACTGTAGTTCACTCAAAGGTGACTCAGTGTCAGAGGACGTTGTGTCCCTTTAACAAGACACGCCCACTCAACCGGCAGGACCCCGCCTCCTGCAAAACAGACCAACCCACAGCGGTCAGCTTTGCGTTCCAAGCCTCGTTCTGATCTCAGGCTCCGCTCATATGTTTTTGATCTTGCCCTCCATTGGCACCGCCTATGTCGTGTCATGCCTCGTGTGATTGGCCTTCTCCTTAACTCTCCGGCGGTAATGGGCGTGGTTTTTGAGCTCCAGCGGTCGCCCTCGCACGTCGCCTCTGACAGCTCCGCCCCCCATCATGGCTGCGGCTCCTGTGTAGAGCGGAGCCGGGACAGGAGGGACCGCTCAGCCCGAGCTGCGGCCACAGGTGAGCGGGGCGGGGGCCCGGGGGTCTGTCCCGGGGTGGAGGAGATTGGGTATGGTATTCCTCCAAGGGAGCCGTCTGTATTTTGTCACCTCGCTTCCAAAGTGACATCTGTCCCTCTGTAGAACAACTGCCCCGGGGAGGATACACCCACCTCATTAACATATTGCTTCCCCTTTTAAAATCTGCCCCCTAGAGGAGGCAAAGGACATTGCAAGGAGTCAAATTCCCCAGCGAGCACTTGCCTCTTGTATAGCAATGATCACTTATCCTTTTACCTGCAAGAGTAATTATCTGTCTTATAGAGATGACCAGCTACCCCCCTCCTCCATACAGTGGGGATCACCTACCCCTCAACCCCAGGGTACTCAATTCTCCTTTACTTGCGGTCACCTACCCCAACCAGGGTACTCTCCTTGTTCTGGGGACTGGGAGCACCTTCCCCCTCCACCTCCAGAGTACTCACCTCTCCTACATAATGGACTACCTAACCCTCACCTCTCCTATACATGGGACCACCTAACCCCTCCAATGTGCTTACTACTTCTATACAGGGGACTTCCTACCCACCCACCTCCAAATACTAACCTTTTCTCACTTCTCCAAAAAAGGGGGGCAACCTTACCCCCCCTCCTCCCCCAGTACTCACTACTCCTTTACAGGGGACTACCTACCCCATATCTTTTCCTTCCAGATGAAATAATGTGAACGCTTACCTGCTACCAGAGGTTCTGTGCCATTTGTTTTCTTCCTGTCCTGTGTATTCCCCTGTGGAAAGAACCAGACTATTTAACCCAATATAGTGCTACCACCCAACATCTGCCCCCTAGTGGAGGTACAAACCAATTGCCCCTCTTCCCATATAATAAAACTGACCAGATCTATAGTACTCTGGTAGTGTCTGCCCCCTAGTGGAGGTACAAGCCACTTACCCCTTTTCCCATATAATAAAACTTACCAGACCTATTATACAGAATTTATATAGCACTGACAGTTTGCTCAGCATTTCACAACAGTAGGTCAAACAGTACAATTTAATACAGGAGGAGTCCGAGAGCCCTGCTCCTTAGAGCTAACAGTCTAGCAGAGCGGGTCAAGTGATACGAAAGGGTAATAACTGTGGGGGATGAGCTGATGAAGTAAATGAAAGAACAGTTGTTAGATGGAGGCAGGGAAGGCTTCTCCGAAGAGATATAGTACTCTGGTAGTGTTTGCCCCCTAGTGGAAGTACAGACCACATACCCCTCTTCCCATATATAATACAACTGTCCATATCTATAGTACTCTGGTAGTGTTTGCCCCCTAGTGGAAGTGCAAACACACACACATCTCTTCCCATATAATACAACTGACCGTATCTATAGTACTCTGGTAGTGTTTGCCCCCTAGTGGAAGTACAAACCACACACACCTCTACCCTTATAATAAAACTGACCAGATCTATAGTACTCTGGTAGCGTCTGCCCCCTAGTGGAGAGATTGAGGGAACAGTGTCATCCTACCTCCTCTAACAAAGGCTGCCCTACAGGAGGGACACTTTGATCTCCAGTAGTGATCTACCCCCCAGCATTGCCCTTGGGTGGAAGGTCAGGACAATGGTCCTCTGTCTACGCCCATCTCTCCTGCCATAACAAGCTTCAATGTAAAATCTGCCCCCTACTGGAGGGAAAGCACATTTTCAGCAAGGCCTGATGGTGGATCATGTGACCTCTCTAATGTTGTCACTGTGCTCCTAGGCTCCATTTCATCCAGCATGGATAGTGGGGACCCCTCAGTGTACACAGCGGGTGTGCAGAGCTGGGAAGTTGGCATAGAGATGGTGGGAACACTACAATAGGCACAGCAGCTGTGCAGACCAGGGAGTTCAGTGCAGAGATCTCACAAATAGAATCTGACAGATAAGAGACTTGCAAGGGATCAAACCCTCCAGAATCCATCAGATACTGAAGTATTACTTTGAGGTGTATGGTCCTTTTTAAACCTGTCTGTACATGCCATCTCCCATCCCCCCCCCTTTCCTTCATATACATTGCTGTCAGTCTGTACATGCCATGTCCCCTCCCCCTCCATATACATTTCTGTAAGTCTGCTGGTATCCCTGAGCTGATAATAAATATCTCTCCTGCACAGTGATCTGCCTAGTGCAGAGCAGTCATTGCTCTGTGTTATCAGCCTGGCCTGTAATGTCAGAAGGAGCGAAGGTTAATTAAAGGGAGATCCTGCTTTGTCATGCTTCATCCACTCCCTAATTGCTCCTCTAATACAGATTCAGTGTGTGTGCTTTATATATACTGTATACACACACTGACACTATGCTTTTATATAAACTGTTATTTCTTTGACTTGTTACAACATTGTAATTGGCAAAAACAGAGCTTGTGTTAGATAAGGAAATGGCCAGTAATCATGGGGACGTGGACAGAGCAGTTTCACTGTCTGCACAGCCTGAGCCAGACCCACAGAGCAGGGAGATGGTAAAGTAGGTGTAAATCCAATCCTTGAAATCTAATATAATCTCTTACAGGTTCATGTCAGAAGTCATCTGCAGCATTCATTAAATTAATCCCTGGTGATCCTGCCATGACTGCCTTAGCTCAGGCACTTCCTGTTCTAAGGTGACACCTGTCTTCCAATTGTGCTGCTGTATCGTCGCCCTGTCACAAGTGCCCCTGGTGGAGACAAGTGGCTGTGCAGACACACTTTGGAATTTGGTAGCAAGGATGTACAGCTGATACTGGAAGGAGCACATATAGACAGGAAGTGGCTGCAAATTGCTGAAGGAGATCAGCAGCAATATAAACATGGCAGTTGTTATGATGCACCTAATAGACGAGATGTAATTCATTTCTGATTTTCAACTGAAGAACCCTGTACTTTAGATCAGTATACCATTCAGGCCTCTAGCATGCTTAGGAACAGAGGTGAGTAGATAATGGGGTTTATTTACTAAAGATAAATCCACTTGGAAGTGCAGTCACTGAAGATCTGAGGGGGACATGCAAGGCAAATAAAAATCAGCATTTTTGCCTGTACACGATTGGATCATAGAAATCGGCAGATCTTCCCCCTCAGATCTATGACTGCACTTCCAAGTGCAATTGTAGTGCACAGTGGATTTGCCTTTAGTAAATCAACCCCAATGTCCTGACAATCCATGTTCCCAGATAAAAGGAAGGATTGATGGGAGTTGTAGTCCTGTCTGTCAGGGTCTGCGTTGTACGGTAACCAAATAATGTGTTTGGTGTCCTTATAATAGCAGTAATTTCTTTCATGGAAAGTTTTTCCATTTAGCCCAGAGTTCAGGTTTGAATTCTCCCAGTTAAAATTGGGATTTCTGACGGTGAACTTGCGGCTGGAGAATACAGGCTTTTAGCATTACAATAGCTCATGGCTGGACAGATTGCAGATCACAGGTAGGCAGACTGGAAAAAGTACAGCAACTGCTAGACTATTCCCAGTCAATTCCACATCAGTCTGATCACCTCCTTTATCCTGTACTAATCAGTCCACCGCTATGAGCCATGTGTTCTTTTCTGAAGATTGGCAATGTGCTTCTGGAGCAGTCAGCAAGGGTTTTTGAGAGTGCTGAAAAAATGAAAAGAAATAAAACATTTAGTACTGTATCATCCTTTAATAAATTTTATAGCTCATAGATTGTAAGCTCTAAGGAACAGGGCTCTCTGATTCCACCCTGTATTGAATTGTACTGTCTGCCCTAATGTTGTAAAGTGCTGCGTAAATCTGAGGGAGGATGGGAGTGTGGTTGGGGTGGGTCCCTGGTATTGCTCCACTTCACTGTCTTATATTATTTAGTGTAGCCACTATTATGAGTCTAGTTCACTTCTTCTGGTGTCCCTTGCAAATTTGGTCCTAAGTTGTTTATATGGAGTGGGAGCCAACCTAGCACTAAGTTAGTTGTTGTTGTTGTGGATGTGCTACAGTTGTCAATTTATACTGTTGGAATCGCTTGATGGCCCCTGCGTGGGTCTAACCATAATACTGTGGCATGTCACTGTTCTTCGTTGAATGTTTGTTTGTCTGTCTAAAACTCAATAAAAAATATTTTCAAAAAAAAAAAAAAAGTGCTGCGTAAACTGTAGGCGCTATATAAATCCTGTATTATAATAATAATAGCACACAAAGTGATGAAAGGGAACTCTTCACATTTTTCACATGAAAGGCTAAGGCTTTATTCGCACTGAAGCATGGAGCAGCTCACTGCAGGGGTCCAGTACATCCCTATTCTCTGTTTTCGCCTAAATTTGGACCTGAAATGGAGCCAGAGACGCACAGGACCTCTGTGCGATCCGTTCCGCAGCTGCCCCCTGGAGATGTGTCAACCGGCTCCATAGAGAAACTCTCACAATCTCATGCGAATTGGATGTGGAGAAAAACGCACTAGTGTGAACCCAGCCTTAAAGAGAATCTTTACCTCCCCTGGAAAGCATTTTAACCACTTGCCGCCCGCCCTATAGGCAATTGACGGCGGCAAAGTGGTTTCATAATCCTGACCGGACGTCATATGACGTGATCAGGATTATGAGCCGCTGCGCGCCCCCGGGGGCGCGCATCGCGGCGATCGTTGTTGCGGGGTGTCAGTCTGACACCCGGCAACTACGATCTCGGTAAAGAGTCTCCGACGGAGACTCTTTACCATGTGATCAGCCGTGTCCAATCACGGCTGATCACAGTGTAAATGGGAAGAGCCGGTGATCGGCTTTCCCTCACTCGCGTCTGTCAGACGCGAGTAGAGGAGAGCCGATCGGCTGCTCCTCTGACAGGGGGGGGTCTGTGCTGATCGATTATCAGCACAGCCCCCCCCCGAGGATGCCCACACTGGACCACCAGGGACGCCACCAGACCACCAGGGAAAAGGTAATAAAGGTCATAATCCTCCCTAGACCACCAGGGATGCCAGTCAGCACAATGGGTGCCAATCAGTGCCCATAATGGATGCCAATCAGTGCCCACAATGGGCATCACTGATTGGCATGCATTGTTTGGCACTGATTGGCATCCATTACTATAGTATGACACCGATGCCGCCCACCCGTGCCAGCTATCAGTGCCAATTTGTGCCACCTATCAGTGTCCGTCCGTGTCGCCCATCAGTGCCGCCTATCAGTGCCACTTCATTGGTGCCACATTGGTGCCC
Source organism: Lithobates pipiens (assembly GCF_037356315.1). Taxonomy (NCBI): domain Eukaryota; kingdom Metazoa; phylum Chordata; class Amphibia; order Anura; family Ranidae; genus Lithobates; species Lithobates pipiens. The sequence goes on along the minus strand of NW_027507903.1, from coordinate 481,413,258 downwards.
ATCAGTGCCGCCTTATCAGTGCCCATCAGTGTAGCCCCATCAGTGCCCATCAGTGAAGGAGAAAACGTACTTATTTACAAAGTTTTGAAACTGAAACAAAAAAAAACATTTTTTTTTTTTCAAAATTTTCGGTATTTTTTTATTTGTAGCGCAAAAAATACAAACCGTAGAGGTGATCAAATACCACCAAAAGAAAGCTCTATATGTGGGAAAAAAAATGATAAAAATTTCATTTGGGTACAGTGTAGCATGACCGCGCAATTGTCATTCAAATTGCGACAGCGCTGAAAGCTCAAAATTGGTCTGGGCAGGAAGGTGTTTAAGTGCCCTGTATTGAAGTGGTTAATATTGCCTAGGCAAGAATTGCAGAAGTGCAGACTGTTCTCTCCAAAAGGCATCCCTTCTCCAAAAATAAATAAATAATAGTGTTTTAAAGTTGCAAAAAAAGGAAGGAGTACATTAAAATAAAGTTTTAAACAAAAACCAGCGGCGTTCTGCTTTAACCCATAAACTTTAAGGCGGGAGTAAACCCGCTGAATTATTATTTTTTTTTTTTTTCAGACCTGTAAGGGAAAAGGCATAATGAGCTAGTATGCACCGCATACTAGCTCATTATGAAATGCTTACCTTAGAACAAGGCCCGACATCTCACCTGATACACGCCGAGGGAGCTGACATAGTCCCTCGGCGTGCCTTCCGGATATCGCGGCTCCGGCGATGTGAGTGGCCGGAGCAGCGATATCGTCACTCCCGTGCACGCACGCGGGAGATTTCTTTTTCCGGCAGGGTCCGGTGTCTGCCAGGCTTTCAGCCGAGAATCCCCTGTGCGCATGCAAGGGGAATATCTCCTAAACCGTACAGGTTTGGGAGATATTTCTTTTACCTACAGGTAGGGCTGAAACAACTAATCGATTAATCGATTATGAAATTAATCGATTACAATTTTCATAATCGATTAATCGCCCAGTAACATAATGGGGTTAAAAAACTAAAATTAGCCCTTTAGAGTACAAAAAGAGCAAATAATCACTACTGTAAATATTACTTTCACTGTTCTACAGTACAAAAATGAACCCCTTACAGTAGTGATTATCTGCTTTTTTCTACTATAAAGGGCTAATTTTAGTTTTTTTTTAACCCCATTATGTTACTAAAAGTCTTAGACCTGGTTCACATCTATGTGTTTTATGATGCTTTTTGCAGAAATGCACTACAGTTCATTTACATGGTTTCCTATGGGACAAGTTCACATCTGAAAGGGTCAGGGACTTTTAACGCAAAATGGTGCCTAAGACTGGATTCACACCTATGCATTTTAAGTACTATTTGCATTTTGCAGATTTACACTACAGTCCATTTAACATGGTTTGGTTTCCTATGGAACACTTTCTGTAGTGCAAATCTGCAAAATGCACTAAAAATGCATAGGTGTGAATCCAGCCTTATTGGTTCAATATACTTCAATGGGGAAGCTGCAGAAAAGCATGTAATGAGTTTTTGCAGCAATTTGTGTTTTTTAATCTGCCCAAAAAAATGCAAATTGCCGTAAAATCACGTGCGCAAAAATCAAAAAGCACCGCCGAAACAGATCAAAAGTAAACTGCATAGGTGTGTACCGAGCCTTGTGTTGGTCACACAGATCAATTTTCAGATGAGAATATTCAGACGAAAAATCTTTGTACATTCTCTGAATGAAAGAATTTTGTTTGAAATTTTCACTTGTTTTTAACATTCTGTTTTTAAAATCAATGTAATTTCTAAACGTAAACCACATACACTGAAGTTTTCTATTTCCAAATTTTCCTGTCACTGTGGTTGAAAATGAACGTCAATTTGACCCACTTTTTTTTTTTTTTAAGGTTGTTAATCGATTAATCAAAACAATAATCGGCCAACTAATCAATTATGAAAATAATCGTTAGTTGCAGCCCTACCTACAGGTAAGCCTTATTATAGGCTTACCTGTAGGTAAAAGTAAAAAAAAAGACTATACAACCGCTTTAAGGGGTACATTTGTGTTCACTGGTGGTGAATCAATCACTGTCCTGTAAAATACATGCATCTGAAAGACTTCCCTTCTGTGAATGGCTGGTAAATGTTCGATTCATAAACCTGCCCCAAAATATCTAAACCCAAGAACAAAAATGTAATATATTGCAGTCTACCAGTCATTGGTTGTCTGCATAATTTTTTTATTTTTTCATTTTTTTTTTCCTACCATGATATGAGTATTAGGAAAATCATCAAGTTTTTAAATGCAGTTTATTACTTTTCTGCTTTCTTTGTATAGACAGGTTTCTTAATTATTCTTTACTTTTTTGTTTTTTTGTGCCCAATGTCCGTGGGTATGTCCAGCTGGATACAGAAAACATTCATAGATGCAAAATTCTATTTATTAAAGTGTTTGTAACCCTAAAATATATGTATGTGTGTGTGTGTGTGTGTATATATATATATATATATATATATATATATATATATATATATATATATATATATATATATATATATATATATATATATATATATATATATATATATATATATATATATATATATATATATGTGTATGTATGGGACCTGTTTTTGCCTTTTTGGTTATACTTTAAGCTGACCGTACACTTGTAGAATTTGCTCGAAAAATTACATTTTTGGAAGTTTAGTTCACTTTTCTATGGTATGGTTAATGGGGTAAAACTGACATTTGTTTTAGACTGTAGTGAAGAGGAAAATTCAAAGGGACAGAATGGAAAATTCTTCTTGAACAAATTTCTAGCAGCACATGTTGTTCTCATTCAGGAAATTCCATACTTATCAAAATCCAATGTTAAATGAAATCGAGGTAGTTTTGAATGACATTTGTCAAGTCCCTGTTGGCATTATCAAACGTACTGATGAGTTTTTTTTTTTTTTTTTTTGTATGAACGTTTGTAAGAAAATTTCCTAGTGTACGGCCAGCTATATTTTAAGAAGAGCCTGTCTGACTGGATTTCATGGGGGTGTTTTGTGTTGTGGAATTTAAAAGACTCCTAAATAAGCTTATTGTCACAGGGTTCCATGTGTCTACAGTTCTCTGTAGTTCCTTCAGAATTCTTTATTTCCAGTGAAAGGAATTTGATAAGTAACAAGCGTTCTTTTTCATTGTGCTGCCCCACTATGTAGCAGATAAGCCAGTGATACAACCGTGTTTGAATTGGTTTCCTTTCTCCGCAGCCTGCTATGTCTCAGATGCTCAGTGTAATAGGCAGGCGTGGCGGGTGAAATGGGGCCCTATTATTCTACGCTAATCCCCTGCTGCTCTTTTTCTGCAGACAGAAGCTAAATGCACTGTCCAGTTTGATTTAAAACATTTTCTGCTCGGCCTGTTTGCTTTCTATGCCCAATGCTGTTACTTTTATAGAACCGCTCCCATTCCAGACACAAAGGTTAACTTCCACCAATCCTGTTTCTTGGTAGTTGGGGAACCGTATGACTACAGATTGCTTTCCCATCTATAGTATGGCCAGGGGTGCCTTGTAGTAACTGTTGCTGAGCTTGCACGGTTGACGGTTATTGTAAGAAGGGACTGTAAGGCTTTTAAGGTGAATTCCAGCCACAAAAGAAAATGTTATCAAAATAAATCAATAGCCAGATAGGATGTATATTTACTTTGTGTTCGTTATTATGCCGTTGTGAAGCCAGATATTACCTTGTGAAAGTAGCAGTGACATCATCACAGTGCTGTACATAGTCTGTGTGGAGAGCAGAGATGTAGGCGGGGCCAAGCAGGCTCCACCCACTACAAGCTGCCTGCAGAAACTACAGCAAGGGGTGGAAACAAAACCAGTCGCCTTGTACAAGGAGAGAGCAGCAGTAACTGGTCTTTATTACAGATCTGGAAGGAATACACAAAGCACACCAAGATTTTAGTAAGAGACACGCAAGACTCTGGTATCTAGACAATATTTTCTTATCCAGGAGTTCGGCTTTAAGGTGACTTGTCCTGTAGCCTTGTTCACGCCCTCCTGCCCCGTAGTGCCGTTCACGCCCTCCTGTCCTGTAGCCTTGTTCACGCCCTCCTGCCCCGTAGCGCCGTTCACGCCCTCCTGCCCCGTAGCGCCGTTCACGCCCTCCTGCCCCGTAGCGCCGTTCACGCCCTCCTGCCCCGTAGCGCCGTTCACGCCCTCCTGCCCCGTAGCGCCGTTCACGCCCTCCTGCCCCGTAGCGCCGTTCACGCCCTCCTGCCCTTTCAGATATGGAACTAAATGGTAAAACAATGGCTTAGCTACTTATTGTACCTCTACCTAGGAATCCACTACTCTGGGCTTGTTCCAGAGCCAGTCTCTGTTCCGTTGAGCATGACTCAGTTCAGGCAAAGGAGTTAAGTGAATAAGCAGAATTTCAGAATTGAATAAAGCTGAGAATATACAGCATTACACAGCGTATTCTCTTTATCGCCACTTATCCACGGTACTGCAATTCAACACAGCATCATGAGTGATGGAAGATCCGTTCAATACTTATAGAGCATAATAAAATAATCTTATTGATTGCCTAGTACAGACAATTTGTGGTTGTGCTGTATTTTCTTTTTTTTGTTTTTTTTGTTTTGCTATCGGCTGCTGTAAAGGGAAAAAAATGAATGCTTATTCTTACAACGGTAAACCTTGTAAATGTAAGGACAGGGTGGTAAAGCAATGTATGTGCTCTGGTAAGCTGTATGTAACCATACCATATGGAAGGTGCAGCACGTTTTGGCCTGCAAGTCTGTAGTATGTGTCACTGCAACTCCCATTGCCCTTTAATCTGAATCTTCCCTCATGTAGAACACGGACCTGCTAGATTGGATACAGATTGATTGGATAGATTAGGTGGAGGTGGAGTTGATTTATGAAAACTGGAGAGTGTAAAATTTGGGTTAGCTCTGCATGGTAGTCAATCGGCTTATATCATGTACATTATGAGCATTGTGTGTCAGCAAATTGACCCCCCCCCCCTTTGCTGAAATCCCACCCTTCCAGCACAAATCTTTGCCCCCCCCCCCCCCCCCCAAAAAAAAAATTCACACCTAGCACAAATCCTCTGAATCCCAACTCTTAGCACCCCCCCCCCCCACAAAAAAAAAATATCCCCTCCTAAAACAATACTTACACCATGCTACCCCCCCCCCCCCCCCAATATTTCCCCTTCCAACACAAATTCCCTCCGCTGATGCTCCTTGTGGCATCTGCCCACTTCAGACGATACCACAGTGCCCAGAGTGGCCGTCCCTCCTGGCTCTGCTCTTAACATCTGACGTAAGAGGGGGTGGGGTGCTCTGGTCATCTAGCCTTACATATACAACCAGTCCTTTGAGGACAACCATAATGCTGGTGCGGCACGCAATAAAATTTGAGTTTGACACCCCTGTCATACAGGCAAGCAATTACACAATGACAGGAAGAATCAGCGCTCAACAGCTCCCTGGTAGTTCATTGAGAACTTCAAGTCGATAGCCGCAAAGGCTGTCCCTATTTGTAGTTTGCCATTCGCAGAACTCCTTAAGTAACGCGGATGGGTGCACAGAGCCCGCACGCCAGCTTTTTTTTTTTAAATTGGTGGCAGCGAATGCAAGATCCCCCACTTGCTGTCACTAAACGCAACAGAGTGGGGACATGGTACATGTTCCCAAAGGTGAACTAAACCTTTAAAGTGCGTTTAAAGGCTTGTTTAAAAAAAAAAAACCAAAAAAAAAAACAACAAACAACATGTTATACTTACTCCTCTGTTGGTTGGTTTTGCACAGAGCAGCCTGGCTCCTCCTCTTCTCGGGTCCCTCTTTGCTGCTCCTAGCCCCTCCCTCCTTTGAGTGGCTCTCATCCAGAAGCTTGCTACAGGGGTCACCGAAACTGAGTCAGAGCTCCTTGTATCCATTCAGACATGGAGTTGGACCTTGTCCCACTCCCCTCCCCTGATTTGACTGACTTTTATTCACGGCCGCAGGAGCCAATGGCACTGCTCCTCTGTCTCAGCCAATCAGGAAGAGTGTCTTGGATGGCTGAGGGGATCGTGGACATCGCTGGATAGATAAGGGGCTCAGATGGGTAATTAGGGGGTGCTGGGGGCTTCTACACACACAAGGTTTATTTATCTTAATGCATGGAATAAGATAAAAAACCTTCTGCCTTTACAACTCCTTTAAGCTTTGACAAAAAAACTGGAAGCTGATTGGTTTCTATGCAGAGCTGCACTAAATTATGCACTTGCCAGTTTTCTTAAATCAACTCAATGTGTCCTTCTATTAAATACATTTTGGTAAATCTAAAGGTGATTGTATAGTGTATGGCCACCCTTTAGCCTAGTTTCGCACTAATGCGGTCTGGGAAACCTGCGTTTTACCCCCACCGCATATATAATTGAACTGCCGTTACTCTCTACAGTGGTTGTCAGTGTAATCTTAACAACAATGCAGTGTGTTTGTCTGCACCAGATTGCATGGTACAAAGGTACCATACAACCTGGTGCAGTGTGGTTTAAAAATTGGTTCATGCACAATTTTGGTGCAATGGCGTGCGATTTGGAGGCCATTCAAAATGAATGGGCTTAGTTGGCACCGCACTGAATCGCATGTGAATTGTACAGGAATATGTTGCGGTTCATAGTGTGAACGGAAGTTTAGCGTGCTTATGATCACACGGGGGACGTTCACCCAGAGCTCTGTGGTCTCACTAAGTGGAGCACTAGTGGTTCTAACCACACAGAGCAAGATTCACCTAGGTACCTCCCGTTCCCACCCATGAGCTACATTTTAGCTTCCCATCAAGGCTGCAATATCACAGAATAAGGAGACCTTTCACATTAATTTTCAGTTCAGCCAATATAAATATTTCACAACTTAATAAAGAGTTCATTATTAAGCAAAGTGGTGTTTTCTTTCATGTAATTGTCTGGAGCCAATCGGAGATGGGAAATGAGGGGCAAATCTCTCCACAAGGTCACACAGAAGCAAAACCACCTCTGATTAGTGAGGAAGGCTACTCAATTTTTTTTTTTTCTCTGGTTGAAGTTCTGATCACTTCCTCTGTGGTCACTGGGGCAGGAAGTGAGGGAAAATCTGCCCAGCGAGGACACAGGCAAGTACAACACTGGTTCTAACGCCTATTTAAACCTAAAAAATAAATTAAAAGGGGCATTTCACTTTAGGGTTTAGATGTTGGGATGAAGGTAAGGATTACCCGAAGTTTAAAGGGGTTGTAAAGGCAGAAGGTTATTTTTTTTATTTTTTCTTAATGCATTCTATGCTTTTATTATTATTCACGATTTATATAGCGCCAATAGTTTACGCATCGCTTTACAATGTATGGGGGGGGACGGGGGGGGGGGGTACACAACACAATTACAGTACAGTTCAATACAGAAGGTACAGGAGGGCCCTGCTCGTAGAGCTTACATTCTAAAGGGTGGTGATACAAAAGGTAATAGCTGAAGAGAATGGTTTGATGGGGGTGGTTAAGATAAAGTCTTCTGTGTGTAGCATCCCCCCTAATACTTACCTGATCCCCGTCGAGATCCATCAATGTTGCACAAGACACTAGGCTGGCTGGGAGTCCCCTCCTCACTGGCTGAGACAGCAGCATGGTGCCATTGCCGCCCGCTGTTGTCATTCAGTCAGTTAGCCAATGAGAAGAGAGAGGCTGCAGGGCCGGGCCACGGCTCCGTGTCTGGATGGACACAGGAAGCTGCGGCTCGGCTCAGGTGTCAAAAATGACAGTCACTTTTAATCTGTTTATATTTTGTTGTCTTTGTCCTCCCAATCAACATGCTAATGAAATAATTTCCCTTTTCATTACATATTTCATTTTGGGCTCTGTGACATCACTGGGTCTCTATACTTCTCTGTGCAATACAGGCAGATATTGGCTGGTTGGAGGAACTGGCAGGGTGCTGTACATAGATTCCCTGAATACATCACAGCACCCTGCCTCAGTACTCCCCACAAGAACCCTCAATTAGCAGTGGGCTGGCTCTTGGGAGAAGTTATACAAAAATATAGTGTTTCTAAAACCAAAAAATGAAAATGTCAGATATTTCAGTTTACCAACGTTTTAGATGTGATGGCTGCATTAGTTTCCATTTTTTTCTGTCTTTTTTTTTTCTCACCCGGTGATCCTACCAGTAACACGCTTCCTGTCCTAGAGTGACAACACTCACTCACTGCACTGTACCTAGGGAGGAGCACCATTGGTACCTCCTCTTCCGTAAGGGGAGTGTTTGTAGTTCACAGAGATAGCTAGGAATAATGTAACGAATAAAGAATGCAGCACAGGAAGTTCTCAGCTTGCAAAATTCCTGGCAGGACCAACGGGTATTTTTTTTGCAATTATCGAACAGATATAAAAAATATTTTCAGCTGTGTATTTAATAGACCAAAAGGGAACAAATAATCATTTTTTTTTTTTTTTTTTTTTATAGCTGAACTCCAGGCAGATAGAAAAGATACAAAATGTAGAAGAATACATTTTTTTTTTGTTTTTTGTTTTTTAATTTTCGGGGATATTTATTATAGCAAAAAGTACAAAATATTGTGTTTTTTTTCTTCAATTGTCACTCCTTTTTGTTTAAAAATAAAAAATTAACCGCAGAGGTGATCAGATACCATAAAAATCTATTTGTGGGGAAAAAAGGACATAAATTTTGTTTGGGTAGAACGTCGCACTACTGCACAATTGTTGGTTAAATTGGCACAGTGCCGTATTGCAAAAAATGGCCTGGTCAGGAAGGGGGCAAATCCTTCTGGGGCTAAAGTGGTTGTAAAGTCAGAAGGTTATTTTACCTTCATGCATTCTAAAGCATTAAAGAGGAACTGCAGTCTGCTCACATAATTTGTAATAAAAACATCTTTGTCATTCTGAAGCTTCCCTCCAACCACTCTGCATATTATTTTATATACTGCGATTCTGTACTTGCCAAATATGCTGCAGAAATATCCCTCCAATAAGTCTAGCTGCAGCCATTTTAACTGGGCAGCTGAAGCTGCTGCTTGTTCACTTTCTGGATTTACAGAGGCACAGCCCCAGCTCTGCAGCTTTGATTGACCCTCTTATGACTCATCCCCTCCTCACTTCCTGGCAAACTCGGAGTGAGAGAGAGAGCTGTGCATGATGTCATAAGAATAGGCTAATGACCAGAGAAGAAACAGGAAGTGAATGAATGAGATACTTGTATAGCGCACAATGCGAACTGAATCGCCTCTAGGCGCTGTGGCGAGCTTTGATCATCTGCTAAAAGAGGAAGGTATTAATTTTTTTTCTAAAAGCCAGGTGATTTTCTTCCAGGCGGATGTTGATTGGTAGAGCATTCCATAGCCGAGGCCCTTGGACAGCGAATCTCCGATCCCCCTTGGATTTATACCGGGCTTTGGGCACGAGGAGGAGGTTTTTGTTGGCTGATCGAAGACTGCGGTTTGGTGTGTAATGCTTTATTTTCTCCATTAGGTATTGTGGAGCTTCTCTATGCACGCATTTGTGGGTGAGGCAAAGGGTCTTGAACGTGATGCGATTTTTTTTTTTTTTTTTTTTTTTTTTTTTTTTTTTTTTTTTTTTTTTACGGTTAGCCAATGTAAGCTCCTCAGCAAAGGAGAGATGGATTCCCAGGTTTTTTTTTCCTGTTATCAGCCTTGCCGCCGTGTTTTGAATCAGTTGTAATCGCGCAAGTTGATAATGTGGTAATCCTATGTAGTAGTATGTAGGAAGTGGGCTGTATACGGTATCTACTGGCAGAAAAAAAAATGTTTATCCAAGATCTAATGGATGGAAAGTTGAAAAAAGGTCCTCTTTAAGATTAAAAGCCTTCTGTGGGCATTTTGGGTTTTTTACATTTTTTTTTTTTTTTTTTTTTTTTTCTGGCCCTAAACGCTTATACCTCCAAACTCCTCTGAACGTTTGTGGGCACAGACACATAGGCTAACCTGGAGGAGATTTCAGAGGCAGTAAAAAAAAAAAAAAAAAAATGGCAGAAGCCCCTAAAAGGGACTGTAAAAACATCCTATGTGCATGAGCCAAAGTTCCCTGGTCTGCCTCTTGCAGTCCTTGTACAGCAGAACTGGACTGGGAGAGAAAGAAGTAACACAACAAGCCAATCAGTTTGTGCTGACAAGAAGCATGTTGATAGGAGAGAGTGACAGAAATTAACTCCTCACTGTGCTGCTTTTCCTTTTACTGTCCAGTCACAGGCAGGGTGCAGATCCAGATCAACCTGGGTTCAGAAGAAGTGGGTTGAATGATGCTGGCCATCAAGCTGAGGTCATCTAGTGGCTGAAACAGGGTACTGCAGGGTAAATTTCTATGTTGAAGGTGAATATTTCTGCAAAAAGTTTTTGTTCATTTATCTTTATATGAGCTATTTGGTTTTATCTTGTTGTTTTTTGTTGGCATGCTGCTTTAGCTCTAATGGCTTAAGAGAGGGAAAAATGCAGACCAATGTATAGAAGCGAGAAAGAAATGCTTCCTTGTTGCTCTCAGCAACCAATCAGCTCTTTTCTTCCATGAATTAGCCTGCACTAGAAAAATGACAGCTGAGACTTATGTTCTGTTTCAGATTTTTATTAGCCCCAGTGTGCGTACAGTGTGGTGGTGTCTCCAGTGGCTTAGCGCGTTGGTCTATAAATGTTTCGGACCATAATTAAACCTGAGACCGGCTCCGCTAGTCACTGAAGGTCGTGTCCTCTGTGGGGTTTGCTGAGACAGAGGAAGGTGAACGATTTTCCCTTCTGCCATTGAGAGGGGAGTGACGGTGTCACATCTCAGCTCCTCGTCTGGGTGGTGCAACAGGTCACCTTGGAAATTCTGTGAATCTCAGTCACTGTGAAGGAAACAAAAAGCGGATGTAAACCTGAACAAGATGACGTTTTTTGTTCCGTTTGTCATAAACCATTGGCAGGTTTTTATTTTTTATAAAATCCTGTTTTTCACCTTTTTTTTTTTTATTTTATTTATTTTTTTGTCTCAGTGCTACTAATCTCCTATCATTTTCAGCCACCTTATGTCTATTTGCACTGACATCACTGCTTTGGACGGGCCTCCTGATGACACTTTCTGTTTTCATGTAGCAACCTGTTGTGTTTTTTTTTTTTCTTTTTTGCAAAAAAATATACTTAGAACTCAAACATATGTTATTTTTTGTGTTTTTTTTTTTAAAGAGGCCCTAGAGAACAAATTGGTGGGTTTTACAATTTTTTTTTTTATGTCGCAAAGTATTTGCGCAGTGGCAATTTTTTTGGAACAAATTAACTTTTATGAAAGCAAAAAAAAACACAATACGTAACTGTAAAGGATGATGTTACGCTAAGTAAATAGATACCAGACATGTGACACTTTAAAATTGCACACGCCATTTTACTATCCATAGGCAACACTTTAAAAGCCTTTACAGGTTACCACTTTGGACCACTGGTGCTGAAATTACTGCCCATGGTCTGATGTCTGCAGCAACACCTGACGTGGGACAATCACGGATTGTGTGCATGCGGGACCGACGCACGCGGTTGTCTCTGCACACTAGTGTGGTGAATTTTTTTTTCCTTAAACGCTTACGTTGCTGTCATAAGGAATGTAAACATCCTTTGTGACAGCAAAAGGCACATGACAGGTACTCTTTATGGAGGGATCTGGGGTAGATAAGACCTCAACTCCCTGTTCTTCCCTTAAAAGCATTCAAAACACCAAGATCTGTGTATTTAAGAATACTTTTGAAAAAATGGAGCCATTGACATCTGGGTAACCCCCCAAAGTGATGTCATGTCATTGCTTTAAGGTTACCATAGTGGAGACCTGATCAAAGACTACTAACCAACAGACGTGTTGGCTGGTTGCTTGGGTCTCCCAGTGGGAACAGAGAGCCAGAGTAAGCCACAGAAGTGGTGGGAAGTACGGCTTGCTTGTGTCTCCCTTTGGGAATGGAGAGCCAGAGTAAGTCGCTGAAGGTGGTGGGAAGTACGGCTTGTAATAGCAATCCAGTGGCTAGTTAGCCACCCCAATTGCTATCACAAGAGAGCTGACTGTTGGCTCTAAAAAATTGTCCTGGGGTTGACATCCCATTTTCTGGAATGTCAATTACTGGCCTAGGGGAGCTTGTATGGAACTCATTTAGATAGGACAGACTGCCAGTGCAATGTTGTGTCTGTCGCCCATACCAGAGGCCTTTTTCCCTCATTTTAATAGTGCGCTCCTGATCTCCACTGTTGGCTGGTGTGTAGGGGACAGTGCTGGGACAAGGTTCTCTGGCACCTCTGGTGAGGATGTCAACGTGAAACAAATTCAGATAGGGCAGACTTTCAGTGTAATGTTGTGTCCGTCACCCATACCAGATTCAGATCCCTTTTCCTTCATTTTAGTAGGATTTTATGAGCCCCTGCTCCTTTTTGGGGCACAAGCTTCACACATTGCGGTTTGCCCCGTGATAATCGCAGCAAAACTACATTACATTAAAAATGAATGGCACCCAATAAAGGGACTGCGATGGGCAATCTGATGCTGGGTGGAAACTAAATCCAGTGATATATACACTGTCACTGTACTAATGATATTGGCTGGGAAGGTGTTAAGATCTAGGGTGATCAAAGGATTAGAAGTGTGCCTATGTGTATCGTGTGCTACTTTTACTAACTACTCCCTGTGTAATCATCGGCGTTCCATGACAGCCAGGCGATGTGTTCTGTTTATCAGGAGAATGTTGCTCTCCCTGTGTAATCATTGAAGTTCTATGACAGCTGGGCCCTGTGCTCTGTTTAGCAGGAGTAGTGCTGCACTAACATTTCAGCCGCCGAAAGTTATTAACCGAAAATAGGGTTTTCAGCGTTATTCTGAAAGAAAACAAAGTGCTGAGAATGGCTGTTGAAAACACCCACACCTTTACCTTGCTTATAGTGTATTTTTCATAGGTCATTTGATGCATCAAAAATGTGACACGGGTGCATTTTTGACGCATTCTCGCTGCGTTTTCAATGCATTTCAAAGGGAATGCCTCAAAAACGCAACATAGGTGTATTTTTGATGCGTTCTTTCAGCATTTCCAATGCATTTCAAAAGGAAGGTGTGTTTGTTTATTTTTTTTCTGATAAAATATGCACAAAAAATGCAGCAAACCTCAAAGGTGCCGATAATGGCAATCAAATTCATATTCATTTAAATTCATGATATTAATTACAATATAGAATATAATACAATTATTTATAAAAATATATATATTTCAAAATGGTCCATTTTGGTTTCAGCCAAGTACATCCTGAATTTTCAGTTTCGACACCAAAATGTCTTCATTTCGGTGCACAACTAATCAGGAGAATGCAAATCCCACTTTGTAATTTGTACTGTGTAGACTGAGCTATCAGTATTGCACTGAGCGCGACTTGGCTGTGCAAAGCCGAGGCAAGAAATGCAGCCACATCAGCTGCACCCCCTCTTCACTGTGCCCAAGGCAGGTGCCACTTTGGCCTGGCTCTGGTAGGAGAAAGCAAGGCTTTATTGTAAAGAAGAATTGGAGGCAATTTCCCAGCACAAGGTAAAAGGATGTTGACGGTGTTTAAATGACTATAGAGGATCAGAGTAAATGAAGTTAATGTTTTCCAGCACATGTGACTTGCTGTCCAGTAATTATAAAGAGGAACACTGACAACTGAACAGAGTAGATGATAATGGAAAATATTTCTGAATAATAAAAGAAGCTGTATTACCTGAAGTCTTGCTGATGGTTCATTGTCCTTGGAGGACAGATTTTTTTTATTTTAGTTTTGGAAAGGGTGTAGGAGTTGAAGTGATGTACTTTATTGGCTATCCTAATTTATTAAAGATGTGCAAAGCGGCTGGGGTGAGGTTTTGGTGTGATGCATGCATTTATCAGACCAGAGTCAATCCGGGGCCCCAGTCCCTCTCCAACTGTTTTCCGTAACTTAGGAGGATCACTTAAAGAGGAAGTAAACCCTGATGAGTTTACTTCCTCTTTCATTCCCTGCAAAGGCAAAGCATAATGGACTACTATGCATCGCCCATTATGTGTCACTTACCTGACACAGGAGCCAGCGAAGTCACCGCTGTCCCCTGTAGTCCGCTGCATCTATCTTCTCGGTGGGTCTCGCAGCTCCGCCGCTGTCATTCGGCGAAGCCGCGATGACGTCACTCCCGCGCATGCGCACGGGAGCCGAGACGCGCGGCATCTTCGTTATCGAGGATGCCACGCACAGTGCGCCTGCACGCCGCTGTCTATGGCGCATGCGCCATAGACAGCGGTGCCGTCCTCCGGGCAAATATCTCCTAAACCGTATAGGTTTGGGAGATATTTATTGGACCTACAGGTAAGCCTTAATCTAGGCTTACCTGTAGGTCAAAGTGGTTTGTAAGGGTTTACAACCACTTAAAATGCCAAACTTTCTGCATTAATCAATACACTTCCCTGCTATTGTGTGTACTACTCATGTGACAGCGATCTATACCTCTTTACAGTCTTCTGGTCCATGACTATGCATTTCTCGCAGAACTGTTATTGTATGGAATATTTAGTTTGTAGTATGCTATTCTGAATGTGTGTATATGTGTATACGTATATATGTATGTGTGTGTGTGTGTGTGTGTGTGTGTATATGTATATATATATATATATATATATATATATATATATATATATATATATATATATATATATATATATATATATATATATATATATATATATATATATATATATATATATATAATATTATGTGTGTGTGTGTATATATATATATATATATATATATATATATATATATATAATTTTTTTTTAACCACTGAATTAATATAAAAAAAAATTAGTTTACAGTGAAGCTCCCGTATGCGTTTTTTATTTTTGGTTTTAGCTGGCATGTGTCTAATTTTGCTGCAGGGGTAACTGCTGTAAAATTTTCACTTCGTGCTGAAACTTGCCATGAGCCTTTCCAGGTCGATGTGCAATAGAATATAGGAATATAACTTGACCGGTGTAAAATGTGAAACTTGCATCCAACTTTTACTTTAAGGAGAATGTAACAAGGGTAGGGACTGATGTGAATGCACAATGTATATGTAAAGCGCTGTGTAAATTGACGGTGCTATATAAGTACCTGAAATAAATAAATTAAATAACAGCTGTTTGAAAATTCCCTTTGTGTTCCCATGCAGGACCTCTGCTCTCCCGCATACCTCTCTCTCCAAGCTCATGGCGTCAGCATCCTCAGTGCCTGTTGGATTCCATTATGAAACAAAGTATGTTGTGCTTGGCTACCTGGGGTTCACCTCACAAGAGGGTACGAGGGAAGTACCCCACACAACTAGAGCTGGTAAGTAGATGACATTGTAAGCTGTGACTCATTGGGGTCTGTATAACTGCTGGTCCCAGCATGCTCTACATTAGGAGTCTCGAACTGGTGGCTCTCCAGCAGTTGCAAAACAACTACAAGTCCCATGAGGTATTGCAAGGCTGACAGTTACAAGCATCCGTCAGGCAGGGGCATGATGGGACTTGTAGTTCCGCAGAAGCTGGAGAGGGCTGCCACTTTGAGGCCCCCTGCTCTACATGGAGGACAAAAATCTTACAGCATGCTGCCTATATTTGTTCTGAAAATTGGTATAGACTGGTGAGACATCTGAGCCACGGTAAAACACACTGCAACACACCTACTGTAACGTGGTGCCTTATCAGTGGCACCTCAACCCTCTAAGCCAGCACACACCTGTGTTATAGCACACTACCATGCATTGTGGTGCAGGTCCATTTTAAACTATGCGGTTGGCCAATAGCACTTTGTGATGCAGGAAATATGAATTGTTTAATTATATATATATATATTTTTTTTTTAAGTTCTTTGTTGTGTTTTTATTCTTTGTGTATGTGTGTATGTATATATAATATATTATAATATGTGTATCTGTATGTTTAATTCGCAGCAGTTAGAAGGCTTATACAAACCATTCACCACTGACAGGGGTGCTTACAATGCTTTTATTTATGTAAAACCTTTATCTCAAAAGAAAAAAAAACGTTGCTGAAACTGCTTAAAAATTATTAGCTAAAGTTTGGCTTCAATGTGTTGGTGCATCCTATGTCGCGTACACACACGTAGCAGACTATCAGACGGACTTAGTGTGGCGGACTTCCCGCCAGACTGTCCGTCGGACTTTCCGAACGAGCTACTTGCCCACACACAGCACTTTTTCAGCGGACTAATACGGCGTACTAAGTCCGCCGTACTATCCGCCCTACTTTTGAAATGAACGGACTCGCCCACACATGCGGAGGAAAGTCCGCTCATTTCGAGCGTGTCTCCAGGTAGGCGGGGCCCGCGAAGGAGACGTCACTGGCCCCGCCACCTGGTATGGACTTAAAGGGGGACCCCAACACCAAAAAAAAATCGGCGTGGGGGTCCCCCCAGGTCCACATCAGACCCTTGTCCGAGCACGCTACCCGGCCGGCCAGGAAAGGGGGGGACGAGCGAGAAGAACCGAAGAGGGGGACAAGACCCCCGAAGTCGGAAGAAGAGGCCGTGGCGAGGAAGAAAGCCGGGCTCCTCCGCTAGCAAAAGAGCTAGAAGAAGATAGCGGAGGAGTCCGGCGAGAAGACCCCCGAAGCTGTGCAATAAACTATTTTATCTTGTGTGTTGTGTTTTTTTTGTTTTACAGGTGAATGGGTAGGGGTACATTGTACCCCATACTCATTCACATAGGGTGGGGGGCCGGTATCCGGGGGCCCCCTTATTAAAGGGGGCTCCCGGATTCCGATAAGCCCCCCGCCCGCAGACCCCGACAACCAACGGCCAGGGTTGTCGGGAAGAGGCCCTTGTCCTCATCGACATGGGGACAAGGTGCTTTGGGGTGGGGGGCCGCGCGGCCCCCCCTTCCCCAAGGCACCCCCCATGTTGAGGGCACGCGGCCTGGTACAGCTCAGGAGGGGGGGCCCGCTCGCTTGTCCCCCCCCCCCTTTCCTGGCCGGCCGGGTAGCGTGCTCGGACAAGGGTCTGATGTGGACCTGGGGGGACCCCCACGCCGTTTTTTTTTGGAGTTGGGGTTCCCCTTTAAGTCCATACCAGGTGGCGGGGCCAGCGACGTCTCCTTCGTGGGCCCCGCCTACCTGGAGACCCGCTCGAAATGAGCGGACTTTTCTCTTGGCGGGAAAAGTCAGCTCATTTCAAAAGTACGGTGGACTGGCACACACACGGCCGGATTGTCCGCCGAAATGCGAGTCCGGCGGGAAGATTAGAGTGCAAAACTACTTTCTAAGTCCACCGTACTTTCGGGTCAAAAAAGTATGCCGGAGGCTACACACGGGGGGATTGTCCGGCGGACTTCAGTTTGCCGGACTTTTCCACCTGCTTGTTTGATCGTGTGTACGCGGCATTACACTTCCCTCACTCCAGATTAACAATGCTGCTTTCCAAAGGTGTGTCTGTTACTCTTTCATCCAGAGTGTAGGCACTTTAATAGAGTAGATGTGTTATTGGCCATATCACCAGGTGAGAACTTGGTGATAGGGCAATATGGTCATGCAATATGGTCATTTTTTTTTTGGTTCCGAGTTTAACACTACACGTGAATATGCAGCCTCTCGGCAGCTGGACATTGGCTCTAAGCGCCTGTATATTTGCGTGCGATAGCATCCCTAGAGTGCGCTACCGACACAGTGACTGGCAGCTCACGGAAAGCTTTTTTGGGTCATGTGATCGCCAATCACAGCAGTCACAAGCCACCAAGCCTGACCTCCTGCCATTCCAAAGCCTTTAAATGGCTGACGGGAACAGGCACCAAGGGGTTAAGGTTCATTGTGATGCATAAGCAGCCTATTCAAATAAATAAGCTGCCCTTGCGTAATTTGTTAACATGCAACACAATGCACAAAAATGCACTGATCTGCCTTAGGTCACTCCCAGCACAGCTCCTTGGCTCTCTCCAACCTAGTTACATATACAATATTTAGCGCATGTCCAAAAAAATAAAAGTGGAGACCAGTGTGTCACTGAAGGGCTGTAAAACTTTTTACTCTAATGCCGTGTACACGCGGTCGGACTTTCCGGCAGAAAAAGTCTGACGGAATAATTTAATCGGATATTCCGATCGTGTGTGGGCTTCAGCGGAATTTTTTTTTTTTTTCTGACGGACCTAGAAATAGAACATGTTAGAAATTGATTCCTTCGGAAAGATTTAAATCGGGAAAACCGTTTATCTGTATGCTGTTCCGACGGACCAAAAAGAACGCAATTGCAGCTACTGGCCATTGAACTTCCTTTTTCTAGTCCCGTCGTATGTGTTTTACGTCATTGCATTCTAAACAATTGGACTTTGGTGTTATCGTGTGTAGGCAAGTCCATTTCAGCGGAACTCCGTTGGAAAATCCGTCAGTTTATTCTGATGGAAAAACCGGTCATGTGTACGTGGTATTAGCAAGCTAATCCTAGCATCCTCCATCTAACAGGTTTTGCTCGTAACCAGTTGTGATCACCAAATGTTCTGCAAATGCTGAAAAACCTCCATCAATAAGCCCTATTCTTACGCCCCATCCCCTCCTGCAAGCACTTGCTGCCAATTTCATGCTGTCAAAATGTCAGCTGGGAGTTGCTGCATAAATGTAGAAACTTCTACTGTCAAAAAAATGGACCATCTCACACAGTGTTAATAAAATGTATACAGACCAGAAATAGAAATACAAAGTAACATTGGTAATTTTTATCTACTTTTTGTTTTAGGCTCTATTCACGCTAGTGGAACTTTGAGTGTGACTTTCATCCGGCCTTACACTCTCGCATCAAAAGTCCCACCAAAGTAGTGCAGCACTTTTTCAAAGTTTCTGCGACTTTAAATCCACCTATTTATTTATTTTATTTTTTAAGAATGAGCTGCAACTTTGATGCCCAAAGTCGCATGACAAGTCACACCTGTGAATAGGGATAAAAGTGTCTTCTACATACATGGTAAACTGAGCCACCCACAATGCCAGTCCTGGATTAGCTATGGGCTTGGGGTGATCTGGCATGTGACACAAACTGCCCCAAACTACCTCTGCACATTGTCAGCATCTTGATTATAAAACAACTTGGCACCCCACAGAGTATTAATCTAGATAGACCATATAAACTCCAGCTGGATTCTCTGTAACATGTTTCATCAAGTCAATAGGCTTAGGCAGGGTTCACACTAATGCAATGTGCCTGTCTTGCAATGGAGCCAGTTCACACACCTCTGGGATGGCCACAGTCCGGATTGCAAAAGGCTCCTGTACATCTTTGGCTCAGTTTCAGGTCCAAATTCAGACATGATTCGCACCTGAATTGGTGTACAGGGATGCATCGGACCCCATGCTGTGAGCCGCAGCAAGTGTGAACCCAGCCTCAGAATCTGTCAGGAACTGTCTTTATCCAAAGCCTTGAAGAAGAGTGCTTTGGAAACCCTTCAAACACGTTGGCTACCAACTTCACCGATTCATTTTTCTTCTGCTCCACCCCACTTTTTTTCTTCTTTTATTTTACAGTTCCAGTTTTAGCCAAGGCTCCCTAGTGGGTAAAAAGGACACCAGTTTCTGAAGACTTGGTCCGTGCTGGTTTGTCTGAGACCCATAATGGCTGCTAGTGTTTTAGGAATCTAAATGTCATTGGGATCCAGCACCACTCCTGACCCAATTTTGTCTATGCACGCTCTTCAGCATAAAGCTGCCCTTTAGCTTAGGGGACACAATTAGGAGCAAGAACATTTTTTTTTTTTTTTTCTTACAGAACATTTAACTTTGAATGTTTTCATTCTAAAGCATACAGTATGTGCATTCCTTCACTTCCATTTTATGCCTCATTTTATACCACATTGGATCAGTTTCAGTCCTGTTCCATCCACTGTTTGTTTTTTTTTGTTTTGTTTTTTTTTCATTTCGATTAAGGTCTCTTGTGGCCCACGCTGACAAGGCGTTACTGTAAAATGTTAGGTTGTGTAAGCGACGCGTGCACAGCTGCAGCTCCGCCCAGCGTCTCTGGCTGGTTTTGTGGATATTTAGGCCTGCCCAGTAACTAGTGAGCGTCACTCTGCATGGCACGGCAGAGGCTTCTGCTCTCGCCCGTGTTTTCCGCTTGGCTTCTAATTCTGTCTGACAGGTTGTCGGGTAAAATCAAGCTCTCATGAAAAGCTGGAACTGAGCACAAGACCTGCCCAGTCTTCTGAGAGTATCATTCTCTTATTTTAGATCTGCTAGGGAATGGAACATGGCTGATGTTTGGTTCTTTGGGTATCGGGTTTGGGTTTACTAAACACCAAAAAGTACAATGCAGTAGAGAGAAATTCCAGAGTGTTATGAGAGGTGCGAGGAGCCAACAGCTGTTCTGTGCTTGCTGTATCTTTGTCAGGATGGGTACAAAACAGGTTTCATCTAATCTTAATCATTCAATATAGGACACAAACATTGAGTATGGTTGTAGGCTGGTTCCTTCAGACGATGGGATACTAGCAAGCCCACTTTGAGGACATGCCCACTTAGTTGTCCCCTCAACCCTGATAGAGAAATCACACTTAGCTTAGTTTAGTATTTTCTCTTTGTATTCTTTAATCAACTCTTCATTGTCATCAAATACAAAAATAGAAGCAGTGCATCTGTATCAGTGCAACCTTGGTATAAGCTTATCTGGACTGTGCACTGTGGGGATGGTCTGTAATGCTCCTTTGGGCACTGGATTCTGCATGGGTACTCACTTTCACATGGTGAAATCATTGCGGTGTTTTTGTGCTTCTCAGTGGAATGCATTCATGGCTGGTGGAAGGGGCTGGAAGGACGCTGTACACAGCTTCCTCAAAATATAGCACTCTGCTTCAGTGCTTCTCTCGGGATGCAAGCAGTGGGCTGGCTCTTCGGAGATGCAGATATCCAAATGTCTTGATGGGTGGGTATCCATGTCTGGAAGAATAGATATTTATAAGCAGCCTGCATTTGCATGCAGATCACCCTAGATGATGCCCACTTGTTAAGCTGAGCCTCGGTTATTGAAAGAACTCAAATCCAATCAGTACATGCTGTGAGCTCCTCCTTCTTTTTATTTATTTATTATTATTTTTTTTGGTTCACAGCTCAGGTCAGAGCTGCTGTACTAACATCCGATGTGCATATACCAATCACCCCTGCTGTGCTATTGTGTTCTGATAGGGGGACAGCACCCCTGCCAGAACACGCCATTGGCTGAGAGCGCTAAATGGGAGCTGTTTGGCAGATCTGTCGGAGAGGCATGACCGAAAAAGACGGCCGAACAGGTGGCTTTTGTTGGCCCGGAAGCAGTACACATGTGCTGAATGTCGGCTGGTTTCTATTGAACCGGCTGATGCCACCCAACCTTCGGCCCATGTGTACTAGGCTTAAGTGGCTTCAGTACAGGAAAGGAGCATGTACGACTATGGAAGACTTAAGGGAAGGATGGAGTACAGCTTCAGCTGTCAGTTACTGTTGGGTTGGTATGAGTCGTTTAACATCCCTTTCACACTGAGGTGTTTTTCAAGCGCTACAGCATTGAAAATAGCACCTGTCTAGCGCCTGAAGAAAGCATCTCCTTTCACACTGGAGCGGTGCACTAGCAGGACAGTAAAAAAAAGTCCTGCTAGAATACACCGCTCCTAAACTGCTCCTACCCATCGAAATCACCGGCGCTTTGAGGGCGATTTTAACTCTTTTTAACTCTTTCGGCCACCAGCAGGGGTTAAAACCACTCTGCTAGCGGCCAAATAGCTCCTCTAGAACAACGGTAAAGTGGCGCTAAAAAAAGTGGCGCTAAAAATAGCACCGCTTTACCGCTGACGCCCGCACCTCCCAAGTGCGAAAGGGGCCTTAAACAATCTGGTAGAATCTTAGATAATTAGTCCTTCAGCAAGATTGAACTGGCTAAAAGGTTAATAGGTTAAAAGAAAAAAATCCTAATGGCATAGGAATTGCACAGGATAACCCTAAAAGGCTTACTGCTTTTAGATTGGATTGACTAGTTCTACTCATAGTTAATTCTGGTTAAAGGAGTTGTAAAGGCAGAAAGTTTTTTTATTCATTCTATGCATTAAGATAAAAAGCCTTCTGTGTGCAACAGCCCCCCTAACACTTACCTTAAGCCCATCTCTGTACAGCAATGTTCACGAGTCCCTAGGCCAGGGGTAGGGAGCCTTGGCTGTTTTGAAACTACAAATCCCATCATGCCTCTGCCTCTGGGAGTCATGCCTGTGATTGTTGGGGTCTTGCAATGTCTCATGGGACTTGTAGTTTCAAAACAGCTGGAGAGCCGACGTTCCCTACCCGTGCACTAGGCCATCCAAGACTCTCCCTCCAAATTGGCTGAGACACAGCAGCGACGCCATTGGCTCCCTTGGCTGTCAGTCAGCAAATCAAGAGAGAGAGAGGTGGGGCCGAAAGGCAGCTCCGTGTCTGATTGGACACAAAGAGCTGCGGCTTGGCTCAGTCGCCCCCATAGCAATCTGCTTGTTGTGGGGGCACTCAACAGGAGAAAGGGGGCAGGAGCATCAATGAGGCACCTGAGAAGAGGAAGATCCAGGCTGCTATGTGCAAATCCACTGCAACAGAACAGGCAAGTATAACATTTTATTTAAAACGAAAAAAAAAAATACATTGCAATCACTTTAACTGCTGTTTTTTATCCTATATTTTCAGTATTTTTACTGAAAACTCCCCTGTCTTGACTTATTGCCTTGGTCTCCATTGCAGACACCCAGCAGCATGCACCCCCACTATCTGCCAGAGATGATCTGGACAAAGTTAAGACGGAGATAGAGGAGGAGCTGAAAAGATTGGAGGAGGAGATATCTGCAGGTTTGTTTTCTTGGGGGTGAGGGGATATATTGATTATGAGTGTATTTAGCAGTTTTCCCGAAGCTCAGTTTGAGTGTTAGCCTGTAATAATTGTGATGCAGTGCCTACAATCTGCTAGTTTTCTGTCTGTTGAGGCTGTCCTCTGAACATGTTCAGGTCTGGGACTCAGTAGGTAGTGTAACCAAAAAATGAAATGACAGCTAGGGGACATGCACCATCTAAAAAAAAAAAAAATATTCAGACCATATGTCTATCAAGAGCATTTCATTATTTTGCCAATTTTCTTTCTTCAAATATGCAAACTCTCCCTTTGTAAAACAACCATTCAGTTTAAAATTGAAATGAAAAGCAAAACATTTAGGTGTAGAAATAAAAAAAAAAAATATATGAATTCCCTTTTCTCCCTTTTTCATAAGTGATTACATTCCCTCTTTTCTCAACTGTATAAGGAGCTCAGACTGCTAGGGGAGGAATAACAGCAGCACACTGGTCTTCCCAGCACAAGTCTAATCATTGGAGGAGAGCAGGCCAAGTTCCCAGCATTTACAGAAAACTTACCATGCTGTACTCTCATGCCTAGTGTGGTTAATTTTTTCATAGAAAAGCAGAGGGACTGGCAGGGAGACCAGAGATTTTACAAAGGAAGCAATACAAAGAGAACAGGCTGCTTTTTCATACAAGTACATGGTACAGCAGGCACATATTGGGAATATGAAATGTTGGGTTTACATGTTCTTTAACAATAATAAAAGTAAATTAATATAAAAAAAACAAACCGCCATATTTGCCTAGATGGCTGCAGCACTGATCCCAACTGCAGCTCTTCACCACCACTTCTAAAGCCCCATACACACGGTCGGACTTGTACAAACTTTTCCGTGGACTTTTGTACAAAATGTGTTGTCCACAAGTTTGTATTGCATACACACGGTCGGACTTTTTGACAACAAACACGAACGTGGTGACGTCACAACGTACGGACGCCACTTCAAAAGAGGACGTTCAATGACTCCAGCGCCACCTTTGGTCAACTTCTGTATTGTAGTCTGATCGTTTGCATAGGTTCTGAGCATGCGTGTTTGTACCTTGTACAAAAGTCCGATGCTTTTGCGTACACACGGTCGGACTTTGCTCCATCAGACTTTTGTTGTCAGAAAGTTTGTCCGTTCGCACAGCCAACAAAAGTCCGATGAAAACAGAAAAAGTTTGTCCGATGGAGCGTACACACAGTCGGATGTTGCTCCAAAACAGCTAATTTGCATGTTTGTTGTCAAAAAGTCAGACCGTGTGTACGGGCCTTTAGACTGAGAACTGATTTTTCAAACACAGCTGATCGCTCAGCTCTCGGTCTTCAGCATGACTGATAGCTGCTCTCTGCTCGACTTTGTGGAATTAAGTCGGGCAAGGTCAATTCTCATAAGGGGCTTGAGGAGTTGACCAGTCCTTTCCTGTAGAAAGATGGTGGAGGGTCTAGTTTCTTCCAAATCAGACTTGTGGCCTGCCTTGCATGGAAAAGTCATGGGTGAAGTCCTGGAGGCAGTGGTTGGAGCTTTACCCTTTACCAAATCCAGTAGAGACCATTGGGGTAATCTCCAGAGCAGTATCAAAATTGTATGTTTTTTGTAAGGTAAAGGATTTGCCCCTAACATTTTTGTACTTTTTTCCAGCCTTCCCCAGCACTGGCTTTGACATGCACACTTCCCCGGTGTTCAGTCCTGCTAGCCCTGAGAGCGCCATTGAAGACTGTCTAGCACAGCTAGCGGAAAGGCTGTGTCTTGAGATCCCGGAGCAATTGGACCAAGCCTACCAGAACCTCCTAAGCGGGTGAATATTGCTACACTACTTGCATCTTTGAATCTAAGAATAAAAATAAATAGTAGTTTTGCTTAAATGGTAATTTTAGTGTTTTTCTTTGGATCTAAGGCCTGGATCTATTCGAACCATTAATGGGCAGGCTGAGTGTACCAAGTTGATCAACTTTGATACAACCAGCCTGCTGGATTATCTTGCGATTATCTTACATTTCCTTATTTTTGCCTGGTGATCCTGCCAGTAACACACTTCCATCGCTGTATTGTATCTGTCAAGAGAGTCATGGCTGTCAGCTGGGCTAGACTTCTTAAGTGATTATATGTATTTGCCCCTCCTAGCCCCATCATATTGAGTTACCGCTTGGCTGGACCAGGTGCCTGTTGCCAAGCAGGGGCTCGTTCTATGCCCCAAACAACCAGTAGATCCAAAAAGAATTTTGCCTGTCCAGAATAAAAAAGGCTAATAGCTTACAGAAGGGTTAGAAGAATTGACAAGTACATTGGATTTCTGGCATGATCAACAGTTATCTCCTGTACTTAACCACCTCACGCCCGCCGGCCGTCAAATGATGGTCAGGCGGAGCATCTCTTGTTCTTGGCTGGCGTCATATGACGTCCTCTCAGAACGACCGCTCTCGCGCGTCCCTGGGGGCGCACTTTGCGGAGATCGGTGGTGTGCTGTATCAGTCAGACTGATCTCGGTAAAGAGCCTTTGACGGAGGCTCTCTTTACCACGTCATCAGCCCAATCACGGCTGATCGTGATGTAAACAGGAAGAGCCGCTGATCGGCTTTTCCTCGCTCGCATCTGACAGAAACGAGTAGAGGAGAGTTGACCGGCTGCTTTCCTGACAGGGCGGTCTGTGATGATTGTTTATCAGCTCAGCCCCCTCCTCGGATGCCCGCCCAAGACCAACAGGATGCCGCCAGGTCCCCCAGGGATTGGCACCACCCTGGACCACCAGGTATGCCACCCTAGACCACCAGGCAGATGAGCTGCCTATCGGTGCCCTGACAGCTGCTAATCAGTGCCCATCCCAAATGCTTGCAAGTGCAATCAGTGATGCCTATCAATGCCATCTATCAGTGCCCAGCAGTGCCACCCATAAGTACCCATCAGTGCAGCCTTTCCGTGTCACCTTTCAGTGCTACCCATGAGTGCTCAGCAGTGCTGCATATCAGTGCCACCCATCAGTACCACCTATCAGTGACAATCCTCAGTGCCACCTCATTGATGCCACCTCATCGGTGCTGCCTTATCACTGCCCATCAGTTAAGGAGAAAACGTACTTATTTACAAAATATTATAACGGAAACAAAAGAAAAAAACATTTTTTTTCAAAATTTTAGGTCTTTTTATTTTTATTTAGCAAAAAATAAAAACCCCAGAGGTGATCAAATGCCACCAAAAGAAAGCTCTATTTGTGGGAACAAAATGATAAAAATTCTGTTTGGGTGCAGCGTAGCGTATGACCACGCAATTGTCATTTAAACGGCGATAGCACTGAAAGCTCCAAATTGGCTTGGGCAGGAAAGGGGTGTAAGTGGCCCTGTATTGAGGTGGTTAAAATGTCCCTGGCCTGGAAAAAGAGTGTAGACCTCACTTCTAGGGATTTACAAGCTGCTTTACAATCCTTTTTGTTGCGTTTAATTGTCATTGTGTCCCAGTGACAACTGAAACCGCCAATTTTTTTGTATAGGTGTTACAGGGACAGGAAGTAATTTGACCTCCAAATGGGGTCACCAAATGATTTTAGAACCCAAGAGAGTTTTTTACTCATCACCATTCTATTCACACTATAAAAAGAAACAGTTTGGAGTTAGGCAATTGGAATTAGGGGCCCAAATTTTAAGCTTTAAATGACCTGGGGAAAAAGTCAGGTCGGGCAGGGAGTATGAAGTTTTTAAAGGCACCTCCATTGCTTTTGGATTGATTTTTTTTTTCAGATTTCATTATTTGCCAGCCCACTAAAACTTTCAGAAAAAAATAAATTGAATGTACAACCAGAGAATGTACAAGATCAGATTGGTGATCTCTTTTCTTCATCCCTGCAGGAACTTGACTTCTGACCTGTTAAAGAAGGAGGCAGAAGCCGCAGCTCTGCACGCCACTGGATGGAACAAGGTAAGATACCGGCATGCAGTTGGGTGTCCGCTGAGAGAATTATGTGGTTAACGTGGCAATAAAAGACTGATTTTCACTCGTTTGTCTTGTAAATTATCTGCCCTTCTGATGGAAACATATTCAGTTCGCCTGCCCTAGGGTGCGGGAGGCTGTCTGGGGTGCCCAATCTCTGCTGTAGTAATCCACCCAAGCTTTAGGCAGGGGACTGGCCCTGACGAATATCAATAATCTTTAAACATCTGTTCTGATTCATGTCTTAGGCATATCCGGCTTTCACACCTGTATACCCACTAAACATCAATGCAGCTTTTACATTTCTGCTATGTGCCATTTCATTATCTAAGATAAAAAATCTTAAATGCATATGTTTCTTTTGGTGACATTGTTTTGCGAAACTTGTTTTATTTTTCATAGCAGCTGTTACAGCTGCTGTATTTACACAGCTACTCCTGGCTGTCAATTTGACAGTTGTTATATACATACAATAACACTGCGCAGTACTCCCTCCGGTGCTTGTACCGACTCACCGCTTCCATCGGTGAGTCGGTCACAGGATCCACCGGCCCCCGCAAGTTACCATAGAGATTTCCAGCGGACCAGATCGTCCCCGGAGTCTCTATGATCGTTTGGAGGCCGGGAGCAATGTTATAACGTCACACCCGGCCTCTGTATTCAAATTGACGGCGCCGATCTGGCTAGGAAGCCAGGATCTTTTTTTTATTTATTTTATTCTTCCCAGCCTAGAGTTGAGATATGGGGTCTTATTGACCCCATATCTCACTGTAAATATGTCCGATCATGCCATATTCCTATTACAAGGGATGTTTACATTCCTTGTAATAGGAATAAAAGTCATCAATTCTTTTTTTAATTTTTTTTATTTTTTTAAGTGTCAAACTAAAAAAATTAAAATAAAATTAACAATAAAAAAAAAATGTAAAGTGCCCCTGTCCCCATGAGCTCCTACACAGAAGTGAAAGCATACGCAAGTCCCGCCCACATATGAAAACGATGTTCAAACCACACATGTGAGGTATCGCCGCGAATGTTAGAGCGAGAGCAATAATGCTAGCTCTAGACCTCCTCTGTAACCAGTAAAAGAAGTTAAAACGTCGCCTTTGGGCATTTTTAAATGCCAAAGTTTGGCACCATTCCACGAGTGCGGGCAATTTTGAAGCGTGACATGTTGGGTATCTATTTACTCGGTGTATCCTCCTCTTTCACATTATGCAAAAAATTGGGCTAACTTTACTGTTTTTTTTTTTTTTTTTTTCTATGTAATTTTCTAGCAAAAAAAATAAGAATTTTACATGTAGGAGAGAAATGTCAGAATTGGCCTGGGCGCGAAGTGGTTAAACAAATACATTTTCTTTCCACCTTCTGTACAGTGATTGTACATTCCTGTTTCTATCTTAGTGCAGCTTTTTCCATCTGCTAAAAATTTATTTAAATGTTTTCGAAGTGACTTATCCTGCAAATAGTTTTAGCTTTGCAGTTGCTCTGCAAGGCTAGTATGCTACATGCAGTCACAGGATATGCAGAGAGCCAATAAAAATATATGTGAGAAATGTAAGTATGGAAAGGCAAGAAAATGTCACATCGAAAAAAGTTTATATAGTGTGTGTGTGTGTGTGTTTGTGTGTATAGATATAGATCTAGAGAGAGATGGGGGTGTGTATGTAGCCATTTATTAATCAACTGTGTTTACTCTTTTTAAGTCATAATGGCAATAGAAACTATCCAAATGATCCTGGTCAAAAGTTTACATACCCTGGTGATTTTGGCCTGATAACATGCATAGTTATGACACACAGGGGTTTGAATGGCTGTTAAAGGTAACCATCCTCACCTGTGATCTGTTTGTAATTTGTGTGTGTGTGTGTGTGTATAAGTCCTGGTTCACATTGGTGTGATTTGACATGTCAAATCTGCAATTGCTGGCAATGGCACCTTCCTAATCAATGCGACTCTGCATCTGCGGCGCGACACAGATTTAAAAAAGTAGTTTCTGTACTACTTTTTGCGATTTCAGGGTGCGATTTCCATTGACATCTTTACAGAAACCCACACAGATGTCTGTGAAATTACAGCCGAAATTGGGACTTGCATGCGGGAGTGAAATCGTGCGCGTTCAGAACTCGCATGGCTTCATTCCCGCAGCTCAATGTTAACCTGGGCTAAAGTTACATTTGTTTCTGGACTCTTGACAGATGCTTGCATCTTTCATCCAGTGCTGCATTGACGTTTCTGGATTCATGGGGAAAGCAAAAGAATTGACAAAGGATCTGCGGGAAAAGGTAGTTAAACTGTATAAAACAGGAGCGGGATATGAAAAGATATACAAGGAAATGAGAATGCCAATCAGAAGTGTTCAAACGCTAATCTAATAAGTGAAAAATGAGGGTTTCTGTTGAAACCAAACCACGGTCAGGTAGACCAACTAAAATGTGAGCCACAGCTGCCAGGAAATTTGTTAGGGATGCAAAGAAAAACCCACAAATAACTTCAGGTGAAATACAGGACTCTCTGAAACCATTGAAGAAAGATGGGCTGCACAGTCGAGTCGCCAGAAGAAAGCCATTTCTACACAAATGCCACAAAGTATCCCACTTACAATACGCCAAACAGCACAGAGACCAGCCTCAAACCTTCTGGCACAAAGTTATTTGGAATGATGAGACCAAAATTGAGCTTTTTAGCCACAACCATAAAGGCTACACAATGGGAGATTTTTCCTCTTGTGGGACTTTAAAAGGCAGGAGTCTTCAAACAATAATTGTATCAAAATATAAATGTATTGAAAAAAGTTAAAACATGATGTTGATAAAAAAGATGGATGCATATAGGGTCAAATGGTAACAAACAGAATATGTATGATACAACGATACTGAAAACGACACACAACTCCATCCTAATAGCTGAACTAGGACAGGAAGGCCCGACGCGGTTCAAGGTTGTAAGTAGTAAAACCTCTTCTTCAACTCTGCACCAGGAGACACAGATCCAGGACCAGACACAGAGGGCGTCCTACCACTGAAGTAGATGACCACTGGTCCAAAAGCCTTTACTAACCTATTATCTAGGAAGAAGAAAGGAGCGAAATAATTAACCTAGCAATCAGAAAAAACAGGGGAAGAAATAAGCCTAATAGGCTTGCCCATGATACAAAATTAGCATAAACACAAATAGATGAGTCTGTCTGGCACATGCCTGGTGATAAATGGAGACGAGAAACTTTTGCAGGAGAACATGCAAAAAGGAGGTACTGAATATTCAAGGGTTGTATTAAACACCCAAGTATGGCAGTCCCAGATAAAGTCTAGAAAAGAGACAGAAATACTCTGATTCCAGTCACAAGTAAAACTTTTGTGTCTCAAAAAGTGACATAGGATATGTTCTTTAATTTTTAACATATCCAACATATAGAGTAGACCTAGATTTTGTAAACTCTCACATCTGTCACCACACAAAACCACTCAATATCAATACAGTAAACAATCGCTGAAAATAATTTACCTTGGAGTGTGCAACCACACGACCAGTCTGATGCCTGCAACCATAAAGGCTACATTTGGAGTGGAGTGAAGGCCTATGATGAAAGGTACGGAGGTGGATCACTGATGTTTAGGGGATGTGTGAGCTACAAAGGCACAGGAAATTTGGTCAAAATTTTTGGCAAGATGAATACAGTATGTTGTAAAAAAATACTGGAGGAACATTTGCATTCATCAGCCAGGAAGCTGTGCATGGGACGTACTTGGACATTCCAACATGACAGTGATCCAAAACACAAGGCCAGGTCGACCTGTCATTGGCTACAACAGAATAAAGTGAAGATTCTGGAGTGACCATCTCAGTCTCCTGACCTCAATATCATTGAGCCACTCTGGGGAGATCTCAGACGTGCAGTTTATGCAAGACAGCCCAAGAATTTACAGAAACTGGAGGCTTTTTTCCAAGAGGAATGGTAAGCTTTACCATCTGAGAGGATAAAGAGCCTCATCCACAAATACCACAAAAGATTTCAAGCTGTCATTGATGTCAAAGGGAACAATGCACGTTATTAAGAACTATGGTATGTAAACTTTGGATCAGCGTCATTTTGCTAGTTTCTGTTGTCATGATTTAAAAGGAGTAAAGACAGTTGATTGATAATAAACACTAACCATGAGTGAAAAATGTTTGTTTTATCATTCATATTTTCTGAAAAATGGGTAGGAAATCATAAATTCTATATATATAATATTATATTACGCCCTTCTTCAGAGCAAGACGCACAATGATCTTTACAAGCATATTTATATGCTACTCTCATATAGGATCAATCATACCAATCGGGATTTGATGTGTGTGTGTGTTTATGAAAAAAAGGTGTGTGTGTGTGTGTGTGTGTGTGTGTGTATATAAAGAAAAAAATTTACTAAAAATCTGAATTCAATCCATTGGGCCATAATGAATTGTGTATCCATTGAACCTCTTTCTAAGGGTTCATTCCCTATTTCCTCCACGTCTGTTCTTGGGTATACCATCTCTAGCCATGAATCTTTGTTTTTGGTTTTTATTTTTTTTAGGTGTTTTTTGATTTTGTAACATAAAAACAATAAAAGGACTGCAATTACAGACATGTAAAGTGCACATAACAGACCTGATCACATTATATGGAGAGTGGATCAATTTGAACAGTCCATAAGGAACAGAAATGCCCCAGCAAACATTCACACATTCATACTAATGCCCCGTACACACGTTCTGATTATCGTAAGACAGATCGTTCACATTTTGTTGCATACAACTAAGATCGAATACAACAGTGCAAAATGTGTGTAAGATTTTTTCGTACGATTCTGGAAAAATCTTGTTGTGCGTAGCTACGTATTTTAAATGATGTCAAATACGTGTGACCCATGTGTCCTTCTGGTTTATTTTCGTGTTTCCGATGCGTGGTGTTTGTCAAACGACTTTTATCGGACGCATACTGTACTGACTACACAATTGTCGTATGATTGGCTGTCATCCGACCAAAGTTTTCCCGTTTGTCCCTTCGGATTTGGTTGGACGGACTGTCGTGATCGGCTGTCGAAAGCTGCGTACTAACGATCAGATTATCGAACGATCTGTCCGAAAGCGACTTTTGTGGTCCGATAATCGGAACGTGTGTACGGGGCATTACACTCACTCAAACCAGCAACACATATGACCCCGTAACAGTAGAGGTCCAGGACCCCCCCCCCCCAGATATTGGATGCTTCATGTAAGACAATCTGATTATTAGTTTTGGCATCTTGCCGAAAAGTGTTGTTGGAGTACATTAGTGGAGGGCCTATTGGGAGAGAGCTGTGAGGAAAGGACAAACCCCCCCCCCCCCCAGAAATCCTCCAAGACATCAAGCCATGGCTGCCATTTTTTGGCGAGTTTCTTAGGGCATGCCCTACTCTTGTTTATCAATTTGAATTCGGGGAGGACCCCGTGAACACTGCGGAAGAAGGCGTGGGGTGAATCCTTCCAGTGCAATAGGATGTTTTTTTGTGCATAAAATAACAGTATACGTAGCAAAGTCCTGGCATGTGTACAGGGAACATGTTCGTTAAGAATTTCTAAAAGTCCGACTTCCGGAGTATGAGGTATCGGTAGGTTAAGTTTGTGGTCGAAGAAAGCAAATAAATCCTTCCAGAAGGTTGAAAGTTCAGAACATGTGGAAAAAGTCAGCAACAATCGTATCACATCTAGCACATGCAATATCCTGTCCCAGCCCCATCTGGACCAGCCTAGCTGGGGTGTAATGCAGGTGGTGTATAAACTTAAATTGTACCAGTAGGTCAGCAGTGCTAATTATTTCCTGAAATCCTATCTTGCTTCTTCCCAGTCCTTTTCAGAAAGCTCAGGCATAGACAATAGCCATTTGTGATGAGAGTTCTGGAAAGGATCTGCTCCCACCAGCTGGAGGCGACCATAAAAGGTGGTCACCAGTTTGGCAATTTCCAGGAACGTCAGGAGGTCTTCAATAGACAATTCTGTGAGCTAAATGGTCAATTGCCTGGATGGCATGTCTTAGTAAAAGATATTTGAAAAAAATAATTTATTGTCCAGGCCATATTTTAAGTCTGAGTACATCAAAGGGTAGTAAAGTATTCTCCTCAACTATATGGGCTAGGTGTGTAATTCCAAATCGGCTCCACCATGTCAAGTCCAGTTGACTGAGGAGCTCAGGGAGGTTGGGGTTCCTGTGGCGAGATACCCAAAGAAGACTGTGTCAGATTCCCCCCCCCCAGGCCATAAAGCTAACCACAACAGGGGTGAATCTGGAACCACCCGATCTGCTTGATCTATGGAGTTCATCCTTTAGAGAGGTGAGTTGGGAAGCATGGAAATAATTTCTTAAGTTTGGACAAGCCAGGCCACTCACGGCCTTTGCCACCTGTAAGGAGGACCTGGCTGTACGAGGTTGGCGACCATTCCAGACAAAGGTGGAAAGGGTGGAGTCTATTTTTCCCAAAAACTTTTTTTAGTGAAAAAGACTGGGACAGGTCGAAAAAAAATTAATCAATTTTGGTAGAAAAATAAATGTAAATATGATTATGCGGTCAATTCGATTAACTGCTTGCTGCCCGCGTACCATCAAATGACGGCGGAGTGGGGCAGCACAGTGCAGCGATCGCGGCCTCGCCGTTTTGCTGGGACATGGTGCGACCCCGATCTCTGTACAGAGCCGTGTCCGCGGCTCTTTAACCATGTGTGTCCAATCACAGCCGGTCACATGTAAACAAGGAAGTGCTGGTATTCGGCTCTCCTCGCCTCACACTGACAGAGTGTGAGGAGAGGAGAACCGATAAGCGGCGTCTCCTCATGTAGAAATGTAATCGGGGCACTGATCATCAGTGCCCTGATCACAATAAAGAAAAAAGTGTCACCTATCAGTGCCCACAAGTGCCACCAATCTGTGCCCATTAGCGATGCCAGTCAGTGCTGGCAATCAGTGCCACCTATCAGTGCTATCAATCAATGCCCATCACTGCTGTCAATCATTGCCCATAAGTGCGGCATATTGGTGAGTCCTCATCAGTGCCACCTAATCGGTGCCCATAAGTGCCACCTCATCAATGCCCACCAGTTCAACCTATCAGTACCGCCCCATCAGAGCACATCAGTGAAGGTGAAAAATTACTTGGGCAGGAAGGGGGTGTTTAAGTGCCTGTTAGGCAAGTGGTTAAGGGGCAATGGCGACCAGGTATGGAACCTATCCATCATCTGTTTGACTATAGGAGTGACGTTAAGCTCTTCGTATTTAGAGATATCAGCATGTATTTGAATACCTAGGTATTTAAAGGAGGACATCAATTGGATATATGACCTTTTGTAGATAATCAAGGGGGGGGGGGGCCCTATAAGAAAGGCCTGAGATTTTTTCCCAACCCGCCTGTAGTCCCGAAGCCGCACCAAACACACAATTTATTAAATGAGCTCCCTCTACCGTCCAAATATATAAGGGCATTGTCCACGTAGAGAGAGATCTTCTCTAATCGGATGACCAGATCAGAGGCCCCCTATCTCTGACGTCTGTTGCACCGCCAGGGCCAATGGCTCAATGGCCAGCGCAGACAGGAGTTGAGAGAGAGGGCCCCCTGCCTGGTACCCCTCTTCAAGGAAAATGGTTCAGAGATAACCCTGTTGGTGCAGACTCTGGCTCTTAGGTCTGCATATAATAAGCAGGCCCACTGAACAAAGTTTGGACCAATACCCACCCGTGCCATAGTTTCCCAAAGGAAGGGCCAGCTCACTGTGCCAAAGGCTTTTAACACATCAAGGGATAGGACCCAATCCACCCTGTTTCGCGTGTGCTGCACTATGGATATGTAAACATAATCCACGAATGTCAAATGTGCTCCTTCCAGGCATAAAACCAGATTGGTCCAGCAGTGTGAGGGATAGAATGACCGTCTGAAGTCTAAGGGCAAGAATTTTTGCTAGGATTTTGGTATCGTTATTTAAGAGGGACTGTAGGACCCACACTGCATCTTATTTTTTCCAGGTTTAGGTATGACCACTATAAGTGCTTTGTTCAGTTTTCCCAGCTTAAGAGAGTCTTGGAATGTCTTAAGGAGCCCGTTCTGCTATGTGTGTCTGGTACCATTCTGAGGGGAGTCCGTCCAGGCCTGGAGTTTTATTGGTCGGTAATATATGGCTGTAGTTACCTCCTCCAGCATAATAGGCTTATCTAAGGAAAGCTGCTGGGGGGTACTAAGTGCTGGAAAGTCAAGTGATTCAAAGAAGCCTAGAAAGGCTTGTTCTGAAGGGATAGATGTATTTTCGTATAATGTACTATAAAAATCTTATAAAAAGGTTCGGTTAATAGAGCCTCAGTAGTAGTTGGCCCCTCTGGGAGTTGAATTTCAGCAGTCGAACTATCCTGAAGGTCTGTGTGGGCAGGATACGCAAGGAGCCTACCATTCCCCCCCCATGCTCATAAATGCAAACAGAGAGATATAGTTGTTGCTTCCTGGTCAAATCCACCATATGAAGTTGAACAGCCCGATTAGTGTCTGTCGGCATACCTCTAGTCTCAGAGGAGGGGCTACCCGTATGATGGGTGCATGCCTTCTCCAACAACTTTTGGAGAGCTTCCTGCGTGGCCCGCCCGGCGGATCTGTATCGTTTAATGCGTGAGATATAAGCCCCTGACTACCGCCTTTAAAGGCATCCCAGACAGGGCCCCACGGCTGCAGTGTCAGTGTTGAAGGACTAGTAATTGTCAGGATGGATTCAGAGATTTCCGGTGTGGAGATCCAGAGAGGACTGAGTCTCCATGCCCGGAACGACGGTCTGTGGCCCAAAGTCAAACCCACCTGTATTATATAATGATCAAAGACCGTCTGGTATAAATATGCTATGGACTGAACATGTGGTAAAAAGTTCCCCCCTGTGGCCAAGGCATAGTCTATTCTGGAGAGTGTTGCATAAGACCTGGACTGGCAGGAGAACACATTGTCATTAGGATATTTACAGTGCCATATGTCCACATCCATAGGCACTGCACCACACACAAAATAATTTAGACTCAGACTGTAGAGATTTCAACCTATATAAGGCAGGCTGCAACACAGAGTTAAAATTCCCAAGGATGAGCATGGGACAGCTAAGTAAAGAGACAAAATGCACACTGAGTTCAGAAAATACTGCAGCCGTGACTGGAGGAGGGAGGTAGACCGTGAACAAAATAAGGGGAATTCCATGTACGATTGCATATAAGATAATATATTGCCCCTTAGGTTCCAGGATACAAGAAAGGTAACCCCTTACAGATTAAAATCGCAACCTCTTGCGCATAGTTAGAATAAGCAGAGTGGTAGTTATGGGCCACAAAATGTTTTTTTAGGACCAGAATTTTAGATCCCATAAGATGAGTTTCCTGAAGGCACAGAACATGCGGTTTGCTGTGTCTCAGGGTCTGAAAAATAGAAGCAGGGGAGGGGGGGGGGGGTGTTTGGGGAGTGAAGGGACCTCTGGAGGGCTCCCCATTCCTGGTCACAGAAGGTCATGAGGGTCGCAGTGCTGCAAAAACATAAAACCACCCATACATCATACACACAACAAAAACACTATGTACAGTAACGTAATCATTACCCAGTAAGAGTAGCATTACCCCTGCCCAGCTCCAAGAAAGGGGAGGGTGCCTATGCCCAAAACTTTTACCATGCGTGGGGCACATGGCCGGTAACAGGAAGTAAGAGAGATGTCAGGTGAAACCCAAGGAAGCTCAGGCCTGCTCAAAACTGAGGGCCAGGTATTCTAATAACAGGAGAGGTGTATGATCAACCATACTTATCACTTAGTAGAGCTTCAGCGATGTTTAACAAGGGCTAATGGGAACGGGCCAGGGGAGAAAATATTCAGGTTCTCCAGCTTTTCCAGCAAAACATGCAGATCTCCATCAGGCCGGAGGTTTGGGAGGGCTGGGTAGTGATTCCCACCAGGCCAGGGCATCCTGTGGGGATTGGAAGAATTGGACTTTCCCCTGGTAGGTAACCCAGAGGGTGGCAGGGAACAGCATGGAGTATTGGATATCCTGCTCCCGGAGTTGCTGCTTGACACGCTGGTAACTGGCTCTTTGTTTACGGACTGTCGCAGAGTAGTCAGGGAAGAGGGACACCACAGCGTTATTAATCCGAAGACTTCCCTTCCTCCTGGCAGCCCCCAGGATAGAGTCACGATCCCTGTAATTGAGGAGAGGAATCGCTACAGTACGTGGGGTAAGTCCTTCAGAGAGGGGGCGCCCAGGGACTTGGGAACTCTCAATCACAAAACGGGGATCTAGTTGAGTGCGCCCAAATTCTTGCTCAAGCCAGCTTTCAAGGAAGGCTCTGGGATCAGGACCCTCCAACCATTCCGGGAGACCAACCAGACGCAGGTTATTCCTGCAGAGACATTTCTCAAGGTCATCAACCTTATCCTCCAGGGTGGCAGGCAATCTCCCCCCCCCAATATGTATTAAGTTTGGGCAGGGTGGGATTAATGGTGTCCTCTAGGTCACTAATACGTTGCTCGGTCTCAGTAACCCGCATGATTGTTAAGTCAATCTTTAGCCCATCCACCCATAAGGTCTTTATGATTTACCTTAATGATGGCGAGAATACCGACAGTGTAGGTTCCCTGCCGCCACCCGGGGTCGCTTGCAGGGGCACGGCTGGAGGGTCTGGAATCTCGGGGGAAGGTGGTGGGAAGGCATTCTGGCTGTCTGCAAAGAGATCAGGAGTGAAGTCTGGGGATGCACTAGGCCAATGGATAGTGTTGCGACAGCCATCTTGGCAGGAGCGGGTGTTGATGCTCATCTTTGCCGGGGGTTGCGAGATACTCCAACATTTCTTACAAAAAATGTGTAATATAGTCGTACCACCAGGGTCTATGTTGGTCACCTGGGATGTAGCGAACTTATACGCTGCTATACCCTATGATTTGGGCAGAGAGGCTTGCCAATGTCTGTTGATTCACTCAAATATACATCCAAACATTACCTTTTTGATGCAATTATTGACGATCGTTTTGGAGGAAAATGTTTTACTTTTCAAAGAACAATACTATTTACAACTCATCGGAGCTGCAATGGGTTCTAATAATTTGGCTCATTCCCCTGTTTGTGTTTCATCCAATGTAACAGCATGATAAAAGGGAAATCCTTTTTCCATCCACATAGAGGCTATAATGTTAACATTTAAAAAACATTATACTTGCCAATCATCTTATGTTGTATACATAATCAAATTTCCATGTGGGTTATATGTGGGAGAAACCACCCAAAAGGTGAAAGATAGGATTGCTATCCCTAAGTATTCCATCAGGGATAAATTTGGACAAATTACCCTTAGTCCGACATTTTACTGAGAAAGGACATACTGTTTCTCAATTAAGACTCATGGTTATAGATGGTATACCTAAGAACAGATGTGGAGGAAATAGGGAATACACCCTTAGAAAGCGAGAGGTTCAATGGCTACACCATTTAAATTTATTATGGCCCAATGGATTGAATTCTGATTTTGATTTATATTTTACCTTGCTCTGACTCATTCAATTGTGTGTTGAGCTAATGAGCCATGTAAATGGCATTTTTACAGCAGAGGAGCCAAGAAGAGCCTGGAAAAAATGTGAAAAGCAGCTGACAGTGTCAATTGCTGGGTACACAGGAAAAATATTTAAGGACTTCTTTCTGTATTCAATGTCCATTACATAGCTGTCATCTGGTTGGTCACTGGTGCTTTGGCCATCCACGAACCATAGTATAACTACTCTCAAGGCAGATGAATGTGAAATTACGTGGATTCTTTCATATCCTTTTTCTGGGAATGACTGATTGTCCATATTCCCTCTTTTATTATAATTCAGTGTAAAATGTAGTTTGATATTTTGATTTACAAATGATTATGGAAAGTATAATGAAATGTCACCTGTTGTCATATTGCAGGTCTTGGTCCCTCTGGTCCTCTTACAGCGCCTCCTGCTGGAGCTCACGAGGCGTGGGGATCGTCAGCTAAACAATCTTGTACAATTTGGAGTATCGTATATTGAGGAAATGTGTTCCGACTACATCATTCAGCAGGGAGGATGGGTAAATAAATTTGGTTCTGCTTTTATGATTTGTACTGTATTTGTATGCTTCGTTACTAGCAGGGCAGCAACATTATTGACTGTTGAAGTTCTGCATCTTTCTGTAATGAACTCCTCATTGGGGGTAGGGGGGTATAAGTGACTGCCTCAGGCTCTCATTGGCACGTTGAGAGGCTGAGCCAGCTACCATTCAGGCATCTGTGCGGATCCTGACATTATTGTCAGGATCCCAGAAAAGCCTGGACCAGCAATGTGATGTCAGCCAGTAGTGGACTTTAGCCTGCTATTGGCTGAATCTGGGTCAAAGAAGCGCAGAACTAAGTGCACTCCTGTGACTCACAGGAGAAGTGTGACCAAAGGAGCTTTTGCCATATTTCTGCATTAACCTACAAGTAGGTCCCTGGGGTGCAAACTAGATCCATCCAGATTACATAAATAAAAAAAGACTTGTTAAAAATCAACAACTGTTACTCCTAAAGGGGGAGTTATGTTCACTTTGAAGTGCTTGGAGTTCAGGTTTATTTAATAAACTTGTGCAGATAACAAACTCCAGACTAAAACTGACCATGAGCCAGAAGAATTTTATTAGAAAGAAAATTAGTTTTTGTAACATGTAACCACTTGCCAAATATAGGTGATTTGCATTTCCGGGTAGGGCGCTAATGATTTATGACCAGAACCCGCTGATCTGCTGAACGTATAACGTTTGGTAAACAACACAGGGCTCTCTATAGACAGCAGCGATGTGCCAGGTTTTTTACTTCCTGCAAACTAGCACATTGGTTATTGAAAACAGCACAGTAAACATTGTTAGGCACACAGGTAACCCTTTGCCCCTAAATGTTAAACCCTTCCCAGCCAGTGTCATTAGTACAGCCTCATTGTATATTATTAGCACTGGTCACTATATTGGTGTCACTGGTGGTGTCGGTTTCCCCCGCTTCACTTAGTGTCAGACTGCCCGCCGCGCTATCGCACACCCTTTTTAAGACCCCTTTCACACTGGGGCGTTTTTCGGGCGTTTTTCAGGTGCTTTAGCGTTTAAAAAAAAAAAGCGCCTGTAAAGCGCTTGAAAGAAGCTGCAACTGCAATCCCAATGTAAAAGCCTGAGTGCTTTCACATCGAGATCCCTTTCACACTGGAGCGTTTTTTAAAGCTAAAGCGCCTGAAAGAAGCCGCAACTGCAATCCCAATGTAAAAGCCCGAGTGCTTTCACACCGAGGCGCTGCGCTGGCAGAGCGTCAAAAAATGTCCTGCAAGCAGCTTCTTTGCAGCGCTTTTGGAGCGGTGAATACAACCCTTCCCATTGAAATCAATGGGAAGCACCTGTAAAACGCCTGAAAAGCGCTATTGGCAGCAGCGTTTTGTGGGCACTTTTAACCCTTTATGTGGCCACTAGCAGGGGTTAAAATCGCCCCAATAATGCTCAAAAAACGCTGGTAAAGCGCTGCTAGTCTAAGCGGCGCTTTATGAGCGTTTTTCAAGCGCTGACATTGTGAAAGGGCTCTTAAAGCACTTGGGCTTTCACATTGGGACTGCAGATGAGGCTTCTTTCAAGCGCTTCACAGGCGCTTTTTTCTTTACGCTAAAGTGCCTGAAAAATGCTCCAGTGTGAAAGGGGTCTAAGTCCCTGTTCACCGCCATTACTAGTATAAATAAAATTAAAAACTCCATTGTGTGTGTGAGATAGATATACAGTGGTGTGAAAAAGTGTTTGCCCCCTTCCTCATTTCCTGTTCCTTTGCATGTTTGTCACACTTAAGTGTTTCGGAACATCAAACCAATTTAAACAATAGTCAAGGACAACACAAGTAAACACAAAATGCAATTTGTAAATGAAGGTGTTTATTATTAAAGGTGAAAAAAAATCCAAACCATCATGGCCCTGTGTGAAAAAGTGATTGCCCCCCTTGTTAAAACATACTATAACTGTGGTTGTCCACACCTGAGTTCAATTTCTCTAGCCACACCCAGGCCTGATTATTGCCACACCTGTTCACAATCAAGGCATCACTTAAATAGGAGCTGCTTGACACAGTAAGGTCCACCAGAAGATCCTTAAGGCTAGGTTCACATTGCTGCGATGCGGGAACGCCGCGAATCCGCGGCGTTTTCCCGCATCGCACACCTCCCGCCGGCAGTTCACACTGCCCTATGCGGACGGCTGGGGGTGTCAATGTTATGTTAATGACACCCCCAGATCCGTCGGCATATTGCAGTGCGATCTGCCGACTCGCACAGGAATCGGATCGCATGGTGTGAACCCCCATGCGATCCGATTCCGTTGCGGACCCAAAAAAGGGTCCCGTGTGAGTTTGCTGCGGGACCGCTGCGAGTTCAGCCATACTATCTGTATGGCTGAACTCGCAGCGCTACGGAGATCGGATGTGATTTGCTGTGCGAATCACATCCGGTTCTCCCCCCGCAGCAGTGTGAACCCAGCCTAAAAGCTACACATCATGCCGAGACCCAAAGAAATTCAGGAACAATTGAGAAAGAAAGTAATTGAGATCTATCAGTCTGGAAAGGGTTATAAAGCCATATCCAAAGCTTTGGGAATCCAGCGAACCACAGTGAGAGCCATTATCCACAAATGGCGAAGACATGGAACAGTGGTGAACCTTCCCAGGAGTGGCCGGCCGCCCAAAATTACCCCAAGAGCGCAGCGACGACTCATCCAAGAGGTCACAAAAGACCCCACAACAACGTCCAAGGAACTGCAGGCCTCACTTGCCTCAGTTAAGGTCAGCGTTCATGCCTCCACCATCAGGAAAAGACTGGGAAAAAATGGCCTGCATGGCAGAGTTCCAAGGAGAAAACCACTGCTGAGCAAAAAGAACATCAAAGCTCGTCTCAATTTCTCCACAACACATCTTGAT
This sequence comes from Lithobates pipiens, assembly GCF_037356315.1. Classification (NCBI taxonomy): domain Eukaryota; kingdom Metazoa; phylum Chordata; class Amphibia; order Anura; family Ranidae; genus Lithobates; species Lithobates pipiens. Next base: position 481,371,560 of record NW_027507903.1, on the reverse strand, counting down.
GATCCCCAAGACTTTTGGGACAACATTCTGTGGACCGATGAGACAAAAGTGGAACTCTTTGGAAGGTGTGTGTCCAAGTATATCTGGCGTAGAAGGAACACTGCATTTCATAAAAAGAACATTATACCAACAGTAAAATATGGTGGTGGTAGTGTGATGGTCTGGGGCTGTTTTGCTGCTTCAGGACCTGGAAGACTTGCCGTGATAAAAGGAACTATGAATTCTGCTGTCTACCAAGAGATCCTGAAGGAGAATGTCCGACCATCTGTTCGTGTACTCAAGCTGAAACGAACTTGGGTTCTGCAGCAAGACAATGATCCTAAACACACCAGCAAGTCCACCACCGAATGGCTGAAGAAAAACAAAATGAGACTTTGGAGTGGCCTAGCCAAAGTCCTGACCTGAATCCTATTGAGATGTTGTGGTATGACCTTAAAAAGGCCGTTCATGCTCGAAAACCCTCTAATGTAACTGAATTAGGACAATTCTGCAAAGATGAGTGGGCCAAAATTCCTCCAGGACGCTGTAAAAGCCTCATTGCACGTTATCGCAAACGCTTGGTTGCAGTTGTTGCTGCTAAGGGTGGCCCAACCAGTTATTAGGTTTAGGGGGCAATCACTTTTTCACACAGGGCCATGATGGTTTGGATTTTTTTTCACCTTTAATAATAAACACCTTCATTTACAAATTGCATTTTGTGTTTACTTGTGTTGTCCTTGACTATTGTTTTAAATTGGTTTGATGTTCCGAAACACTTAAGTGTGACAAACATGCAAAGGAACAGGAAATGAGGAAGGGGGCAAACACTTTTTCACACCACTGTAGATATATAGATATATAGATATATAGATATATAGATATATAGATATATAGATATATATATATATATATATATATAATTAATAAATATATATATATATATATTTATTAATTATATATCTATTTGTGTGTGTGTATATATTTATATTATAATTTTTTTTTTTTTCGAAATTGTTTGTAGACCCTAACTTTCACACAAAACCAGTCAATATACACTTATTGGGATTTTTTCCCAAAGACCTGTAGCAGAATACATTCTGGCCTAAATTTTTGAAGAAATTCGATTTTATTTTTTTATTTTTTGGTTTGTTTGGTTTTTATTGGATGTTGTATATCAAAGTAAAAAAATCTTTTTTATTTTTTCATTTATATAATCAAAAATAATTTTTTATTTTTTTATATAAATTTAGTTTAGGTCCATTGTTGCATAACTGCGCAATTGCCAGTTAAAGTAGCACAGTGCTAAATGGCAAAAAATGTCCTCGTGGTTAAATAAGGAAAATCCAAAGAAGGATGATTTTTTATTTATTTTTCCTTCTTGGGTGAACGAAATTGTAACGGAATGTGGTTCGCTCAGAACATTTTTTTGTTTTGTATCTGTATTGTGCTTGTGCATCCTGAAATTGTATGCAGAACATTGGCATGGCAATCGAACAACATGTTTCATGATTTTCTTTTGAAATGTGTCGAGTCCATAATATCAGTCCATATCGATTGCTCCTGACAAACTTTTTTTTCTTTCGTTCCATACGAACGTTTAAAAAAAAAAATCTGCTGATGTATGGTGACCTTTAAACAAGTTGAGATAAAGGACCCAAAAGGGGGCCCTGCCTAAATCGGCTTAGCTTCTAAGGAGAGCCCCTCAAAAGAAGAACTGCAATCCAGTATAGATTTGCAATGTTTGTTTCAAGCAATATCTTAACCAGAAACTGGGAGCAGCTCTATAACATTCAACACATAAAACTGTTAATACAGTTTAATAAATCATTTTATTTTGTTGAAGTGTCCCGCCGCAGGCCAGAATGTCGGCATGGCTCTGTCTTTGTGTCACATGTCGCCCTTTTCTCTGTTTTTGGACACGCTATTGTCTGCTGCACTTTGAACTCTGGCTGTGTGTTCGCTGGCAGGTCGTCCTCTGTCTCCCCCGCAGATTAGATGGCAGGATCCATCTGCTTTCACTGCATGGAAGGTAATCCTCCAGGAAATGGAGTTTAAGTGCGTTTCATTTCCCCGGTCTGTCCTCTCTGCAGATGTTGTGAGGTGCCCAAGCCCTCTGGCCTTGTCTCTGTCCTGGTGTGACATCACTGCTACTTAAAGCTGAACTCCAACCTTCCCTGCAGTCTTGCACAGTTGTACAGGCCTCTCTCTTGTACTGAAACCGCTTTCTGTTTATTATATTAGGCTGGCCATACACCAAGTCATTGTCTTTCGTTCAGCCTGCTGGTTGAATGAAAGAAAATTACTTGATTTCCCCATCCACACAGTTGGATGTGGGGAAACCCCATCCACTGAGCCTTTGTATTCTGATAGCGGGGAGACTTTCCTGCCAGCAGAATACACTAAAGCCCCATACACACTATCAGATTTTCTGCTGATTTTTTTCCTTCAGGTTTACCAAAACCATGTAGTAGAAGGGCCTGCCTGATATACATTGAAACGCCTAAGGTTTGATCTCATATTATATGGTTTTGGTAAATCTGAAGGAAAAACTCAGCAGAAAAACTGATAGTGTGTATGGGGCTTTACAGTGCCTTGAAAAAGTATTCACACCCTTTGAAATTTTCCACATTTTGTCACGTTACAACCAAAACTGTAAATGTATTGTATTTCAGTATTTTATGTGATAGACCAACACAAAGTGGCACATAATTGTGAAGTGGAAGGAAAATTAAAAATGGGTTTTCAAAATTTTTTTTTTTTTTAGATAAATATGTGAAGTGTGGCATGCATTTGTATTTAGCCCCCTTTACTCTGATACCCCTAACCAAAATCTAGCGGAACAATTGCCTTCAGAAGTCAGCTAATTAGTAAATAGAGTCCACCTGTGTGTAATTTAGGTATAAATAGAGCTGTTCTGTGAAGCCCTCAGAGGTTTGTTAGAGAACCTTAGTGCACAAACCAGATCACGAAGGTCAAGGAACACACCAGACAGATCAGGGATAAAGTTGTGGAGAAGTTTAAAGTAGAATTGGGGTATAAAAAAAAATCTCAAGCTTTGAATATCTCACAAAGCACTGTTCAATCCATTATCCGAAAATAGAATATGGCACAACTGCAAATCTACCAAGACATGGCCGTCCACCTAAAATAACAGGCCGGGCAAGGAGAGCATTAACTAGAGAAGCAACCAAGAGGTCCCATGGTAACTCTGGAGGAGCTGCAGAGATCCACAGCTCAGGTGGGAGAATCTGTCCACAGCACAACTATTAGTCATGCACTCCATAAATCTGGTCTTTATGGAAGAGTGGCAAGAAGAAAGCCATTGTTTAAAGAAAACCATAAGAAATTCCGTTTGCAAAAACCCATGTGGGGGACACGGCAAACATGTGGAAGAAGGTGTTCTGGTCAGATGAGATCAAAATTTAGCTTTTTTAGCCTAAAAGCAACACACTATGTGTGACAGAAAATTAACATGACACATCCCCCTGAACACACCATTCCCACCGTGAAATGGTAGGGGCAGCATCATGTTGTGGGGATGCTTTTCTTCAGCAGGGACAGGGAAGCTGGTCAGAGTTGGTGGGAAGATGGATGGAGCTAAATACAGAGCTATCTTAGAAGAAAACCTGTTAGTCTGCAAAAGTATTGAGACTGGGGTAGAGGTTCACCTTCCAGCAGGACTATGACTCTAATAAACCAACAGCCAGAGCTACAATGGAATGGTTAAGATCAAATCATATTCATGTTAGAATGGCCCAGTCAAAGTCCAGACATAAATCCAATTGAGAATCTGTGGCAAAATCTGATAGAGCTTTTTTTTTTTTTTTTTCAAAGAATGTGCAAAGATGTCACTCTCTAGATGTGCAAAGCTGGTAGAGACCTCTCCAAAAAGACTTGACTCGGGGGCTGAATACAAATGCACGCCACACTTTTCACATATATTTATTTGTGAAAAATTTTGAAAACCATTTATCATTTTCCTTCCACTTCACAATTATGTGCCACTTTGTGTTGGTCTATCTCATTAAATCCCAATAAAATACATTTACGTTTTTTGGTTGTAACATGACAAAATGTGTAAAATGTCAAGGTGTATGAATAGTTTTCAAGGCACTATATCGGCACTGCTGTCAATAGCCGGCGGCACTGAGAGTGAGATGTTATGTATAGAACCCTACTGGCCCCTCCCATAGGAGAAGCACAGAGACCCAGTAATGTCATCTAAAAGTAAGGGAATGAATATGGAAAAGTTTTATTAAAAAAATGTTATTGTCAAGTTGATGCAGAGGGGAAGGGAAGAACCAGGGAAGGCATCTTTTAACCACCTCCCGACCGGCCATACATATACGTCGGCAAGTTGACTCTCCTGCACGAATCACCGTATATGTATGTGTTCTGACAGGGGAGGAGAGACAGATCATCTGTTCCTACTAAGAAGGAATAGGGATCTTGGCTCATCCTCTAGTCTGTCCCATCCCCTCACAGTTAGAAGTACACATGAGGTCGTATTACACTGCAGCAAACATAGCCCCATTTTCCCATCTTCATGACGCGTACCAAATGCCACTGTGGGCCACTATTGACCTATTTGGTTGTGTCTCCCTCCCCTCAAATAGCATTGCTATGGGACATACCCCCATAGTAATTACTATGCTGTCTGTGTCCCATGATGTACGATAAAGAAAATAGGAATTTTATAACAGTTTACCTGTAAAATCCTTTTCTTGGAGTACATCATGGGACACAGAGGTCCCTCCCCTTTTTTTCTGGGGTATATGTATATTGCTTTGCAATATAGGGAGGCAACTTCCTGTTTAGGGTGTGTCCATCACCTGAAGGTGGCTATAACCCACATACCGTATATACTCGAGTATAGGCCGACCCGAATATAAGCCGAGGCCCCCAATTTACCCCCAAAAAACTGGAAAACTTATTGACTCGTGTATAAGCCGAGGGTGAGACATGGCTGTCCATCCCTGTGTGTCCGTCCATCCCTGTGTGTGTGTCCGTCCATCCATCCCTGTGTGTGTGTCCATCCATCCATCCATCCATCCATCCCTGTGTGTGTGTCCGTCCATCCATCCCTGTGTGTGTATCCATCCATCCATCCATCCCTGTGTGTGTGTGTGTGTGTGTGTCTGTGTGTGTGTGTATTCATCCATCCATCCATCCCTGTGTGTGTGTGTATCCATCCATCCGTGTGTGTGTGTGTGTGTGTCCGTGCAGCCTTGTGTGTGTGTCCAGCCTACCTGTGTCCCAAGCCTCCGTCCCGAGCCGCCGTCGTCCCGAGCCTCCTCTGTCCCGTGCCTCCTCTGTCCCGTGCCTCCTCTGTCCCGTGCCTCCTCTGTCCCGTGCCTCCTCTGTCCCGTGCCTCCTCTGTCCCGTGCCTCCTCTGTCCCGTGCCTCCTCTGTCCCGTGCCTCCTCTGTCCCGTGCCTCCTCTGTCCCGTGCCTCCTCTGTCCCGTGCCTCCTCTGTCCCGTGCCTCCTCTGTCCCGTGCCTCCTCTGTCCCGTGCCTCCTCTGTCCCGTGCCTCCTCTGTCCCGTGCCTCCTCTGTCCCGTGCCTCCTCCGTCCCGTGCCTCCTCCGTCCCGTGCCTCCTCCGTCCCGTGTCGTGCCGATGGATCGCCGCTCCAGGATCGCCGCTCTTCTCGGCGGCCATTCTACAATTCAAAAGCCGCGCCTCCTTCTCCGCCTCCGCCTGTGATAGGCGGAACACTCAATTTCCCAGCAGCCTGTGTTCCGCCTATCACGGACATCCTCTCATACTCGTCCGTAGTATGAGAATGAACGGATGTCCGTGATAGGCGGAACACTGACTGCTGGGAAATTCAGTGTTCCGCCTATCACAGGCGGAGGCGGAGAAGGAGGCGCGGCTTTTGAATTTTAATGTCCGCCGTCTGTCTGCTCGATACGCTGATCGAGCAGTCAGACAGCGGTGACTCGAGTATAAGCCGAGGGGGCACTTTCAGCCTCAAAAAAGAGGCTGAAAATCTCGGCTTATACTCGAGTATATACGGTAGTAATTGCTATGCTGCTCTGTGTCCTATGATGTACTCCAAGAAAATGACAAGTAAGCTGATAAAAATAGTAGAAAAATAGGATTTTTCCTATTAAAATAATTTTGTAAAAAAAGATACACATGAGGAAGCACACTTAAAGTGTAAACCATCCTATCATTTTTAGACAATGAAGCTTTAATCTTTGCCTCCAAGAAAATGACAAGTAAGCTGATAAAAATAGTAGAAAAATAGGATTTTTCCTATTAAAATAATTTTGTAAAAAAAGATACACATGAGGAAGCACACTTAAAGTGTAAACCATCCTATCATTTTTAGACAATGAAGCTTTAATCTTTGCCTCTGTTTAATCTACAACTGTCATAATGCTGCACATGTGATCAGTTATGACCCCAGCCATTAGATGGTTTTACAGTTTGGTGGAGAGTGTTACATTTCCAGTACGTGACGGAAATTAAACAAAACTGTTTTATGGGTGGGCTTACTTCTGCTTTAACACCTTAATCTCCCCCTTTTGTTAACCCCTTCCCTGCCAGTGACATTTACACAATAATCAGTTCCTACTTATAGCACTGATTGCTGTATAAATGTCAATGGTGTTTAAAGTGTCCGATCTGTCCGCCGCAATTTCGGTCCCACAAAAAAATTGCAGTTTGCCACCATTACTAGTAAAAAAAAAAAACGGACTATCGCTTTTTCCAAATGCTCTAAAAATATCCACATTTTGGAGAATGCATATAAAATACTATGCAGATGGTATTATACCCCGGCTAGATTGGCTAGTTTCATTCCAACTTGCTCTCGTCTCTGCTTCTGGGGATGCTCTCAGGTAGAGGTCGACCGATATATCGGCCGATATTTGCCGTTTTTTAAATAATCGGCATCGGCCGATTGTGTTGATAAAAAGCCGATTCTACAGCGGGACTTTGAAATGACTTCTGTAAGAAGTCAGTGTGAGTTGCCTGAGTCGTCATAGCAACACTTTCCTCCTCTCTGGGCAGACTGCCAAGAAAAGAACTAAATGATACAATGTTTACACTTGAATGAATGAAGTCATCTCTGTGTGTAGAAGTTCTCAGTTTAACCATTTAAAGACTAAATCTTTTCTGACACTTGTTGCTTACAAGTAAAAATCCTGTATTTTCTGCCAGAAAATCACTTAGACCCCCCAAAAATTATATATATTTTTTTAGCAGAGATCCTAGGGAATAAAATAGCGCTTGTTGCAATATTTTATGTCACACGGCATTTGCACAGAGGTCTTTCAAATGCATTTTTTTGGGAAAAAAATACACCATTTAAAAAATAAAAATAAAATAAAAACAGTAAAGTTAGCCCATTTTTTTTTTTTTTTTTTTGTCCAAAAGTTTTGACTACACGTTTTTATTTAATATATAGTTTTTTTTGTTTTTTTTTTAATCTAGATCATACATACAAGTAAACTGATTGGAGGTTTGTTTTGTTTAATAAATGTTTAAAGCGGGAGTCCGCCGGGACTCCGCGTTTTTTTTTTTTTTTAAAAAGCCAGCAGCTACAAATACTGCAGCTGCTGACTTTTAAAATAGTGACACTTACCTGTCCAGCGCGCCCGCGATGTCGGCACCCGAAGCCGATCTCTAGATCGACACTCGAGTGCTGCCGCCGCCATCTTGGATATGGGAATCAGGAAATGGAGCCTTTCAGCTTCATTTCCCGGTTCCCTACTGCGCATGCGCGAGTCGCGCTGCGCAATGAGGACGGTCCCTGCTGCCTCTGGGATCTGTGTGTTTCCCAGCAGGCAGCGGGGCACTTGCGGAAGGGGGCGGGCACTTGCGGAAAGGGGCGTAATTTACGCCCCTTTCCGCAGAGAGCTAGCCCGGAAGTGGGTGCAGTTACCTGGATTATCCAGGTAACTGCACCCCCCTCCTCCCTGAAAGGTGCCAATTGTGGCGCCGAAGGGGGGGAGGAATCCGATGAGCGGAGGTCCATTTTAGGGTGGACCTCCGCTTTAAGTGTAAGAAATTTTCTGTATCACTTATGAAGACTGCTTTCACACTGGAGCGGGCAGACGTTGATGGTAAAACGCAAGTTTTAGCGGCTCTTTACCATCATTTTAGCGGTGCTATTTGGCTGCTAGTGGGGCACATATAACCCAGCTAGCGGCCAAGGAAGAGGTTAAATGCGCCCATGAAGCACCGCTGCCAAATCGCATTGCATGCGCTTCGGCAGTGCTGCCCATTCATATCAATGGGCAGGAGTGGTGGGGGAGGGGTATACACCACTCCAAACGTGCTGCTTGCAGGACTTTTTTTTTAAGATCCTGCCAGCGCATCGCCTCAGTGTGAAAGCACTCTGTCTTTCACACAGACTGCAGGGGAGCCATTTTGCAGGCACTTTACAGGCCTTTTTTTTTCTCTTCCTTTCGTTTGATACCTTATGTGACCATAGACATGATGACCTGTACTGTTGAATTGATTATTAATAAAAACCTTCGTACAAGAAAGTTATTAAAAATTACCTTTCCTTTTCAATCTGCAGCACTGTAATTTTATGTAAAATGCAATATGGCAACCTGAAGGCGTTCTGTGCACAGATGTTGCACAGAACACCTCCCAGATATGTAACTTCCTGCTTGTGTAATTTGCTTACTGATTTTCCCAGAAGTCTGCACTAAGATACAATTTAGATTTCGGGCATTCCCTGCATCAAAAATTGCATTTTTGGTGAGATACTTCCAAAGGGAAATCGCAGCTAAAGGAATGCAGACCCTGCAACTTTCCTCATTGGAGCTCTGCAAGAGCAGCAACTGATTGATAATTATAAAACTCACTTTCCACATGGACACAGACAGACAAATCGCTATTTTTTCAGAAAACACAAGGTAGGAATTTGAAACAGTTTGTTAAAATCTCTGCAATGTACATAGATCACCCGGAGGGGAGTGTGTGTGTGTGTGTGTGTGTGTGTGTGTGTTTTTTTTTTTTTTTTGTTAATCAACAAAAATGGAGTTACTCTTTAAAGCGGAACTTCAGTATTTTTTTCATGCCAGTAAATACCTTATACAGCCCTCTTCCGTTTTCTTGTCTGGTAAAAAACCTAGGCTTGTGACATCATGCACAGCCCTCTCTCTCTCCCTCTCTTCCTCCCTCTCTCCCTCTCTCCCTCTCCTCTCTCTCTCCCTCTCTCCCTCTCTCCCTCTCTCCCTCTCTCCCTCTCTCCCTCTCTCCCTCTCTCCCTCTCTCCCTCTCTCCCTCTCCTCCCTCTCTCCCTCTCTCCCTCTCTCCCTCTCTCCCTCTCCTCTCTCTCTCCCTCTCCCTCTCCTCTCTCTCTCCCTCTCTCTCTCTCTCTCCCTCTCTCTCTCCCTCTCTCTCTCTCGGAGGTGGGAGGAGTCATAAGTGGGCCAATGAGAGCTGTAGAGCTGGAGGTGTGTGTCTGTAAATCCATAAAGTAAACAGACAGCAGCTTCAGCTGCCCACAGTTAAAATGGTTGCAGCCAGACTCTGTGGAGGGAGATTTTTGCAGCATATTTGGCAAGTACAGCGTCACAGTATATATATAAAATGTGCAAAGTGGTTAGAGGAAAGCTTCAGAATGGCAAAGATATTTACTACAAATTATGTGAGCAGCCTTTACCTAGGTAGGGTGAACGAAGCATTTAAAGGACAACGTCACTTGGTCTGTTTGGCTGTACCTTGCATTATGGGGTATCTTGCCCATCTATTGCAGCTATCTGTCCGGTCCAGAGATTCATGTGAATCTGATCTGCAAGAAATGACTGGCTTTCATATTTTAATCATATGTGATGGACAGATTCGGTTTTCTAGCAGGCATTTAATGTCTAATGGGCAATATCCATCAATCAGTTTATAATATGGCTTTCTGACATTGAGCTGAGGGTGGGGGATTATGCTGCTTTCTGTGCAGGAAAACCCTTCTCCTCCATTTCTGGGCTAAGCTCTGCTTTGGCTGGGCAGAAGTGATGGCGATCTACCAGAGGGTTTCCTTTACTGGTATAGTCACCGGCTGGGAACCGTTAATGTGCAAGATTAAGGATTTAACTTTTGTTAATATTAGAATTCCTTCCCAAACCCCCCTCATCCAGGGGGCTGCTAATCCCCACAGTCTTCAGAGATATGCTGGCCATAGATGCCTCGTTTTGTTTTGATCAACCACAGGGCGGATAAAAAAAAAAAGACAGATTCCCCTACACATGTGAGGTGGATGGAGGAATCCTTCCCGCCAGGGGCGTAACTATAGGGGGTGCAGCGGTTGCGACCGCAACTGGGCCCTGTGCTGCAGGGGGCCCATGCAGCCCCCTCTACATATGGCTGGCAGCAGCATAGGCAGCTAGGGGTACCAGTGCACCATGCACACGGGTGGCTGGAGGTGGAGGGTGACTAGCAGAGCTCCATGCTCGACTATCGCACTGGCTGCTCTTTAGTTGTGTATTCCCCGCATGACCTGTGTCCTCGGCTGGCTGCTCAGAGTACCCCTCTCCTACTCCATGCATTGCCGCTCAGTCCGATGTCTGTTCTCCCCAGCCAGAGTCCCGCCCCCACCCCTGAGTCCGGCCCACACTGCACTGCATACTTCTCCCGGGTAAACAAACTTTAAGCACACAGATGCAGTGCAGCCCTATGAGAGCCAGCTCCCGGAGGACACTGCAGGCTTGTCTGCCAGCCCCCCTCTTCCCCGTCATACACAGATGAAAGGTCTTTCTGGGAGATATGCTGATCACCCGTCCAGCCCACTGGATGGAGCCCAGGCCAACATGGATGAGTGCGCGGCCTGCAGCTTGGTCATGGTGAGTGAGAGGACCCCATCCCCCACACACCATTACTTACCCCCTCCATCTCCCCCTGGGGACAGGGGCCCCTTCTCACCTGGGGCAGTAACTTCATCTGCCCTGGAGAAAAGGACCTCATCTCTTCTGGGGACAGGGACCCCATCCTGTCTAGGAACAGTCCCCCAATGGGGCACCTAAAAAAAAAAAAAAAAAAAAAACTACTGATGCCAGTGGTGGAACTACAGGGCTCACAAAGGTCATACCTGTGACCACGCCCTGGAGTTCCACCGCCGGACTCGGAGGGAAGGGCCCTGGCTGGGGTTCAGGGGGGCCCTTCATGGTTTCTTGCATCGGGGCCCTGAAGGTTCTAGTTACGCCACTGCTTCCCGCTGTGCCATTGTATTCTGATAGCTGGACTCTACAAACAGCTTTTGCTGGCTGATTAAGAACATTTTTCCACCAGCTCTCTTCGATAGAAGTTGATTTAGATTGAATAGTGACATGGATCGAAATCTCAATCCATCTGTGAGCAGCTTTAGTTTTATTTCTGTCTATAGTAAAAGCCAGTAAATCGATTATAGCTGTGAAGAAACTGTAAATAAAAATCTAGCCCGGCACTAAAACTGCAGCTCGCTGTATGTGGGAATGGTAGGTCTTAGATTTTGATTGTTTGTGATTTTGAAATTATGCTAGGGACCGTCACATGAGTGTCAGATTCACAACATATTGATCAGGACCTTGTATACTCTCCCTCCCCCCCTCTCTCCCTCCCTCCCTCCCTCCCTCCCTCCCTCCCCCCTCTCTCTCCCTCCCTCCCTCCCCCTCTCTCTCCCTCCCTCCCCCCTCTCTCTCCCTCCCTCCCTCCCCCCTCTCTCTCCCTCCCCCCTCTCTCTCCCTCCCCCCTCTCTCTCCCTCCCTCCCTCCCCCCTCTCTCTCCCTCCCTCCCTCCCCCCTCTCTCTCCCTCCCTCCCTCCCCCCTCTCTCGCTTTCTCTCGCTTTCTCTCTCTTGCTCGCGCTCTCTCTCTCCCCCCCCTCTCTCTCTCCCCCCCCTCTCTCTCCCCCCCCCCTCTCTCTCCCCCTTTCTCTCTCTCTCCCCCTTTCTCTCTCTCCCCCTTTCTCTCTCTCCCCCTTTCTCTCTCTCCCCCTTTCTCTCGCTTTCTCTCGCTTTCTCTCTCTTGCTCGCGCTCTCTCTCTCCCCCCCCTCTCTCTCTCCCCCCCCTCTCTCTCTCCCCCCCCTCTCTCCCCCCCCCCCTCTCTCCCCCTTTCTCTCTCTCCCCCTTTCTCTCTCTCCCCCTTTCTCTCTCTCCCCCTTTCTCTCTCCCCCCCCTCTCTCTCTCCCCCCCTCTCTCTCCCCCCCCTCTCTCTCTCCCCTCTCTCTCTCCCCTCTCTCTCTCCCCTCTCTCTCTCCCCTCTCTCTCTCCCCTCTCTCTCTCCCCTCTCTCTCTCCCCTCTCTCCCCTCTCTCTCTCCCCTCTCTCTCTCTCTCTCTCTCCTCTCTCTCTCCCTCCCCCCCTCTCTCTCTCTCCC